>NW_006783288.1:3914647-3932337 GCF_000442215.2 Lipotes vexillifer
CCTACAGGAAAAGCCTCCTTGGGCCTTTTTGTGATGTGATTAGGGATTTCAGTGGGTGTGATTTGGGGATTTCTGAGGTCATCGGCCAGGGAGTTCATCTTTCTATAGTTCTTTCGTAGCTCTAGACGTCTGAAGGAAAATAGGGTCCTGAGAAATCTAGATGGGTGTGTGGTGGCTCTTACAGAGATGAGCCCAGAAAACCAGCTAGAGTTCTGAGCCAGTGTTTGGCACTGATGGGAACACCTTGGATCCCACAGGCTTAGAGTTGGTTAGAATCTCAAATAAGTGCATATATACGTGGCATCTTCCTGAATGAAACCAGATTTTTCAGGGCTGGCAGCAAAGGGAGGATTTCCATAAAGAAGAGACTTAGCTAAGGCTCTATAACTGGACATCGTTTCCTTTCTTTAGGGTGTTTCTTGAGGATTTCTATTGCACCATTTTGTAGATGGCATAGATGTATGGTATTGTTTCCCTTTGAACTTTCTTCTCTAAGAGGGAATCTGTCCTTCTATTAACAGTTAGGCTAAAGTTGGGATATTTATATTATTTATGTAAGACTTATCTGAAAGTTGGGGAATAACAAAAGGCGAAGTAAATGGAGAATAACATGTAGCCATGGTTTACAAGGGATGACTGGCTTCCATGAGCATATGACAGATTACCTGAATTTTAGAAGATGGAGGCATAGAGGAGAAAAGCCCTTACCTCCTTCCCAGATAATTGGTGACAGTCTCCAGGGGTGACCATGCCTACCTATAAGATTAGAAAATCACACAGTGATTGATAATTCCTAAGTACTAATATAAAGTCATTAAGTTTTGGAGCTCTGTGGCATCTCTCTGTATTATTTTTCTTTCTTTATTTATGTATTGAAGTGTAGCTGATTTACAATATTTGTTTCAGGTTACAATATCAATAGTGATTTGATATTTTTATAGATTATATACCATACAAAATTATTATAAAACATCGACTATATTTTCTGTGCTGTACATTACATCCTTATAACTTATTTATTCTATAACTGGTAGTTTGTACCTCTTAATCCTCTTCACCTATTTTACTCATCCCCTCACCATCCTGTTCTCTGGAAACCACCAGTTTGTTCTTTGTATCTATGAGTCTGTTTCTATTTTCTGCTTGTTCTTTTGTTTATTAGATTCCACATATAAGTGAAAACATACAGTATTTGTCTTTCTCTGTCTGACCTATTTCACTAACCGTAATACCCTCCACCTGTGTTGCTGCAAATGGCAAGATTTCATTCTTTTTTTATGGTTGAGTAATATTCCATCGTATAGTATACCACACCTTCTTTATTCATTTGTCTATCAGTGGGCACTTAGGTTGCTTCCATATCTTGGCTATTATAATAAATAGTGCCGCTATGAATATGGGGGTGCATATGTCTTTTCTAATTAGTGTTCTCATTTTCTTTGGATAAATACCCAGGAATGAAATTGATGGATTATATGGTAGCTCTCTTTTTAATGTTTTGAGGAACCTCTGTACTGTTTTCCATAGTGGTTGTACTAATTTACATTCCCACCAACATTTTTCCATAGTGGCTGTACCAATTTACATTCCCAGCAACAGTGTACTAGCATCCCCTTTTCTCCATATCCTCACTAAAATTGTTATTTGTGTTCTTTTTGATGATAGCCATTCTGACAGGTGTGAGGCAACATCTCATTGTGATTTTGATTTGAATTTCTGAGTTTTAAGAGTAAGAGGTTTTGATGCTTTGGCTATGCTATTTACAAAAATCTCAGATTATCTTAATGCCCAAAAAGGTGGAATTCTGTAGCCTCTTAGGGAAAAAATGTTTGGGATTCTAGAATGGCCCAAAGTAGGGAAGGAGGAGAAGACAAGGCTTAGGCATTAAAGGGTGTAGGAGCATCTCCATGCATGGCTATGAACTTGCTGACATCCAGTGTCAAGAGACTCTGGTGATGGGCCATATAAAAAATAAAGACACTATTATTGTGAAATAAAGAGAACATTATTGCGGATTTGGTGTTTTGTTTCTTCTGAGTCTTATCCGGGCATAAACTTTGAGGTTGCTGGGCTCCTGGGTAATGTCTAAGTAATGTTCTGGCTTTTAAAGCTACATGCTAGCAATAAATGTGTTATCCCAATGCAAAAAAATGTATTTCCAGGATATGGGTTGGTTTTTCTTCCTAGCAATAGGAAAACAGAGTAGAAGAAGGAAACAACACTTAGCAAATCATGACAAGAAAAGATCTTGCCTAGATAGTCTATACTGACATGTTTGTTTTCCCCAATGGGGCACTTTCTAGTAGAAAATAGTGTGTAAGTGAAGCTACCGTCATCTGTCCTATTGTCAATATGTTTGAGTGTTGGGCACCCAATTTCACCATGGACATTTAAAAACTTGGTGCATATCTAAAGAAAACAAGACAACTATAGTGAAGAGGCTAGAATTCAATCAGATGAAAAATCTTTGAAAGTATTAGGAATATTTAAGTCAGAGAAGTGAAGACCGGAGCTCATTATGCAAATAGTGTAAGCATTTCCCAGTGAAAGAGAAGTTTGTTCTGTATGAGTCCAGAGGATATGCTGGCTACTCTTGCCTTCATGGTAAAATTTAAACAATTATAGATAACCCTGCACAAAAGAAACTCAAATAGTTTTGCAGCTCATCTGAAGACAGCCAACATACATATTAAGATCCAAGCATACACATTTTCCTTTTTCATACACCTTTTCATCATTTCATTGATTAAAAATAGTCAATAAGTGACTTGTTGACAATAAATGATTATTGAATGCCAGTGATGCGCCAGCTCAGTAGTGACCATAACAGCTATGGTCTCTTTTCTTGCCCCTTGAGCAAAATCCAGAATATTTTATAAATATTACCTCTAATATCACCTCTTTTGTGATCCTACTAACTTCTTTTAATCACCCCTTTTACCATAATATATTCATTTAGGGAAGCATATTTCACATCACATTGTGTTTATTTTTCATAGTTATTTAAGAGTCTGTTAAGGTTAATTTTCTCTTCAGGTTTATAGCCCTATTTCCTGGTACATATCAGGTGCCTAATAAATGATTTATTAATGAAAGAGTGGAATTACAAACATGTCTTCCACATCCGCATATAGTAGGCCTACCTAAGGGGCATCTCTAATGCTTGAGTCAAAGATAAAATTTAAATCTTCCTTTTCTCCATGCTTTTTATAATCAATGTAGATTGTTCTAGTGTTGGTACTGCCCATACCAGAGAGCGAAGGATTATCATGGGAAGGAACAAGCCAAGATCCTACTTGATCTGCTATTAAAATTCAGTCTTTATCAGTACTTACTTATACTTTTCATTCGCCAAGAAGTTAAAAAGTAGGTGCTGGGCCTGGGCTTCCCTGGTGGCGCAGTGCTTGAGAGTCCGCCTGCCGATGAAGGGGGCGCGGGTTCGTGCCCCGTTTCGGGAGGATCCCGCGTGCCGCGGAGCGGCTGGGCCCGTGAGCCATGGCCGCTGGGCCTGCGCGTCCGGAGCCTGTGCTCCGCAAATGGGAGAGGCCACGGCAGTGAGAGGCCCGCATAACGCAAGAAAAAAAAAAAAAAAAAAAAAAAAAAAAGTAGGTGCTTTACAAACCATGTCTTATGTAACTTAATTCTCATAGCAACCTGTAATTTGGCACATTATTAAGATGTTGGGCTAAATTGTCAGAAATTAAATTATTTGTCCCAAATTCTATTCCTGATATGGTTGCCAGAGTAGAAAATTATGGTGTAGCACTGAACTGGTCTGAGTAGACATTTTTAACTCAGATCATGAAAGCTTTTAAAGAGGGACATCAGGTAATTCTTTACCAGCCCATGCCTATTGAACTTTAGTGGGAAAGAAATAATGATCATTGTTAACCTGTTTTAGACCTTCTTTAACTTGATGGAAATAATCATATTTATCTCAGAGGCTGTCAGTTACTCAAATTTGATTAGATTCTTCTCTTATTGGTTAAGATGGCTGTTCTGTGGAGTTTCCTGAAAGATGCAATATTCTCACTTCTGGGCTTTCATATTGATTTCCATGTCTGGCATTGGAGTTACCCAAAATGATCCTGTCAGTAAATGAGAGCTAGTTTAGCTCTTTGATTTCTTGATCAGCATCTATACCAGGGTCATTAGTTTTTTGGAGATGCATCTTTTGACGGGATGATGGAAACTTTTTTGTTTCCAATTAGTTCATGTATTCCTGTTGTTGCTAAATGAGATAAGGATCGACATCAATTCTATTCCTATTTTTTGTTTTTATAGATGTCTGAGAAATATTATTTACTGAACAGTAGGTGGGAATGGAAGGAGCTTTGTGATGGAAATGTCACTCGGTTTTAAATCCTTTTGAGATACATGACAAAAATCATATAATGATTAATCATCAAAAATACTTTTTATGAACACCTGTCAGCTGGTAAGTTCTTCAGTCAATCTAGTTGAAAGCAAAGAATTGGAAACTCCTTGACTTATAAAAAGATTAAAAAAGAATCCCGTCACTAAAGTCATTCATTTTCTCAACGTTAATACCAATATTTAAATCATCCATTTGTTTGACAGCTTAAGCTTCTTTCTCTGTAAAATCTGAATAATAGTTTACCTGTTTCTTAGGATTATTGTTAGATATTCATGACTTATGCATCTATCATTATAATGAGAAGAACCTCTCAACAAGTGGTAGCTATTTCATGATGAGCTTGGGCCTGATGTAGGTAGGCAGTCTTAACTAAGCATGAGTGGGGCACAGCATTGAAATGTTCAAGAGCAATGACTAAATAGAAAAGAGATAGACAGCACTATCAAGATTTTGGTATATTTTACAATTTAAAATAGAATTATGTCCAGTGGAAACATCTTATCTCTTTGGGGAGGAGATTGGCCAAAACTGGGTTGGGTGTCTGGAGTCCAAAACATGGGCTTAGGTTAAGAGAAAACTCTAATTTCCAGCAGGAGCAAAGTACAGAGAAGAAAAATGATCCAGAAACTCAGTTTTAGAGGTGGGACCAACATAGCAATGTACTGTGGAAATTTAAGGGTGGCTATGGATGGGTGTGCAAAGCTAGGTTTCATCCTCTCCCTATATATGTGCACACATGTATAAACATGTGACAAAGAGCCTAGAAAAGGGAGGGCAAATGAGTATCATCTTTGGTTCTAATTTCTGTGGGTCGATAGGGGATTTCTGGAATGGTGAGAAGGGTTTTTAAGGCCAGATATTGTTTTATTAAAGATAAACATTCTGGTGGGTGGGGTTAGTTAGCATTCAGACTTCTTTGGCATGCCAGGCCTGTAGCAATAAAATTAATTCTATTGATGGTGACCAACTGCTTATTGAACTCCTTATCGTGCTCAGGATTGGTTCAATACCCGTACAGGAAGAATTTCAATGAAATAAAAGAGCTTCCTTAATTATGTTCTGAGTCCCTTAGGTGGAAAGCAGTACAGAGTACAGCTATCTATCCAATCCAAGGCTGCATGTAGAGTACAAACTGATCAATGACTGCCACTGACTGTAATAGTTTCCCAAGAATGCCTTAGCAAGGTACCAAAAGCTAGGTGGCTTAAAAAACAGAAATTTGTTTTCTCACAGTTCTGAAGGCTAAAACTCCAAAATCAAGGCATTAGCAGGGTTGATTCCTTGTGAGGACTGTGAGGAAGAACTGATTCATGATTCTGCTCTTGTCTGACAATCTCAGGCATCCCTTGGCTTGTAGATGGATTCTCCATGTGTCTTCACATCATCTTCCTTCTGTACACGTCCCCCTCTATGTACAAATTTCCCCTTTTTATTAGGACACCAGTCACATGGGATTAGGGCCCACGCTAATGACCTCATCTTAACTTGATCATCTCCTCTATAAAAAATGTATTTCCAAATAAGGTCATATTCACAGGTCCTGGGAGTTAGGAAGGACTTCAACATCTTTTTAAGAGCTATAATTCAACTCATAACACTGATATATCCTTAAGTAAGAAATAGGCAAATCTTAGAGCCTTAAAAACACCCAAGGATTTCCCTAGAAAGTGGAAGAACACCAATTAGGAATTATAAGCTTTTGTTTAAGCCCTACATTTGTCTCTTACTGACTGTGAGAACCCAGGAAATAATTCAAAAGTTTTAATCTCAGTTTTCTTATCTCTACAGTGGGAGTAAAACTTCATAGTTTTGTTAAAAGCATTATAATAAATGAGAATAATAGGTAATAGTGATTTGTAAACTGTGCTATACAGATACTATATGTAATTACAGCTTTTATTAATGCATTGATTTTGTGGCCTATCATTCCTAGATTATTCCAAGCACTAAGTAAAAAAAGTTGGAAGCTCTAAAGTAGCTAAAAGACAAGTAGAAGCAGGGACCATTATCTATATAATTAGTTCTTGAATTAGCAATGAATTTCATTATAAGCATTAACATAGTTTAATAACTGTTTTCCATAAACATAACTTAAAATACATTGCTTGTCTCACAATTTCATTTATGGAATGATTTTCTTTATTAGTGTATACAATATTGAAGAGCCAAACAACATTTAAAATATTTGCAGATCTTTGGAAGAAAAACACTGTGTTGAACACCCATGGGGGGAATATACGGTGTTAAAGAATACACACACACACACACACACACACACACACACACACACACACCTTTCCTGTGTCGAAACAATGTGGGCGTAAGAGTGTGCAGGGTCAAACAGGGCTCTAAGTGCTATGACTTAAACTTCTACAGTTGGCTAAATGAATTTCCTCAGTCGTTTATTCTGCATGCTTAAAGGTTTCAGGGGCTGACAGATTGCTATTATGACCATTGCAGACATTGAAAAATGACTTAGGAGAAACAGCCACTGCTAGGGGAAGACAAATAGCTTCCCAGGAGAGAGAGATTCATGCAAGAGGTCATTAGCACATACTTGACTACTTGAACCTCAAATACATGTAGACAGTTCAGTATTTGACAGAATCAGTACAGAAGTTACCTTCTAATTTCTCCAATTTTTTTCCCTCTCTCACCTTACCTTTCTTCTACTGATTCTGATACAACTTCTCCCCTGCTCTAGTCACCAAACAGATAGAATCAATACTAACCCTACAAGTTGAAACAAAAAGACTAGACAGTAAGTCAAAGCTGTATAAAGAAATAAAAAGCTCCATGAAATTAAAGGCAAAACCATTTATAAAAGCTAGTGTTATTGTAACTTTTGTTTGCAACTATACTTTTTGTTTTTTATATGATTTAAGAGGCTAATACATTTAAAAATTAGTCTAAAACCTAATAATATTGTAACTTTGGTTTGTAACTACGCATTTTGTTTTCTACATATTATAGAGATTAATGCATAAAAAACAAGTGTTAGTTTGTGTTTATAGACTCACAATGTATAAGGATGTAATTTTCAGAAATCAGTAATGGAAAGGGGGTAGGGATAGAGCTGTATAGGAGCAGAGTTTTTGTATGTTGTTAAAGTTAAGCTGGTATAAATTCAAATTAGAGTATTATAATGTTAGGATGTTAAACGTAATCTCCATGGTAACCACAGAGAAAATAGCTATAGAAAATACACACACAAAAATGAGAATTAAAATGTTTCACTGCAAAAAAAAAACCAAAACCAGTTAAACATAAAAGAAAGTAATGTAAGAAATGATGGACCAAAAGCTATAAAGCACATAGAAGTGACAGAAGTAAGTCTTTACTTATCAAAATTACTTTGAGGACTACCATGGGGGTGGACGGATTAAGAATCTGCCTGCCAATGCGGGGGACACGGGTTCAATCCCTGGTCCAGGAGGATCCCACATGCTGCAGAGCAAATAAGCCCGTGCGCCACAACTACTGAGCCTGTGCTCTATAACCCGAGAGCCACAACTACTGAGCCCACGAGCCACAACTACTGAGGCCTGTACACCTAGAGCTCATGCTCCACAGCAAGAGAAGCCACCGTAATGAGAATCCCGTGCACCCCAGTGAAGAGTAGCCCCCACTCGCCACAACTAGAGAAAGCCCATGCGCAACAATGAAGACCCAACACAGCCAAAAATAAATAAAATTATTTTAAAAATTACTTTAAATGTAAATAGATTAAACTTTCCAGTCAAAAGACAAAGACTGATAAAATGGATAAAATTACATGGCCCAAATATATGTTGTCTATAAGGGACTCACTTTAGATCTAGAGACACAAATGCGTTGAAAGTGAGAGGATGAAAAAAGATATTTCATAGAAATAGTAACCAAAAGAGACAGGGATGGATATACAAATATCAGACAAAATAGCCTTTAAGTCAAAAGCCTATTAATTGAAAAGTTTACAGGGGACAAAGAAAGACATTATATATAAATAAAAGTTTCAATACAGCAAGAAAATATAACAATTATAGATGTTTATGCACCTAATAACACACCATCAAAACATATGAAGCAAAAATGGACAAAATTGAAGAGAGAAATAGTTCTACAATAACAGTTGGAGATTTCAATACCCCACTCTCAGTAATGGATAGAACAACCAAACAGAAGAGAGAGGCAGGGAATTAGAGGACTTGAGCAACACAATAAATCCATTAGATCTAACTTTTAAGGAACACTCTACCCAACAAATACACATTCTTCTCAAGTGTACATGGGCATTCTCCAGGAGAGACCATTTGTTAGGCCACAAATTAATTCTCATTAGATTTTTAAAAAATTTATTATTTACGTATGTATGTATTTATTTAAATAGGTGCAGTTTATTACATGTCAATTACACTTGGCATGTGGGATCTTAGTTCCCCGACCAGGGATCGGACCCACGCCCCCTCCACTGGGGACACGGAGTCTTAACAACTGGACTGCCAGGGAAGTCCCTCATTAGATTTTAGAAGCTAGATATAATACAAAGTATCTTCTCTGACTCACAACAGGATAAAGTTAGTTATCAATAATGGAAGGAAGACTGAAAATTCACACATTTGTGGAAATTAAACAACACACTCTTTACAGCCAGAAGTAAACAGAAATAAACCTATTTCTTTAACAATAGGTCAAAGAAAAATATCACGAGAAATTAGGAAATATCTTGAGACAAATGAAAGCAAAACGATAACATACCAAAACTTATGGGACACAGTGAAAACAGTGCTAAGGGGGACTTATATGATAAAAAGATAAAAAACTAAAAACTAAAAAGATAAAAAAGATAAAAGACTTATATGATAGAAACTACAACATATTGCTGAAAGAAATTAGACAAGACATAAATAAAGACATAGCATGTCCATGGAATGGAAGACAATCTTGTTAGGATGTCAGTGTTACTCACAGAGATCTACAAAGTCAATGCAATCTCTATCAAAATCCCAACAATGTTTTTTTGCAGAAATAGAAAGAAAACCATTCTAAAATTCACATGGAATAGCCATAACAATCTTGAAAAAGATGAACAAAGTTAGAGTACTCACATTTCCTGATTTCAAAACTTACTACAAAGTTACATTAATCATAACAATGAGGTACTGGCATAAAGACAGATATATAGACCAATGTAACAGAACAGAAAGCCCAGAAATAAATTCTCACGTATATGGTCAAATAATATCTGACAAGTGTGCTGAGACTATTTAATGAGGAAGAGACAATTTTCAACAAATGTTTCTGAGAAAACTGCATGTTTACATGCAAAAGAATGAAGTTGGACCCTTATCTAATACCATATATAAAAATTAATTTGAGGTGAATCAAGAGCTAAATGTAAGAATTAAAACTATAAAATGCTTAGAAGGAAACAAAAGCTTCACAACATTGGACTTGACAATGACTTTTTTTTTCCTTTTTATTTTATTTTATTTTTTTGCATCTTTATTGGGGTATAATTGCTTTACAATGGTGTGTTAGTTTCTGCTTTATAACAAAGTGAATCAGTTATACATATACATATGTTCCCATATCTCTTGCCTCTTTCATCTCCCTCCCTCCCACCATCCCTATCCCACCCATCTAGGTGGGCACAGAACACGGAGCTGATCTCCCTGTGCTATGCGGCTGCTTCCCACTAGTTATCTATATTACGTTTGGTAGTGTATATATGTCCATGCCTCTCTCTCACTTTGTCACAGCTTACCCTTCCCCCTCCCCATATCCTCAAGTCCATTCACTGGTAGGTCTGTGTCTTTATTCCCGTCTTAGCCCTAGGTTCTTCATGACATTTTTTTTTTTCTCTTAGATTCCATATATATGTCTTAGCATACGGTATTTGTCTTTCTCTTTCTGACTTACTAGTTTTTTAAGAAACTTACTAGTTTCTTTGGAGAAATGTGTACTTAGGTCTTCTGCCCATTTTTGGATTGGGTTGTTTGTTTTTTTGTTATTGAGCTGCGTGGGCTGCTTGTAAATTTTGGAGATTAATCCTTTGTCAGTTGCTTCATTTGCAAATATTTTCTCCCATCTGAGGGCTGTCTTTTGGTCTTCTTTATGGTTTCCTTTGCTGTGAAAAAGCCTTTAAGTTTCATTAGGTCCCATTTGTTTATTTTTGTTTTTATTTTCATGACTCTAGGAGGCGGATCAAAAAGGATCTTGCTGTGATTTATGTCATAGAGTGTTCTGCCTATGTTTTCCTCTAAGAGTTTGATAGTGTCTGGTCTTACATTTAGGTCTTTGATCCATTTTGAGCTTATTTTTGTGTATGGTGTTAGGGAGTGTTCTAATCTCATACTTTTACGTGTACATGTTCACATTTCCCAGCACCACTTATTGAAGAGGCTGTCCTTTCTCCACTGTACATTCCTGCCTCCTTTATCAAAGATAAGGTGACCATATGTGCGTGGGTTTATCTCTGGGCTTTCTATCCTGTTCCATTGACCTATATTTCTGTTTTTGTGCCACTACCATACTGTCTTGATTACTGTAGCTTTGTAGTATAGTCTGAAGTCAGGGAGCCTGATTCCTCCAGCTCCGTTTTTTGTTCTCAAGATTGCTTTGGCTATTCGGGGTCTTTTGTGTTTCCATACAAATTGTGAAATTTTTTGTTCTAGTTCTGTGAAAAATGCCAGTGGTAGTTTGATAGGGATTGCATTGAATCTGTAGATTGCTTTGGGTAGTAGAGTCATTTTCACAATGTTGATTCTTCCAATCCAAGAACATGGTATATCTCTCCATCTATTTGTATCATCTTTAATTTCTTTCATCAGTGTCTTATAATTTTCTGCATACAGGTCTTTTGTCTCCTTAGGTAGGTTTATTCCTAGATATTTTATTCTTTTTGTTGCAATGGTAAATGGGAGTGTTTTCTTGATTTCACTTTCAGATTTTTCATCATTAGTATATAGGAATGCCAGAGATTTCTGTGCATTAATTTTGTATCCTGCTACTTTACCAAATTCATTGATTAGCTCTAGTAGTTTTCTGGTAGCATCTTTAGGATTCTCTATGTATAGTATCATGTCATCTGCAAACAGTGACAGCTTTACTTCTTCTTTTCCGATTTGGATTCCTTTTATTTCCTTTTCTTCTCTGATTGCTGTGGCTAAAACTTCCAAAACTATGTTGAATAAGAGTGGTGAGAGTGGGCAACCTTGTCTTGTTCCTGACCTTAGTGGAAATGCTTTCAGTTTTTCGCCATTGAGGATGATGTTGGCTGTGGGCTTGTCATATACGGCCTTTATTATATTGAGGAAAGTTCCCTCTACACCTACTTTCTGCAGGGTTTTTATCATAAATGGGTGTTGAATTTTGTCAAAAGCTTTCTCTGCATCTATTGAGATGATCATATGGTTTTTCTCCTTCAATTTGTTAATGTGGTGTATCACGTTGATTGATTTGCGTATATTGAAGAATCCTTGCCTTCCTGGGATAAACCCCACTTGATCATGGTGTATGATCCTTTTAATGTGCTGTTGGATTCTGTTTGCTAGTATTTTGTTGAGGATTTTTGCATCTATGTTCATCAGTGATATTGGCCTGTAGTTTTCTTTCTTTGTGACATCCTTGTCTGGTTTTGGTATCAGGGTGATGGTGGCCTCGTAGAATGAGTTTGGGAGTGTTTCTCCCTCTGCTATATTTTGGAAGAGTTTGAGAAGGATAGGTGTTAGCTCTTCTCTAATTGTTTGATAGAATTCACCTGTGAAGCCCTCTGGTCCTGGGCTTTTGTTTGTTGGAAGATTTTTAATCACAGTTTCAATTTCAGTGCTTGTGATTGGTCTGTTCATATTTTCTATTTCTTCCCAATTCAGTCTTGGCAGGTTGTGCATGTCTAAGAATTTGTCCATTTCTTCCAGGTTGTCCATTTTATTGGCATTCTAGGTGTTTTTTTGATTTCCTCTTTGATTTCTTCAGTGATCACTTTGTTATTAAATACTGTATTGTTTAGCCTCCATGTGCTTGTATTTTTTACAGATTTTTTTCCCTGTAATTGATATCTAGTCTCATAGTGTTGTGGTCGGAAAAGTTACTTGATACAATTTCAGTTTTCTTAAATTTACCAAGGCTTGATTTGTGACCCAAGGTATGATCTATCCTGGAGGATGTTCCATGAGCACTTGAGAAAAATGTGTATTCTGTTGTTTTTGGATGGAATGTCCTATAAATATCAATTAAGTCCATCTTGTTTAATGTATCATTTAAAGCTTGTGTTTTCTTATTTATTTTCATTTTGGATGATCTGTCCATTGGTGAAAGTGGGGTGTTAAATTCTCCTACTATGAATGTGTTACTGTTGATTTCCCCTTTTATGGCTGTTAGTATTTGCCTTATGTATTGAGGTGCTCCTATGTTGGGTGCATAAATATTTACAATTGTTATATTTTCTTCTTGGATTGAACCCTTGTAATGTCTTTCTTTGTCTCTTCTCACAGTCTTTATTTTAAAGTCTATTTTGTCTGATATGAGAATTGCTACTCCAGCTTTCTTTTGATTTCCATTTGAATGGAATATCTTTTTCCATCCCCTCACTTTCAGTCTGTATGTGTCTCTAGGTCTGAAGTGGGTCTCTTGTAGACAGCATATATATGGGTCTTGTTTTTGTATCCATTCAGCCAGTCTGTCTTTTGGTGTGAGCATTTAATCCATATACATTTAAGGTAATTATCGATATGTATGTTCCTATTCCCATTTTCTTAATTGTTTTGGGTTTGCTATTGTAGGTCTTTTCCTTCTCTTGTGTTTCTTGCCTAGAGAAGATCCTTTAGTGTTTGTTTTCAAGCTGGTTTGGTAGTGCTGAACTCTTTCAGCTTTTGCTTGTCTGTAAAGGTTTTAATTTCTCCATCAAATCTGAATGAGATCCTTGCCTGGTAGAGTAATCTTGGTTGCAGGTTTTTCTCCTTCATCACTTTAAATATGTCCTGCCAGTCCCTTCTGGCTTGTAGAGTTTCTGCTGAGAGATCAGCTGTTAACCTTATGGGGATTCCCTTGTGTGTTATTTGTTGTTTTTCCCTTGCTGCTTTTAATATGCTTTCTTTGTATTTAGTTTTTGACAGTTTGATTAATATGTGTCTTGGCGTATTTCTCCTTGGATTTATCCTGTATGGGACTCTCTGTGCTTCCTGGACTTGATTAACTATTTCCTTTCCCATATTAGGGAAGTTTTCAACTATAATCTCTTCAAATATTTTCTCAGTCCCTTTCTTTTTCTCTTCTTCTTCTGGAACTCCTATAATTCGAATGTTGGTGTGTTTAATGTTGTCCCAGAGGTCTCTGAGACTGTCCTCAGTTCTTTTCATTCTTTTTTCTTTATTCTGCTCTGCAGTAGTTATTTCCACTATTTTATCTTCCAGGTCACTTATCCGTTCTTCTGCCTCAGTTATTCTGCTATTGAACCCATCTAGAGTATTTTTAATTTCATTTATTGTGCTGTTCATCATTGTTTGTTTCATCTTTAGTTCTTCTAGGTCCTTGTTAAATGTTTCTTGCATTTTCTCTATTCTGTTTCCAAGATTTTGGATCACCTTTACTATCATTATTCTGAATTGTTTTTCAGGTAGACTGCCTATTTCCTCTTCATTTGTTAGGTCTGGTGGATTTTTATCTTGCTCTTTCAACTGCTGTGTGTTTTTCTGTCTTTTCGTTTTGCTTATCTTACTGTGTTTGGGGTCTCCTTTTTGCAAGCTGCAGGTTCATAGTTCCCGTTGTTTTTGGTGTCTGTCCCCAGTGGCTAAGGTTGGTTCAGTGTGTTGTGTAGGCTTCCTGGTGGTGGGACTAGTGCCTGTTGTCTGGTGTATGAGGCTGGATCTTGTCTTTCTGGTGGGCAGGTCCATGTTTGGTGGTGTGTTTTGGGGTGTCTATGGACTTATTATGATTTTAGGCAGCCTCTCTGCTAATGGTTGGGGTTGTGTTCCTGTCTTGCTAGTTGTTTGGCATAGGGTGTCTAGCACTGTAGCTTGCTGGTTGTTGAGTGAAGCTGGGTGCTGGTGTTGAGATGGAGATCTCTGGGAGGTTTTTGCCATTTGATATTACGTGGAGCTGGGAGGTCTCTTGTGGACCAGTGTCCTGACGTTGGCTCTCCTACTTCAGAGGCACAGCACTGACTCCTGGCTGCAGCACCAAGAGCCTTTCATCCGCATGGCTCAAAATAAAAGAGGAAAGAAAGAAAGAATGAAAGGAAGAAAGGAAGGAAGGAAGGAAGGAAGGAAAAAAGAAAATAAAGAAAAGTAAGAAAAATAAAGTTATTAAAATAAAAAATAATTATGAAGAAAAAAATTTTTTAAGTAAAAAAAAAAACACACAAAAAAACAGACAGATAGAACCCTAGGACAAATGGTGAAAGCAAAGCTATACAGACAAAATCTCACACAGAAGCATACACATACACACTCACAGCAAGAGGAAAAGGGGAAAAAATAATAAATCTTGCTCTCAAAGTCCACCTCAATTTGGGATGATTCATTGTCTATTCAGGTATGCCACAGATGCAGGGTACATCAAGTTGATTGTGGAGCTTTAATCCGCTGCTCCTGAGGCTGTTGGGAGAGATTTCCCTTTCTCTTCTTTGTCGGCACAGCTCCCGGGGCTCAGCTTTGGATTTGGCCCCGCCTCTGCCTGTAGGTCGCCGGAGGACGTCTGTTCTTCGCTCAGACAGGACGGGGTTAAAGGTGCCGCTCACTCAGGGGCTCTGGCTCACTCAGGCCGGGGGGATGGAGGGGCATGGAGTGCGGGGCGGGCCTGCGGTGGCAGAGGCCAGCATAACATTGCACTGGGCTAAGGCACGCCGTGCGTTCTCCCGGGGAAGTTGTCCCTGGATCCCGGGACCCTGGCAGTGGCAGGCTGCACAGGCTCCAGGGAGGGGAGGTGTGGAGAGTGACCTGTGCTCGCACACAGGCTTCTTGGTGACAGCAGCAGCAGCCTTAGAGTCTCGTGCCCGTCTCTGGGGTTTGCGCTGTTAGCCGCGGCTCGCGCCCGTCTCTGGCGCTCCTTTAAGCAGCGCTCTTAATCCCTTCTCGTCGCGCACCAGGAAACAAAGAGGGAAGAAAAAGTCTCTGGCCTCTTCAGCAGGTCCACACTTTTCCCCGGACTCCCTCCCGGCTAGCTGTGGCGCACTAGCCCCCTTCAGGCTGTGTTCACACCGCCAACCCCAGTCCTCTCCCTGGGATCCGACCAAAGCCGGAGCCTCAGCTCCCAGCCCCGCCCACCCCGGTGGGTGAGCAGACAAGCCTCTCAGGCTGGTGAGTGCTGGTCGGCACCGATCCTCTGTGCGGACATCCCTCCACTTTGCCCTCCGCACCCCTGTTGGTGCGCTCTCCTCTGTGGCTCCGAAGCTTCCCCACTCCGCCACCCGCAGTCTCTGCCTGCGAAGGGGCTTCCTAGTGTGTGGAAACCTTTCCTCCTTCACGGCTCCCTCCCACTGGTGCTGGTCCCGTCCCTATCCTTTTGCCTGTGTTTATTCTTTTTTCTTTTGCCGTACCCAGTTACGTGGGGAGTTTCTTGCCTTTTGGCAGGTCTGAGGTCTTCTGCCAGCGTTCAGTAGGTGTTCTGAAGGAGTTGTTCCACATGTAGATGTATTTCTGATGTATCTGTGGGGAGGAAGGTGATCTCCGCGTCTTACTCTTCCGCCATCTTCCCCCTCTCTCCCTCGGCAATGACTTCTTACATATGACCTTTAAGAGCACAGACAATAAAAGAAAAAATAGACAAATTGGACCTCATGAAAATTAAAAACTTTCACGCATCAAAAGACAGTATTAACAGAGTAAAAATATAAATCACAAAATGGGAGAAAATATTTACAAATCATATATTTGATAAGGGATTAATAACCAGAATAAAGAAAGAATTCCTAAGGCTTAACAACAAAATAACCAACAGGCTCTGAGGATGATACACTAAGTACTTAAAATGAATGCTCATTAGAAGCTGGACCCTCAGGCAGCAGTTTCTAAAGTAGGCAGTCCGATACCTTCCAGGGGAAAAGCCGGGAGATGGGTGTTTTGTGCCTGTTCTCTCAGTGCTGAGCCTTGGGGGAATAGATGTGACAAGTACTCATGTACCAGTTAACAACTGCTTCATAGTTTGCTATAGGCATGTTGGATTTGTGGAATGTAAGCCTCATTGACTTTCAGAGCTAGGTGATTTGGGGTCCTGTCCTTTGGGTGGCAGTGTTAAATGTTGGGGCACTAGATGTGTGATCCAAACCCTTCATTGCTCAAGGAAAAGCTGGGAGTTGGAATTTTCCTCCCAATTGTATGGCTCTGTGTTGGCAGTGGGGTTTATTGCAAGAGTGTGTTACCAGTTTTGATATAAGTATTTTCTCAGTCACCCAATGTGTAGGAGTCACTCAGCTAGTTTCTGGATCTCTCTCAGAGAGAATTGCTCCATGTGTGGCTGTATATTTGGAGCATCCATGGGAGGAGGGATACTCAGGAGCTTCCTATGTTGCCGTCTTTGTCCCGAGTCCCTGCTAGGCTCTATCTGAAACATTTTAGAGATATCAACTCCTTTAAACTTTACAAGAAGCCACCCAATAAGAAGGGCTCTTCAGACAGGGAATATACAAAAGTGGCCTTCAATCATAAAGGTAGGTGATTTTGGAGACTGGGTCCCATGACCTGCCACCTGCAATGTGGAGACTTAGGAAAGTCCGTGGTATAATTTAGTTTGAGTGTGAGTCTGAAGGCATAAGATCCTGGGGAACCAACAGTTAAATCCCATTCCAAGGGCCAGAAAAGATGAAATATCTTCTGAGATATCCCAGGTTAAGTAGGGAGTCAGGAAGCAAACAGGGCCATTATATCATTTTATATTTATCATTTATTTCTCTGTAAAACTTACTGGGCTGTACAATTATTTTTTCATTAGTTTTAGTAATAGTTCCTATAAAGTTGGCCAAACAAGAGCAACCTCACTTCATAGACCAAAACATACTCTCCGCAGTTCTAAAGTTGTCACCGTTCAAATAACCACACCAAGAGATAAATATTGTTATATTAAAAGTTTCTGTGAGAGGAGGGAGTGGCTGATAGGGCAGTTTTCCTGTATTCCCAGGATGAAGTAAATGTGGCAAGGTTTTTAAAGCTCCATAAGTTAAGATGCATGTACTGACCAAAACCATCTGACCATGAATCGTGAGAGTGGCACATAGTCCAGAGATTGGGGGCCGTGGGTCTGAGGAGGCAGCAGGGTGAGTCAGCTCTACAGTGAAACCCTTCAAGTCAGGCATGAGATCTGAGATTTCAGGCCAATAAGTACCCATAATGCATTCCTG
>NW_006783288.1:3932697-3964718 GCF_000442215.2 Lipotes vexillifer
CATTCCTGCAATGCTTAAAACATATTTGACACTAAATTAGTAAATTTCATAATTTATATAGAAGGGAAGCAATGACATGCTTCACGTGTGCCTGGGAAAGGGGCGCCCATTCCCAAAGGGATATGTGTTATTTAAGGGCATCATATAGGACAGGGGTGCCCAACCCCCAGGCCTCCGAGCAGGAGGTGGGCGGCAGGAGAGTGAACGAAGCCTCATCTGCAGCTCCCCATCACTTGCATTACTGCCTGAACCATCGCTGGCGTTACGACCTGAACCACCCCCCCAGCGACCCCATCCGTGGAAAAATTGTCTTCCATGAAACCAGTCCCTGGTGCCAAAAAGGTGGGAGACCACGGAGGTAGGAGATATTATTAACCTTCTCTAATCGCATGCAAAAGGATATGTGCTAGTTCAGGATTCAGATGAATTTGCTTAATATTACCCAAAGGAATTCTTTTGCTCAAGATTTCGTAGAGATAGCAAAATACTGTGGCAGGAATAGAACCCACAGAACGAACTTAACAGTGCATACTAAACAGTTAATAAATATTTTATGATGTGTAGTTATGTGGTCTGCTGTTCACTTCCAGTTTCTTCTTACCAGAATTCAAATGAACCTCTACTTTTATGCAAATTACAGTAGAGTCAATACTTTGATCCTGGTCTTCATAGCTTTTATTCCATTACAATCTAATTTGGTGGTAGTCGTCAGTGTTTCTCACAGAATACATCCAGCTTTCCACCTTCAAGACACATGATAGAATTGAACTGTTTGACTTCCTTGTGGTTGATAAGGACCAGATGACTTTGATAGGGACTATGTGGTCAATTCTGATGAAGGAGTTTTGGGCAGAAGTGACATGTGCTACTTCCAGGCGGAGTTTTTAATTACCTGTAAGGAATTCTACAAAGTGTTCTTTTCCCTTTGGGATGGCTATTGGATTGATAACACTCAGGATGGTGACTTCTCCATCAGACTGGGTCCCTCAGTGATGAAAGGGTCCCCCTGCAGACCCTCAATGAGTATGTAGTGTAAGAAATAAATATTTGTTTTTCAAGCCATTAAGAGTTGGGAGATAATAACTGTAGCATAATCTAGCCTTTCTTGACTAATATCCATGCAGTGTTATTATTATTTTTTTTTTCCTTGCGTTATGCGGGCCTCTCACTGTTGTGGCCTCTCCCATTTGCGGAGCACAGGCTCCGGACGCGCAGGCTCAGCGGCCATGGCTCACGGGCCCAGCCGCTCCGCGGCATGTGGGATCTTCCCGAAACGGGGCACGAACCCGCGTCTCCTGCATCGGCAGGCGGACTCTCAAGCACTGCGCCACCGGGGAAGCCCCAGTGTTATATTTTATACTGCTAGACACAATTTCTTATCAGGCAGGTCATAGGTATATACTAATTATGAAGTGTTCTCAGTCTCTGCTTTTCTTTTTTCAAGTTCAGCTTTTAAAGTACAGAAAACTTCTGTTCAGACATAGCAATCTACAAAATGAATCTATTGTTCAAGGATTTTAGTTACTACTTTCCATTGCACAAATGTATACAGATGCACAAAATGCTAGTTATATGAATGAGACCACATATTGCCCTCTGAAATAATGCCTTCTTCAAACTACCATAGCTTTGATTGCATATGATTTATAGGCCTTGATGATATGCAAGTGATAAATGGAAAATGTTTGGACTGAGTGTTTTCTGGGAGACTCTCCCATTCCCTAGAAAACCTTTCATCTACTGTTATTCTCTCTTACACAAATAAGTGAAGCTTGGCTATAGTCACTGGTTGTGGCTATTTTGTAACAACAAAAAAGTAGATTACATACATACATAACATAGTATGAACAGTATTGACAGGAATTTTAAGACTATCCAGTCTTCTTTGCCTCTGTAAAGACTAGGAATTATCTCCTACCAAGCTGTCTTGCTATTCCTTTAAACATCACCAAAGCATTGGAAAAAATCATTACGTGCATCAGTGGCTTATGTAATGGTGATATCATTAAGAAACTAGAGTGACTACCTCTGTTGGGAGGAAAAAGTCTTGCATTCCACAGAACGGATGCTTCTATCAAATATAACCTTGATAGAGAAAAACCAAGAGTACAGTGCCTACTTCAAAGGGTTAGAAACAGTCACAGTAAATGGAAGAAAAGAGACTAAGATAGTAAGGGGAAGGAAAAAAGGTTAATGCCACCTACATATAGCTTCATGGAATAATATCTAAGAAAAAAAAAAGCTTTTGCAAACTTCATTTATCTAACCACCAGTTGAAAGTGACATATGAACCCTAAGAGAACCAACAGAATATAGATAGGTATAGATGTAGATTTAAAACATAGATTATAGATATATAAGAGGAGATTTATTATGGGAATTGGCTCATGCAATTATAGAAGCTGAGATATGCCACAATCTGACCCTGCCATTTACCAGCTGAAGAACCAGGAAAGTTGGTGGTATAATTCAGTCCAAGTTTGAAGGCCTAAATACCAAGGGAGCTGATGGTATAACTCCCAGTCTGAGGCTGAAAGCTTGAGAAGCGATGGAGGTATATGTGGGCTGCTGGTGTAAGTCCCAGAGTCCAAAGGCTTGAAAACCAACCAAGAGCTCCAGTGTCTGGGGACAGGAGAAGATGGCTGTCCCAGCTCAAGGAGAATGAGAATGTGCCCTCCCTCTGCCTTTTTGTTCTTTTCAAGTCCTTAATGGATGATGCCTGTCTGCATTGTGAGGGTGGATCTTCTTTACTCAGTCCACAGATTCAAAGGCTAATCTCTTGCAGAAACACCCTCACAGACCAGTCAAGTTGACACATAAAATTAACTGTCGTAAACACCATCCCTTAAAAATGCTAATCATGAAATCCATTCCTGTGGGGCTGCTATTTTTTCTTCTTTTGGTATCAGTATTTACATCGCTTCCATTGTCTTATACAACTCAGCAATTTTATCTTCAGCGACTTGCAGTATCAATTAACTCCTCTCATCATGCTTTTCATACAAGAATTTGGTTCACATGCCTCCTAGCCAGAATATAATGAGTTTTTCCACAATTATTAAGTATACCTATCATTCATGGAGTATTTCTAAATTTTACCCAATACATTTGAGAATGAGTGATTTTTTATATACTAGTATCTTTAATTTTATTTCCAATTGTTTACCATAATGAATCAAATGGGCTACTCTTTGGCAAACAACTGGCCTTTCGTGGTGACCACGTTTCTCTAGAAGGAGCTCTATGGGAAAAAATCTGATAAATTCCACCAAATCATTGTTCTTTTTTTTCAATCACAACCATCCCATTTTGGGGACACTGTTTTATTTATATAGTTATTTTGTCTGGAATAATTTATGTAACTGATTATATAAAGAGATTAAAATTAATTTGGGCAAATAATAAAGTTAACATTTTTGTCTCTCCAATATTTTTGAGTATTTCAAAACCAAGAGAATTCTACAATGACCAGTTCTTAGATTATTAGAGTGTGAAGGGAAACTTTGATATCTTCTAATCCATTTCCTTCATGTAGTTGATATCTGTTGTTTTTCTGCACCAATATGTGTTTGCATTTTCTCTTCTATCAGCACCTGAATTGTATTTGGTGAGCATGTGACTCAGATTCAAGCCAAAGTGACTGTGTCTCATCTTGGTCATGGTTGTTGGTTCAGGAGTTGACGTGAGCTCAAGTTAGGTGAACAAAAGGTGATAAATACCAGCTCCAGGTCCTTTGCTGAAACTGTTGGGAAACATGTTCTCTCCTTCCACTATTGTTATACAACAGCTAGAATATAAGCCTCATGTTTCCAAAGGCCATTTTTGTCTCCCGTTGAGAAGGGCCTCTCTGAAAATGAAGCTCAAAGGACACTGAGTGAAGGGTGAAGAGAGACAGTTCAGTATTTTACCCCTTAAGCACCTAGATTCAGCCTTTCCTGAGGTCTGCTACCTAGAAATTTTGATTATGTAAGATAATAAATCCAATTTTTAAAATTTAAAGTATTTTGAATTGAGTTTCTATAACTTGCAGGCACAATAAGCCCACTTTATATGCTTTATTGTGTATACAAAGGAGCTATGACCCCCAAAAGCACTGTGATTTACTTCCAGTTCACAGCCCTGAGCCAGAATCTAAAACTGAATCCTGCCAATCCACAGCCTTTCCATTTCACACCCTTCCTCTTTAGAAGGGGACTGTTAGGATCCCAATTTGGGGAGCTGACAACTTTCCATCTTGTTCTGTGTTCATTTTGCATCACTGCCTATATCAGCCTCCTTGTGTCACACGTAGAATGAAGTTCCCAATCGTTCATGCTTCTGACGCAGAAGGCGATAGGTTGACAGATAGAGAAGGAATGAAAAGATGTCTTTTATTTCTGGATGTTTGTCTTGTCAGAAATAAATAAGGCTGAGCTTTGATAGGATGCCTTGTAAATAATTCTTAGGTGGAATGTATAGAACACTCACTTTGCCAAGTCGATGGCAGCTATTATGAATTGAGAGGGCGTGCTTTCTCTGACCCAAATGAATTTGAAAAATTGAATATTTAATCTTTATTCCAGTATGAAGACTTTTAAAACTCTCCCTTAGAAATTCCAAAGTAAGGGCATTCTGTATGACTTATTTTGCTGAGGATCTGACCACTACATTTAATGGTCTAAGTCTAAATTTAGGAAAACATAAGATATTATCCTCTAGGTAAAAGACATGAGGCATAATTCAAACAAACCTTTAGTTTCCCTGCACGGCCATATAACTATATAAATATTTAGCAGTTTCAGTCAGCCATCAGGCCAACTCAGAAAAAAAAAAAATTCAGTCTATGGTGCTTGAAAAGTTGGTCTTGACTTGGAAAAGTTTTGCTGAAGATTCTTGTTGCTGCGTTTCTGATCTGTCAGAATACTTGGGAGGGTACTCATGATATTCAAGTGAATTTGTCTTTTATTTTGCCGGTAAACAGAGTTTGCTCAGCCAACAGCAATGGCGAATGTGGTGTGGTATTTCCTGCTGTCTTTCTGCCTTTATGGAATCATAATCTTCAAGGTGGCATCAAGGTGACACCAGTGTGAAAGGAGTTAACTGCCTGTGAATCCAGCAAAAGTGCCTCAAGCAAAACAAAACAAAACAAAACAAAACAAAACAAAACAAAAAACAAACCTCAAACAACTAAAAACAAACACACAATACAGAAATTCCCACTTTAAGAATTTCTATTTCCCATCCCCTGAGTGGGTTAATGGAAGGCAGAAATGATTTTCAATATAAGAATTTTTCTTATACATTTGTGAATAAAACTTCTGTTGTTTATCTTAAGTGCCACTTAAATTCGGTTAGAGATTTATACTTGGCTCACTGTTTTTTAAAGTAGGGCCAAGGCTGTTCTCTTTTGATGCAATTTGTTTTTTTATAGGAGTGGTTTCTTTGTCTCTGAACTAATACATAACCCCTGCCTTCTAAATTTGATGCAACACTTGAGAGCTGGCAGTTGGCTGGTAAGAGCTACCTGAGAAAGGAGGAGTTAATCTGTCATTCAGGTCAGCTGGAGTTGTAGGTGCTGGGGGCAGATGCAGACCTAGCCACACTGCAGGCACATGTGATAGTTTGTCGAACCAAGGGCTACAGTTTAGATACTTTAACTTCACAGGTGGAACTCAGTCCCTAAATGCAGTTTCTTCACATTTCACCTGTCTCTGCATTCTTACCATCTTCCCAGTAACGTGTGGGATAAGAGGACAGTAGCTTTCAGAGGGACCTAGGTCCCATTTGAACTATGCAGAATGAGAGAGAAAAGAGAGGCTCCATCAATTTTGGAGTCTGGGGAGTCATGGAAACAAGTGTCCCTGGGATGGACTCACTACTTTCTCTGACCTCACTCAGTAGGAGGGGTGGAATTAGGAGTATTTTACATTCACTGAACCCAGTTACTTGGTTAGAGATTAAGAATTGTTGAAGTGTGTGTGTGTGAGAGAGAGACAGAGACAGAGACAGAGACAGAGAGGGACAGAGACTATTTGTGTTTTACGATATGCAGTGAAGGAATTTTGAGAAGGGGCACCACCAAGCCTCTTAAAACATAGCTTCAATGGTATCATTGAAGTTCTTGCTGGTTCTCTAAAACATGAAAACCCTTTGAAAAGGCATTGATATTCTAATTAAAGAGGTTGGCAACCAATATTACAGAAAGGTTGGGGAACTTCTTTGTCACCAATTGCCTTGATTGATAAGCCATATCAGAAGCTTCACTCATTTCAGAAACAATAGGCAGCAAATAATATCCAAAGAACTAACTTTTATATTTTGGCCCTTTTGGAAAGGTCAGAAACACCCTAAAACACACACCACCAAACCTCAAACAGGACAAAGAGAAGGAAGTGTTTCCTAAGTCTCTGAGAGAGGAATAGCACAAATCGATTTTGTGAGACCTGATGAGTAGGCTTGCTCAATGTGACACGTCATTTTCCCAGAAAAATGTTGATTTGAGAGATACTTTGGAGAGTGCAGGAGGCAAAGTGTATAACTTACAATGAAATCAGTTGATCATTCAGTCTCTAATGGTTTAATGAGATCTTTTGAACGCCTTTCTTTGCTTTGGGCACGTTGTTGCTGAAAATTATCTTCAGCTGTTTGCTGATAGATGCAGGTCTTTGTTATTTCTGGGTAGCTGGCATCTTGGCAAATTGGGAAACTGAATTGCTCTACAGAACATTGCCATCACCCCAGAAAGTTCCCTCATGCCCCTTTCTAGTCATGGGTTTACCTCCGGAGGCAATCCCTGACTTGATGTTTAGTTCATCATGTTTCAGTTTGGCCTGTTCTAGAATTTTATATCAAAGTCTAGGATATGTACTCTTTTGTGTAAGAACACTTTCATTTAGCATACTGTTTTTGAAATTCATGCTTTGTTATCACTGAGTAGTATTTGATTGTATATGAATGTAGCACAGTATTTTATAAAAGTATATTCTCTTGTTGATAAACATTTGGGCTATTTCCAATGTTTGGTTAGTATGAATAAATCTATGAAATTTCCTCTACATGACTTTTTGTGGACATATGCTTTCATAGCCCTTTGGTAAATGCTTATAAGTTTTACGAGCTACAGTTGCTATACTTCCTTTTCAACAACTGGAGTATTACTCTCTTAATTTTAGCTCTTCTGGTGGATGTGTAGTAGTATCTCACTGTGGTTTAAGATGCATTTCTATGAAGTGTGATTATATTGAGCACTTTTTTATGTGCTTATTACCCATTTTATATCTTTCCCAAAGTGTCCAAGATTTTTGTCCATTTTTTGAATTGGGTTATTTGTCTTTTATTATTGTTATAAAAATTCCTCATGCACCTTCAGTACTAATCCTTTATCATATATGTTTTGTGAATATTTTTTCTCAGCTTGTTGCTTGCCTATTTATTAATGGTGTCTTTCGATGAGCACAAGTTTCTAATTTTGATGAAATCTAATATATCATTTTTTCTTTTGTGGTTATTGCTTTCTGTGTACTGTTGAAGAAATATTTCCTGCCTTCATGTGGTAGTTCTACACTCTTAGAAGCTTTCAAATTTTAGCATTTACATTTAGATGTATAATACATCTCAAACTTTTGCATATGGTGTGAGGTAGGGGTCAAAGTTTATTTGTTCTGTATGAATATCCAGTTCTTTTAGTAACATCATTTGTTGTAAAGACTTTGATTTCTTCATGGATTTCTTTGGTGCATTTGTGAAAAAAATTCAAAATATAAAGGTGGGCCTACTTCTAAACTCTGTTTAGTTCTGTTGACTATTTTGTCAATCCGTATGCCAATACCATACTGTCCTGTAACTTCTTAGTAAGTCAGCATCAGGCAGTATTTGTCTTCCAATTTTATTCTTCCTTTCAAGGTTGCTTTTGCTATTCTATGTCATTTACATTTCCATATACATTTTTAAATTGGCTTGTCCATTTCTACAAAAAGCCTAGTGGAATTCTCATTCGGATTACATTGATTTTATAGATCATTTTGGCGAGAATTGACATCTAAGCAATACTGAATATCCTAATCCATAGGTACAGTATATCTCTCCATTTGTTTAAGTCTTCTTTAGTCACTCTAAGCAGAGTCTTGCAGTCTTCATTGCACAAGTCTAGCAGCCTTTTTGTTAAATTTATTTCTTAGTATGTATGTTATATTTTTGATGCTATTATAAATGAAATTTTTCTTTTAATTTTCCAATCAATACCACTAGTATACAAAAATATAATTAACTTTAAATATTGACATTATATCCTGCAATCTTTCTAAGTTTAGCTGTTAATTCTGATAGTTGTTTTGTAGATTCCTTAGAATTTTCCACATAAGCAGTCATGTAATCTGTGAATAGAGATAGTTGCCCTCTTCTTTGATGGTCTTTATTTCTTTTTCTTGCCTCACTGCACTACTAGGACATCCAAGAAAATGTTGAAAAATATATCAGAAGTGGATATCCTCGCCTTGTTCTAAGTTTCAAGAAAAACACCTTAAATATTTCATCTTTAAGTGTGATTTTAAATGCTCCAGGTTTTTCAGAGATGTCCTTCATGAGGTTTAGGAAGCTCTTTTATATTTCTAATTATTGAGATGTTCTATTATGAAATGGATTTAAAATTTTGTCAAATGTTTTTCCTACATCTTTTGAGATGGTTATATGTATTTTTCCTTATTCTGTTAATGTAGTGAATTAAAAATGATTGACTTTTGAATGTTAAAACCACCAAGCATTTCTGGGGCAAATCCTCCTTTGTAATGATGCAATGCCATTTTAATATATTTCTAGAGTTGAAACTATTAAAGATTTTTGGGTACTCAAATATAAAATTTTTTTTTCATTTATAAAACTCCTTTAAAATAATTGAATGGCTAAACAAAAATAATAACAATGCATCATGAGAAGTAAAAACTATGACAGTAGTGCAAAGAATGAAGTGTAGATGGAATTATAATCTTGTAGCAGTCATACATTTTACATGACATATTATAATATTATTTGAAGTAAAATTGAGGTATATTAAAGATGTGTATTGTAAAGCATAGCATAACCACTGAAACATAAAGCAAAGAAGTAAGACCAATTAGGTAATAGTGGAGAAAAACGGAACTGTACTCAACCCAAAAGAAAACAGTAAAAATAGAAAAAAAGTAACCAAAAAAAAAAAAAAAAAAACCAGAAGGGAGAAGTAGAAAACAAATAACAAGACAGTTGATTTAAACCCAATGATATTGATAATTATATTAAGTATACATAGTTAAAACATTCCAATTAAAAGATGGAGGTTGTTACACTGGATAGAAAAGACCCAACTTTTGTATTCCACAGAAACCCACTTTACCCCCATGATACTATGTTATAACTTTTACTTTAAGCAGTCATGTATTTTAAAGAAAGTAAGGGGAAAAATTAATTTCTTTTGATAGGAAGTTTCTAAATTTAATGAAATCTAATGTGTGATTTTTTCTTTTATGATTATTGTTTTCTGTGTCCTGTTGAAGAAGCATGTATGTGCCTGTCTCCAAGAGGCACACAGTATTAGAGTGGAAGGCACATTTTCTGCTTATCAGACCAGTGATATTGTCACTATATCATGGTGAAATTCTGTATACAGGAGTG
This sequence comes from Lipotes vexillifer, assembly GCF_000442215.2. Lineage (NCBI taxonomy): Eukaryota > Metazoa > Chordata > Mammalia > Artiodactyla > Lipotidae > Lipotes > Lipotes vexillifer. Next base: position 3,942,322 of record NW_006783288.1, read on the forward strand.
CTGTGTTCATTGTCAAGCAACCCACAAATGAATATAGCATGTAGTTTTTTTTAGGGATCCCTGGAACACAGCCGTTTCAGGAGGTACCTTCCAGTCAGTGGTCTCCAGGAGGTTAGAAGTTGTGACCTCAGCAGCTGGACACTCCTGCCACGGGAGATTTCCAGTCCACGTGTCTGGCTTATGAGAGCTTGCAGCCATTTTTGCCTGCCAGAGGAGAGCTTCCATTGGCAGGCGTTCAGAGATGACCATTTGGCTCTCCCTACATTCCAGTCCTGTTCCCCACAGTCTCTACCATTTCATCAAACAAATGGTGAAACATAGTGTGCACATGAAAGTATAAAGTACAAACATGGGTGAGTGTGCCCTCCTCCTGAAGCAGGGGCAGGGAGAGGGTAAATGGTGAAAAACCTTCAGTGTACGGCACATATAAGTCTGTTTGGCTTTAGAGTGGACTGAGGGTGTCAATGTCTGGTGTTTCTAAATCACAACCCGACAGAGAAATGAGTTTCAACTCCCCCCCCCACCCCAATTTAGCAGCATTCACCTTTTTAAATGAAATTTTATACAGAACACTGTTATAGGTAAAATTTCACCTCTGTCTCTGTAAAAGCAGGTAAATGGCTTAAAGGTCTACTCTTTACCCTCCGTGGAAGCCTTGAACACAGTCTAAAATGATAAGAAAGATAATTTATTGTCAAGGTTGGGAAAGAAATCCAGTCAAATCTGCACTGTGTTATGCTTGTTTACCTGGATGAAGCACTAAGTGCTCATACAAACCACTAATAAAAATAAAAAAATTTAAAAAAACACTAATAATAATAAAAAGATGGGAAGCCTTAAAAAAATAAGAGGAAAACATGTAAAAGTCAGTTTGTAGAAAAAATAAATGCAAATATTAAAATAACTCAAAATATGAAATGAAGCTAAACTTCACTCGTAATTAAGAAAATGCATATCAAAACAACAATGAGACACATTCCCCCTTTTTCACATCCGATGGGAAAAAATTAAAATGTTTAATGGTATCCAGAACTAGTTGTGAGAGCGTGGGTAATGGGAATCCTTATACTTCGTTTCTGAGAGGAAATGGGTGCAACCTTTCTGGAGAGAAATTTAATATTAATGAAGATAAAAATGACCTGGAAGTTCCTTTGCTAGGAATTTAAGGTTGTGCTTGGAAAAAATTTACCAAAGCATACGTTTTGGGGGAGAGAGGGTATCCCTTCTTCTACACTCTGATGTTTTCTCCCATGTCGGAGGAACTTCCACCACCATGAGACTGTGGCCCTTCTTTGCTCCCTCATTCACTCTTCCCAAGAGGAGGTGGAGTGACATATCTTATTTGTGAGCTTGGAAGGAGAAACAGACTTGTGCATCTCTGCCCCACCCTTTCTCCCTTCTTTAGGAAGCTGCCTGCCTGCAGGGAGTACACATTCCACTCGCCCCTCCATGCTGTAGTTTTGGGGTGTGTGTGTGTGTGTGTGTGTGTGTGTGTGTGTGTGTGTGTGTAAATCTTCCAATTCTGCGTTGAATTATTAGGAAGCCCTGTTGCAGACAGTTTTAAGCCAAATTCTTCAATGTTTGTAATAATGGAAGCAGTATTTTGCCCTCTGTATGCCTTAGTCTTTCTTGTCTGTCTCTTATTTAGTTGAGAACTGGGGTGGGACAAAAAGGGTAAACCTTGAGAAATATGAAAGGAATGGAATTTCAGCTGCAAAAGGAACCATAAACATTTTTACCTTGGCAGATTGATGTGACATTATTTTGGATAACGGGCTGCCTTTCTAGAATCCTATCCTGTTTTTAACTGCTCCAACTGGAATCCATAGATTTCAAGACTTATTTCATGTGGTATTTTGACTTTAGCAACATGAACCAGCTTGTGGCATCTTTGTCTGCTAGCTAATAGTTATTTTTATATGTGTCACACTAGCCTTAGGCAAACCCTCAAGGGCCTTAGGAGAAGACACAGGCCTTAGCAAACATGTCAGCCTTAGCAAGCATACATAGCCCTATGCCTACAGTCCTCCAGAGAGAGAATTTTGCATAAGAGGGATCATCTTTGCAATAAACCTTGACTCTCTTAAAGCCAACATCAATTGAGCACCTATTTGGATTCTAGTGATCTTGAAGGATCAGTGGGATAAGAATACAATGGTCTTGGTTGCTAAGCAGATAATAAGTGAACACACAGCAGAAACCCTAGTTCATGCAGTTATTTATGAGTCTAAGGTGGAAGTAGAAATAGAGCCTGATCTCTGACATCCCTCATCTTCTCCTCTCATCAGGGTACTCCTTCTTCCATTACCTATGCTGATGCCTTGTCAGAGCCAATAAAGGTAAGACAACACCACCATAATTCTTGTGTAAGGGGCTTTGCTCTGTGTGAGTAACTGCCCTGCCCGAACTGTCCTTCTCGCCCACCTTTGCCTATCCAGACCTCTTATATTCTTTGAGGCCCAGGCGATGTCCTACCTCTTCCTTGAAGCCATTCTTGATTGCTTACACTGGTCTCCTTTCTTCTATGAACTTAGAACTTCATATCAAACAGCCTCATATTTTTCTCTAGACCCAGACGCCATGGGGGCAGGATTTTACTCGTACCTCTTAGCCAAATCACAGTGCTCTATAGTTTTAAAAGTACTCTATGATTACAGGGTGGTTTATAATTTAACAGATTATGAGTCAGTGATATTTTATTAATATTTGAAAAGTTAAAAGAAAAATTTTAATTTCACTAACCATCACCAGGAACTATTTTTATTTTAACTGTATTACCTGGCTTTCTTTCTAAGCTGGTCTCCCTTGCAGATCTACCCTGCATGTAGCGTTCTGCATTATGCTTTTATCCCCTTACCAGATAGCATTATGTATAAGTCCATGCATCTATATAATTCTCAAGATTATCATTTTTATTGGTTGCATCATATTCTAGCTTGTTGATAGACCATAATTACCGTGTCATTCTCTTTTGTTGGGCATAAAGATTATTTACAGTTTCTTGCCACAGTGTAGAGGTAACATGGTCAAGTGTGTAACTTTTTGGGTTTTGCTATATTTTGAGGATCAATTCCCAGGATGTTGTGTGATTCATAATAGGTGTCAATAATTGAATGCCATTGATTTTGTCCCCAAAACACTTTTGAGTAACTTTGTGGGGTGAGTCACTATAAAAGTTACTCATTTTCTTTTGGTTAACAAGATCTACAAAGAATATTTATTGATTATTAAATAATTTTCTCCTAAGTTTCAATGTTCCAACTTCTTTGGGAAATGTGGAGGCACTGGAATTAAAGTCTTGCAGGACATATACTTTTTCCTTTGGAACTTCAGAACACCAGATACAACAGCAACAAAACCATCCACACTTGGCTTGCAAGGATACAACTGTCATGCAGAAAATCCTGTAACCCAAATAGCATTGTCTCCGGACACATGGCAAACATAGCAGTGTGTCCAGGGAAATATGTATTGGTCCCTCTCATGTCTTCATCTGCAGTTCAGTTTTGCTGGCTATTAAAAATGCAAGAAAGTTTGTTGGGATTTATCATAGGCTTACCGGCCTTCTTTAAAGGAATAATCACAAACTATAAAACATGCAAGGATTGAAACAGAGTGTATGACACTCATATAAAGATGGTTGTGATTTAAGAGACAGGAAATGTAATTATGTGCTGCTGAAGTTCTTGTCTTTGCTTATGCAAGGGCACAGTAAATATAAAGTTTCCATACCCCAGGCAGGGCAAAGTCTTGCTATAACTTGTTGGAAAGTTCTCAAGAATTGAGATCGAGAACCATTTTTTTTCTGGCATAGCATTTTGTGGACTGCCATAAATATTGTAGATTTGTATTTATTTTAGATGTGTTGTTGAATCAAGGAATAAGTAGGTAAGTACCAGAAGGATGCATCTCCAAAACTCATGCAGAGGTAATATGGTATCTCTCTTCTTTCATCCAGGATCTCTGGGTCATACCTCTTTCCCACTTTGTTCTGTCATAAATCCACCTCAGTATTCTGCAACTTATGGACTAAATGGGAGAGAGAACCACCACAAACATAGCTAATATAAGTAGCAAGAGAGAGGGAGAGGAAGAGAAGCAAGCAAGGGCACACAAGGAGATGTACCATCTTGATTCTACAGAGCTGAACCATGAGGCCACAACTGTTCCTTGTTATTTGCTATTTTCATTTCCCATTATTAACTGTTTCACATTCCCCTTTTCTCTGTCCATTATCTCAGATAGTCACAGTTCCTTGCCTGTACGGTAATCTAAACATTTACTTCTGAGAAGACAAAGTTTGTGGTGGTCTCAGCTATGTGTAGTTTGAGAGAGTCTGCACCTGATGTTTACAGAGTGAAACAGAAGGTGGTTTATGGTATACTCTGGGCTTAAACGCCTTGTGGCCCTCACTGTGTTGGAACAACAATATTTCCTGTTGTTGTCAGTGTGAATCACCTCAGCCAAGCCCATGACCTCCTTTTTTTTTTTTGCATAAGATACATGATCCCCAAATGTCCATACTGAAACTCAGCTTTCATCTAATGGAAATATTATGTTTTCAAGTAGAAATGTCCCTCGCATAGGTATTAAACATCTGAACAAGCAGAGTGCTGAGTATGGGATCAAAAGGCAAACATTTTGAGTGTGGACTATTAAATGCACCACTGAGAGGTACCATCCACATTTCTACTCTTTGGTTCCCAGATGTATTCATTTGGTTGGGGGTGAAAAGCCATGATATATTGGCCATTGGTTTAGACATATACATATGTTACAAGACATCACTCCAAGTCTGCAAGATATTTTCTCCCAGCTGGGACTATATTGATTTTCAATGACCTAGTTTAACATTTTTCAGTATCAGCTACTTTCGGATGGTGAAGAACATGGTAAGACCTCTGGCTTCAAACGGGGTTTAGAATGGAGAGCCTGGTTGTCACAGGGAGCTTCTTTAAAGAATTTACAATTGAATTGAGAGTTAAGTCCTGAGAAGTCATTTGCTAGAGAGAGGGAGGAAGGGGCAAGAGTGTTCCAGGCAGAGGGAATAGAATATGCAAGGAGCTTGTGGGGGGAGAAAGGATAGTGTATCTGAGAAACCAAAGAGTGAATAAGAATACAGTGAAGCACAGAGACTGAATGAAAGACAAGTATGAAATGAGGGAAATGCGGATGGAGATACAGGCGGGGCCAGAGCATATAGAGCCTTATAGACCATGTTAAGTATCTTCGGTATTTATCCTAAGAATAATAAAAAGCTATAAAAGTGTTCTAAGGATATATATGTGTGTGTGTGTTTGTGTGTGTGTGCACACGATGCACATAGAAAGGAAAAGTTTTGACATAATCAGATTTGCTCTATAAAGCTTTCACTCCAGCTGTAGTGTGGAAGCATGGAGGGCACATTACAAGGGTGCTGGGAAGCATACATAGAGACTAATTGGGGACCCCAACCAGAGTGTGAGAAAAAAATGGTGGCTGATTGGTGGCAATGAAGACTGCGATGAGTATATGGAATTCAAGAGATTTTCAGAATATAACTGAAGACATAGAAATAGCTGCGATTACCCAAGGAGGTTGTATAGAGTGAGGACCGAAGGACGAAGCTTGAGACTTGAGGAACTTCAACAACTAGTGGTGGGATGGAGGAGGATAAACCTGTGTAGGAGGCTGATAAAAAGATCATAGAGAGGTCGGAGGAAACCAGGAGAGACTTCTTTCATGGAAGCCAAGGGAGGAAAGTATTTTAAATGATGGTTGTGACTAACAGTGTAAAATGCTAGTGAGAGGTAAAGTAAAATGAGTGCTTACAAAAATGTCCCTTGGGTTTAGTGCCAGAGAGGCAATGATGATCCTCAGCATGAGCAATTTTGGTGGATGGATGCAGGTGGAAGGAAGAGTGGGAAGTGAGGAAACAGAGACAAAGGGATAGCAGCACAATATTTAAGGAATTCTGTGAGAGGAGAGGGATTAGTTGCTGGGGAGGAATGTGGGTTAGTGGATAGTGGTTTTTTGGGGTTTTGTTTTTTGCGCTACGCAGCCTCTCACTGCTGTTGTTTTAATAGGAGAGTTTTGTGAGAAAGGATACCCGATGGTGTAAATTTGCTGAACTAAATGAGAGACAGGATTGAAAGAAGGAGGGGGCTGGACAGTTCCTCTGTTGTGATAAGAGGGAAGTGGGGTTAGGGGTGGGAATACTAGGAGTTTGATAGCAGGAAACTGAGGAGTTCCCATTCGATGGCTTTTAATTTTTGTGCAGTAGAAGTCATCTGCCGCGAGTGGAGAGCCATGGGGAAGAGATTGGAGATTTGAGAGGAGTTTTGAAATTGCTATTAGGGAGAATGGAAGAGGGAGATGACCATAAAAGAAAAAAAAGGACCAGAGCAGGACTGCTGGGCAGTGTTGGTGATTATGAATATATACATCTGAATGAATAGGCTGATGGGTAGATTATGGAGGATGGAGAGATAAGTTCAAATGAATTTACCTAGGCGAGTGGTGCCCAGACTGTGTTGAACACGTCTTCTGTTAAATACCTAAGATGTGAATAGATACTTTGCTAAAAATAGAATAGCATGGCAGGGGAGGGGGAGCCTAAAGAATTCTGTCTGCTGTCTCCCTCACTTAGAAATTCACAATGTCCTTCATTGTACTGTGTGTCTGTGAGAAGTCTTAAACTTGCTAAATTTTGTTTAAACCAGTTTCCCCCTAGAGAGTTCTTCAAGATCAGGCCTCTGCCTGACGACCTTGCCACCTGTCAGTCTCCTGATCTACTGCCTCCCTCCCCATTTCTCCTGGACTATTTACATTTCTTTAAAATGCCCCAGTCCTTCTTTCCTCAAGTCCTTTGCACAGGGTGTTCCCTTAGCCTGGAACATCCTTTTCCCCACCCACTTTTCATATGACTGTCTCCGAGTAGAAATCACTTATGCCAGAAAGCCTTTCTCCGATCGCCCAAGCTTTGTGTCGGTTGTCTGTGTTTGTCTGGTCTCCTGTTCTGATGTCAGAGCACCCGAACTCCCTGTTGGCTTATAGTCTCTCCCACTGGACTGTAAGCAGCTTGAAGCAAGGAAATTTGCCTTCTTTAGCACTGTTTCCCCAGCACAGGGCTCATTCAGAGTATAGGCTCTGTCAGTGGCTGGAGAGCAAATGATAAATGGTTCTTCCTTTCACCTTGTGCAGGGGAGTGGGGAGGTGCGTGATTGCGAGGGATGCTGCGTCAGGTGGATCTGGCCCTGGGTGGGCGCTGAATCAGCAAGCTCTGGGCTGGTGCTGGAGCCTTACGCTTCCATAGTTAACTTCGGTCATTGTTTTCTGCACACAGTTATATATATGCATGCTCCCATCATGCATATATGTAACACACATGCACACAATTTGCATATTCTCTCTCTTTTCTCAGCTTTTACTTTTATCTTCTCCATCTGCCCTAGATTGCTTATGGAGTTACGGTTGTTTTCATACTCTCTTTATTCATCTTGATCTCCTTCCCTCCCCTTATAATGTTTTCCACAGTCATTCCTCTGGGCCTTTTGCCCTTTTATTTTGTCTTTTATTTCTTCTTCTTTCTAGGCTGCTTAAAGCGCCTCCCAACAGACTTTCAATAGGAATACAGAGGCTCACTTTGACGGTGCAGATGTTAAACAATGGCAATGTTCAGTGCTTTTCTTTTTTTTCGTCTTTTAATAAATGTATGTATGTATTTATTTATTTATGGCTGCAATGGGTCTTCGTTGCTGCACTCGGGCTTTCTTCAGTTGAGTCGAGCAGGGGCCACTCTTTGTTGCAGTGCACGGGCCTCTCAGTGTGGAGGCTTCTCCTGTTGGGGAGCACAGGCTCCAGGCACGCGGGCTTCAGCAGTTGTGGCACACGGGCTCAGCAGTTGTGGCACATGGGCTCAGTTGCTCTGTGGCATGTGGGATCTTCCGGACCAGGGCTCGAACCTGTGTCCCCCGCATTGGCAGGCGGGTTCTTAACCACTGCACCACCAGCAGCGCTTTTCTTTTTTCTCTTTTTTTACTGCAGGGACTAGATGCATACAGTGTTTCGCTGCTCATTCTTTGTAATAGTACTGCCCAAGCAAAATGTTAATCAATTATGGCAGCAGAACTAATTAAAAAGCATGCATTATACATCTTGTGGACACAGTCTTCATTAGCATAGATTCTCAGCATTACATATTCATGTCAGAGGGAATGAAAAGGAAAAATTAAAAAGACATAGCATGCAGAGAACCAGGCACTTTGGTTTTCTTAAGACTTTTGTCAAGTGTATCTCCTTGTGGATTCAAATGTCCCTTTCATTTTTTGTGCGATTTTTAAAAGGAAAACACGATGTCCTGTTTTTATATATTTTAAAAAAATCCAATAAACCTTATAATGACAAAGTCAATCCCACTTTTACCCCCTCAGAAGCTTAAATGATACTCAGTGAATAGGTTTCTAGAAACAGAAACATACCTTTAATTTAGCTCTTCCATAACATTTCCTAATAGACATTTGACTTGAGTAGCTCAGTCACTGGACTCTCATATTTGCAATGCTGTTGCTTTCAACTCAGTTCTTATTCCAGAGCCCAGCTTGGACAGTAGCAAGACAGGCCGAGTCAAGGGAAAGGGCAGCTCAGAATTGCCATAGAGTTCCTCCCTGTTTTTTGACTTCTTCCTTAGGAGGATATGTTGGCTCAGGCTTTTTGTGACAGTTTGGGCTTACGGATACTGGATCACGTATCTTCTGTGCAGACAGAGTTCTCTTGTGCATAAGCACTTCTCATAACTTTCTCTGTAGACACATTCACGTGGAAACCAATCTGATAGACAGTAGAAGTGCTCATATGGGGATGACCAGGCATCCTTTAGTCACTGAGCCAGGTAATGTGATGATTGGATTCTGCTTTTAACCATGAGTATTCATATCACTTTTTACTTTCTTGCCTCCTTCCAAAATAGGATTCAAGAGCTTGAAATGCCGAGTTGATGACACTGTAATAAGAGCTTTGCAACTCATCTCCCTACATTTACTCCTGGCCCATAGTCTATTCTCCACTCCACAATTCAAGTGAGATTTAGAAAATGTAAATCAGATCATACTGCACCCTTGTGTACAACTCTCATGCTTCCCATCATTTAGGAGAAAGTTCAGTCTTCTAAATGGCCATCTAGGCCCTCCTTGATTTGGCCCCGTCTCTAATCTCATTTCTTATCACCATCTGTCTTTTCCACTTTGCTCTAATAACACTGGCGTTCCTGTTCCTTGGACATGTCAAACTCGCTTCCTCCTCAGGACCTTTGCACATGCTCTGCCTTTTCTTCTGACAGTCTTACCCCAGATGTAAGTATGGTTTGATCTGTCAGTTCATACAGGTGTCTCCTCAGGAGGGACTTCTCTGACTACTAGGTAGCTCTTATGGCTACCTGATCTTTAGTGTATATTTATTTGAAATGTCTTCTCTTTATCAAAATGCAAGCTCCTTGTGGTTAGGGGTTTTATCTCTCTGACTCAGTGTTTCTATAGCACAGTCTGGAAGAGTACCTGGTACATAGTATTCACTACACATTTATTGTATAAATGAATGAGTAAATCTTCTGTGGTGTACTTGAGTGAATACTGGTATTTAGATTTGACCAGTTGTCAAATTCGAAAGGACCTGTTAGACACATGCCTCTTAATGTGAGAGCTTAAGAGGAAATTACATAGGTTAGGACAGTGAAAAATATTGTAAAGAGGTGAGGCTGGTATTATTGCGGGACAATAATGCAGGGTCAGGTGGGATCTAAGTATACTTCATATAAAAGGACAGAGTGACAATATTACAGTTGCTTTCATCAAAACCTAAAATGGTTCATGAGCGTTCAGGGAAAAGAGCCCTCTTCTACCCAACTGCTCAAACTGTAAATTGGCATCTCTCTGGTGTCACTATTTATCAAAAGCCTCAAAAAGTTGCATTATTTTTGACTCATCAATTCCACTTCAGATAATTTAGCTTACAAAATAATTAGGATCACGACACTCCTAATTAGCTCCAAAGACACTCGGTACAGTCATTGACAATAAGAAAAAAAACTGGAAACAACTTAAATATCCAACCATACGGCTTTGGTTAGATAAATTACAGTATGATTAGACAGTGGAATTCCGTGCAGCCAGTTAAAATAGAAAGATATTCACAATAAAATGCTAAGTGAAAACAGAAGTTTATGAAATAATATGTACCCATTAAAAATACATAGGTATGTAGTAAAATTGGTTTATGCCTATGTTGATTTAACCACCTAAATGTTACCGGTGGCTATCTCTTCATTTAGAGTGATTGGAAATTTTAAGTTTTCTATTTTTTAACGATTCTATAAGGAACATTTGTTATGTGTGTATTTGAAAATAGACACCAGTAAACCCCTCAAAGAGTGAATGATTTGTAAAAGAGCTTCATGCATAGAAGTTTTTCTATGAATATGCTTCTTCATGCTGTGACCTATCTTTGGGTTATGCACCCATTTATCTGACACACACTTAGTGAGCACCTACTGTATGCCAAACTCCATATTAGGTTATCCCTCTACCATGGGGATGCTGACTTCACACAACCCTTCCCCACCACTGTAGGCATTTCCCTGGGACAGAGGGGAGGCTCTTTCACACACCCCTTTGTCTCCCTTTCCTTGAAGATATTTCCAAAATGTAAAGTGTCTGTGTTAGCCCAATCCCAAGGCTTTTCATTTTGGACAGGCCACTGTACTGAGATTTTTTTTTTTTGCCCAGAAGAGCTGCTCCTTGATAGTAAAATGGAAAGCCGTTTCTGTTTGAGGTCGTCTCCCAACTGTGTCACTGGACTATGTGCCTGGCCTAGCTTCCCACGACAGAGCTGATATACTTATTTTGTTTTCTACTGTACAAGCTGGACAGAGACAGGAATAAGAGGCACCTTGCTGAATGACTTCCACACAGACAAGTAGCTAAAGGACAGGTAGTGATGTGATAGCTCCTTTTCTAGGTGTCTCACTTGAAGTGGAATCCCCAGCATATTAGCTCACACAGAGCAGGCACTCAGTAAATACTTAAGTGATTTACAGAGAGTCCAGATATCAGCTTGCTTGTTTCTAATCTCACTGACAGCACCCTAGAGGGGGGCCTGTTTCTCCATATACCAACTCAGGAACATGTGAAAATGTAAGGAATTTGGGAAGAGTGCTATGTGTAGTAACTCTGACAAATGAAAGCATGCTATGGCAAAATGACCAAGATGAGAAGGCACATAAATAACCCATGTTGCACGGTAAAGATTGCAAAAGCACACACAGACAATTGGCCTTGGCCCTGCTTAATGTGCAGGCATTTAATTGGAAACCTAAATAATAAATTAAGCTTTCTGTGTTGGAATCACTCTCTGTCATTCTGCTTATCTGTCCCTGAATGAGATGAATTTCCATAACACGCTTAGATTGCTTTATTCAACACCAGCAGGCAACCACTGTTAATGCTTCTTTTCTCTCCTGGTAACTGGAAGGGAGTTTTCATCTTCCTGGGGGAGGTGGTTGAACCAGAGTTGCCCCACAGAGTCCATCTGCATCATTAACCTCTAGGAACAGAGAGCAGTCTCTGCCTCTCTCCTTCCCTAATTAGCAGAAGTTTCCACTGTACTTAATACCCAGTGTTCCCAAATTAGGCACATATGCTTCTGTGTTTCATATACCCCAAGACTTACCGTCCGTCTATAAAAAAAAAAAAAAAAAAAAAATGAAGGGTCTGCAGAAGAGAGATGATTTCCCATATAAAGCACATGAGGTTTCCTCTACCTATGGGTTGCACAATCTACTCTTATCTTCTGTTTTACTTCAACTCCAGGACAATCCCATTCTCATCAAGAAAAATGTGTCAGAAAAAGAACCCAGACTACTCTTGTTGTATGGGGGTTATATAGCCAATTTCCCAAACTAGCTAATAAAAGGAGGCTTTATCAACACGAAGACAGGAGAGTTTTGAAGGTGATCAGCAACAAGTTTTCTCCCTGTGGCGGCTATGATCACAATCATGAGATAACTTCAGAGGAAGAAAAATGCCCCTTTGCCCTTTCAGGTAGTCAGTAAGCTTTTGCAGGCAGGCGCCAAAGAGTCCACTGTACTCTCATTTAGGTTTTAATTAATATCAAATTACAGTTGTGTTTTCACAGCATCCCTAGTTAGATCCTCATTAGGCGTAAGAGAGTTCATCCGGATGGATGTCATTGTGAAGAACAGGGGGTTAAGTACGAGATACAGGCCTGGTGCAGGGGATGGGAACGGGGGCGGGGGACACATGTAGAGCAACAGTAGTCACAGGCCTCCTTGTGACATGATTATAAGGTTTTGTTCTACTTAGGAGAGTTTCAGAGTTGAGGGGCAGCATGGCAGAGCGCTAAGAGGAAGATGTTGAAATTGGACAGCATTGGGTACATATCCTATAAAATGAGAAAAACTAGTGGTTGCCAGTGGGGAGAGGGAAGAGGGGAGGGGAGAGATAGGAGTATGGGATTAAGAAACACAGGCTACTATGTATAAAACAGGTAAACAACAAGGATATATTGTACCGCACAGGGAAATACAGCAACTGTGTTGTAATAACTGTAAACGGAGTATGATCTCTAAAAACATTGGAGCCCTGTGTCGTACACCTGAAACTAATACACTAGTGTAAATCAACCACTTCAATTAAAAAAAGATGGTGCCCATCCACGTCTAGGGTTTCTGGGAAGATTAATGAGCTTGTTTTTTGTAAAGTTCCAGGTACACGGTAGGTGCCCGGTAATCGGTGGCCATTATTGCCTCTCATTTGCGTCTGTAAATTTCAAAGAGGGTCATATAGACTGGGCTGAGTAAGAGTAATTTTTTTTTAGAAGAATGGGAACTTTTAAGAATACAATTCCCACCACGATCACTGCAGACGATTTTCCCAGACCCTTTTTTGACGCCCTGAGCGAGGGAGTAGGCAGGTTATTTCTCCTTTCTGGGCTCTTTTGTTAGCACTTCACCAGAGGCCCTGGAGTGTTGAGTGGAGAGAAACAGCAGGAAGGGGAGGAGAAAGAGTGGGGGCAGGAATGAATCATGGTGGTGGCAGCAAAACCTTCCAGATCTCTATCTTAAAACAGAGTTTACTCTTTAAAGAAGACTAAGTATTGTACTGGGAGACTAATTGTGATTGCCTTTCAAAGATAGGCGTATAAAGGATGTTTTCTTTCCTGTCCTCTCTGTAGTTTCTACAATGAGCCGGCATATAGTACTTTTACAATTAGAAAAGAGAAAAGAAAACAGCCCCTTGTTAATTACTTCATTGCGCCAAGTCTCGTTCTGGACTTTTGAAGGAGTAAAGTTTGAGGAGCTTAGCGGACTCATGGTCAGATGTACATTAATAGGGAATGAGGGGTTTAGAAACTCAAATTCTAGCCTCAGAAAGCAGCACAGCCCCAGTAGGCTAGGACCCTAGACCCCTTTAGAGTTTATAAAAGGCAAGGACGGAGTATTTAATATGAAAGGATCTAGCTTCGTAAACATACCTCTAATCTCGGAAAAAGAAAAGTTGGTCCCTCCCTGATTTCTGGAACATTTTGTTCCAGCGTGGGACAAAGTCTAGTGGCCTGGCCTCTGATACAGAATTTTGGTTCTCTGGGAACCTCAGCGAACATGAGTTACTTGGACAATTGCTGGCTTATCACACTGAGCCTGGCACCCTGTTTCTGTACTATCAGCAAACCCAGTAGGAATAGCTACAGGGGAGCTTGGGAGCATCTTGAGTGAGTTTTAATTTAGGCAGTTATCTTCTTCAAACAGACAGTTTGGGACTCTTTAGGTCAAGCAAATGGTCTTAGCAAATACTGTGGTGCTTGTTTAGACAAGAACACTTCGACTGACGCTTCTGCACCAAAATAACTATGGAGAACAAGCCATTAGCCTGTCACTTAGCTCACATGGGTAGGCCAATCTGCATACTGAAAATGGTACAGCTGACCTGGAATGTGAGTACATTTTGAGTAAATAAGAGAAAAGAGATGTAAGAGGCTACGGTTTTTGCAGAATTATAACATTACTCTGGGGATGTGTTGTGAAAAACCAGAAGACACAGCTCTTTAAGGACTTTGGTGCAACAGAATGAAAAGTCGTATGCAATTGCAGAAAATTAATGACAACTAGGCCAGGGTCCTGAAGAGTCAAGGAGTAGTAAAGTAAGTGAAAACAGGGAGAGGACTTTTGTAGTTGTTGAAATCCCTTTTCATTCCAACTTCATTTGCTTATATTGACTTCACTGACTTGTCTTCCTAATATTGTTACCAAACCAGGTTCATTTGACTCATGCACAGCAAGTCAAAACCCCGAGACTCCAAGATTTGCAGCAGAGAAGGGGTTTATTCACAAGGCAGTCAAGTCTCAGGTCCATCTCGCTAAAGGAGAGGGGCTTGGGGTATTTATGGGATAAAGAAGCAAGGTGGTCTTAGAGGTGGAGAGAGGTGATTGGAGGTAGGGAAAAGGGGAGGTAATCTGTGTTCTTTGCAGGCATATCTGAGTTACATGCTTCTTCATGGGATGTATGTTTAAAAAAGGAGGTGCTTAGCATGATCTGAGGGTGGAATTTTTGGCCCTCTGACATCAAAAGGTCATTCATTGGACACCTGCACGGGCCCAGTTTTAGGGTGAGTGGTCCCAACCAGACTTAGCCAGCTTGAACTAGACACAGCTGACTCCAAGTTCCTGAAAAACAACTTGGACAAACATCTTATTGTTTGGGCTAGGTGAAGGTTGCAGGGTATACAGTTTACAACAAAATAACTAAGGCAAGCTTGCTCACCCAAGGTGGGCTACAAGCAGATGGGTTTTTAGCAAGCTGTAAGACTAGCTCAAGAATTTCTGTTAGTCACCAGTTTCTGTAAACCCTATGGTGCACCATTTCAGGATAGGTTTTTTAACGCTATGGGCCATGGTTTCAATATTATATATCATCTCTCATGCTCACAGTAAATAAAGGTGATGGAGCACTTGATTAATGTGCAGAAACCAACTGCTATGGACTGAATTATAGCAATAATTCACTATAATAATTATAGCACTCCCAATTAATATGTTGAAACCCTAACCCCCAATGTGATTGTATTTGGAGATAGGGGAGGAAATACCCTTTTAGAAGGAAATTAAGGTTCAGTAAGGTGATAAGAGTGGGGTTCTAATCTGACAGGGTTGGTGGGCTTTATAAGAGGAGAGAGAGAAAGAGATATCTCCCTCTCCCCATGTGCATGTACCGAGGAGAGGCCACGTGAGGACACAGCGAGAAAGTAGGTGTCTGTAACCCAAGGAGAGAGCTCTCACCAGAGGCTGACCCTGCTGGCACCTTGATGGACTGGCCAGCCTCCAGAACTGTGAGAAACAAATTTCTATTGTTTAAGCCACCCAGTCTATGGTATTTTGTTATGGCAGTCCAAGCTAAGACACTAACGATGTTTATTTTTTTGTTTTGGTAAAGTTTCTTTAAATTACTATGGCAGACTCCTGGCCCAGAAGTTTCTAAAAAAATCAAACTTAATTGTTTTCATCTCATTTCCTAACTGACAGAGATAATATCTCATGGTTATTTCCCATCACTTGCAGTGACATTTTTTGCTGGAAAGAAAAGAGGTCATGTTACCATACACCTTGGAAGGCCTGTTTCTTCACACCCGTCTGTCTTAAGTGATTCCACAGTCAGCCTTGAATGTGGATCCCTCAGAATGGGTTCTTCTTAAATTTTTTCAATTCTAAATCTTGAACAATTTTATTTTACTGTTTCCCAAGTAGATATAATTGAGCTATACCAATGAATGTAGGAGAAGGTTGAGCTTCTATTATAATTATGATTAAAATATGGTAATAATGCAACACTATTAATGAAACATTAAAACGATGAAGAGAAGAATAAATGGTACTTTAGAACATTCAAAAACCAAATACCTTTTTTTAGGAAAGTATTTTATTTTTGTGTCTCAACAGATGAAATTCATAACCTTGTTTTCTGATAAGACAATTCAAACATACAAATCAATTACAACAATGTGCTTATCAGCTCCCCCTCGCACCCCTGTATTTGAAAGCATCTGACAATTTTGAAGGACACCAACACAATAGGGCTTAGCTAAACAATATGGCAATTAAAATTGGCCCTCTAAGAAAATAATTACAGTGGTTGTTGAAAAGAATTCGTCCTTTGAGCAAAACGGACAGCATGAAAAGAATCATCATGAAATGGGTGGATTTTAGCTTCCCTTCCAACAAAAGGGTAAAGAGGATGTATGTTAAAACAATGGCACAGAAAGCTGGGGAGTCAGACTGAAAACAACAGAAAACCCTAGGCAATAAATTTCTCCAATGAAATGCATCCCCTTGAAGATATCCATTCAAACTCTTGTTTTATATTGAAATAACTACCCCCACCCCCAGCACCTGGAAGAGAATCATTTTATTATCCTTTGTTAAAATTAGTTTAATAATTTTTCCAAGCTAACATCTCTCAAAGAGAGGGACATTTGTGATGAATCTTGTAGACATCATATTAAAGATAAACCAAGCCAATTGATGGTCAATGCCATTTTAGATTCTAATCGTATTAGGGAGCAGACCTGGGCCTCCCAGGGGGAGAGGGGTTCATACTCAATGACCTTGTCCAGCCACTCTAAATCCTGTAGCACCTTTGTATTAGGCCCCCTATTCTACATACAATTCCCTCATGCTTTTACAATAAGCCTCACAGCACCCTTGTGAGGTAGGTAGTGTTACGGTCCTTTTGAGAGATAGGGATGCAGAGATGTTAAGTATCTTGCCCATTAACATGAATCCAGTGACAGAGCCCTTAGAACTCTTACTCCAGATCCTTGTCTTTTCAGTACTTAACTACACTGACTCCCTGAGAGTGGATCATTGAAGCAGGTAGGTCCTTAAAGCCAGATTAGTACCTGGCCATTTGGACACTAAGGCCCATCTCTAAACTACATGATTTGGATGATGGAATGTGAAATAAGTTGTGATCAACTGTGAAAGCCAAAGTTAATATGGAGAAATGCAGGATTAAAGTTGGGACTACAATTTGATAACAATTTTATTTATTGATGTACTGTTAAGTTACTATGATAGTGGATACTCAGTAGATGTTACATGATTAAGTAGATGAATGAATGAATGAATGAATGAGTGAATGAATGGAGATTGTGCTTGGATAGGTGGAAAATTAAATTTTGTACATATTTTAAAACTAGAACTAGAGAAATCTGATTTCCAATTTCTAATGAAGAATGAGAAGGAAAGAGTTCAGTAGATGCCTGAATTTTCTGTGGGCATGTATTTGAGCTAATAATGACAGCATTTAAAAGGATATAGATACACAGACATTCAAAATAACTTTTAATATAGAATCTGTGTACTTACTGGTTTTGAATCCAAACTATGAAGATCAATATTAGAGGCATTGCCACATACATAAAGACCATCCATTTCCCTTCAAAACGAAATTCCCTTAAGTGTACCTATTTTCTCATTGCCATTTATTTGAAAAGCTTGTGCTCTCCACTTCTTATCAAATCCTATTTTGAAAATACATTGGACTAAAACAGTGAACTTCATCTCTCTTGACTCACCAGTCAGGGAACACTTTTCAGTTACTTTCCATTTCTGTGAACATATTTTTTTTTTACTCCAGAAGACTCAGGACAGAAAACAGCTGCCATGTATTGAAACCAGCCCTCCATTAATACCAGCAAATTTTTTTTTTTTTTTTTTTTTTTTTCAGTGCCGTGGAAGGCTCTTGAGACCACTGAAGTAGAGGCAACTGGGTTCTCCAGGTGTCGCTAAAATAGAAGAGCTTATGTAAATCAAGATGGTGGCGCTGACTTGGTAATCTCTTTGCATTCACATTTGTTCTGTGTTCAGTAAATTAATTCCCAGTAAGATGTTTGAACTGATACACAGTGAGGCTTGAAGAAACTCTGGACACTGTGGTATGGGTTTGTTTGTGTATGTGTGTGTGTGTGTAAAGAAGTGTTTTTCTAACTTTCACGAGAGCCGTGAATGTATATAATAGACGTAACCTGTTAGTCTTTTGTACATCCAGCTAATAGCCCATGAGTGAAAGAATAGATTAAATGTAGTGAATTATCTCTTTGCTATGGTACCAGCATGCTTGGTGCTTAAGAACAATATGAGGAGTGATGCTGTCGTTAGAAAAGGCTTATATAAATGAGGAGGATCTGGCAAATAGATTTATCTTCCAATATGACAGTGAACAAAATTATTCAATATATTCAATATACAAATAACTTTTGCAATCATGTTTAAGATTTAGGTCTTTCAAGTAAAGATGTAACCTATGTAGTAGTATGTTGTTTCTCACAGAGACTTTCTGTGGGTTTTCATCTTTCAGACCCTATTTTCTTAGGGATTGAGTTCTGTTCTTAGTTTTCTTTATTAGAGGCAAACAGAATCGTGAGAATCCTCAGATAAACCTTATATTTTCCATCTGCCTTTTCTTTTTCCTTATCTTTCTCCTGGTATTTCTTAGTAATTGTGTGTGTGTGTGTGTGTGTGTGTGTCTGGCATTAAATTACATGTACTATATAGAGAGACTTATTGACATGTTCTGACATTCTGATTTACCCAGTTCAGAGTATTATGGAATGAAACAATGCCCGTAGAGCTATAACAAGCGTTTTCCTTCCAATCCAAATTTTTTATAGAGGGTCATAATTTTTGCATTTAGCTGTTTATAAGGGTTGATGACAGGCACCGAGTGACAAGCCCTACGAGCCAGTGTTTTTACATTTTCCATCCATCGGTGGCAGAATCCCTAGGGGAATTTCCCCTCAGGAATCCCATTAAGGTTTTTCCATTTTTTCCTCAACTTGGCCTTATTCCACATTAGTCTTCACATCCTGGGTTTTAGGTGTGACAATGAGGTAATTATGAAAAGAATATTGGGTTCTATAATATACATATCTGCCTTAATGGGAGTATGTAGGAACTCATGACTTTTATTTATACTGTCTCAAATGACACAGAAACATTAACAGCTGGAGCAGGATGCCCATGACTAAGGAAAATGAGAGGGAGAAAAAGAGCAACAAACATCCCCCCAACTCAGAAACTCAAAACTCTGATGGGCTTGAAGCATTTATGAAGCTTGAAATTTATGAAGCAATACATGGTCAGAATGTCCTTAATAAGGACACAGCCAGAAGCCAGACTGCTAAGAGTACATTTGGTTCTCATTTAAACTTCATTATATTGTCTTCTTTCCTCTTATCCTTATTTAAGAAAAAGTCCTGATATATTGGGGCTATCTTTTCCCTGATCAGGGGATAACTTGATCAGGGAACAGGTTCTTGGACAACCTAACTTGTGATGTATTAGTTGGTAGAGATGTATTCCCAACATACTCAAAACTATATTCATGGAAAATCTTTCTCCGTTTTGGTCATGCTAGTTTAGTGGTATAAAGTGAAAGCCCACTGTCAGAGCTGTGACTCTTAGTTACGCAGCTTTGGCAGTAACCAAAAATGCTTCCAGGAGAAGGAAGCGCCTTTCTGGTTGTAAGCTCTTCATTCTGCAATTAAAGAATAGTAAAGCGGCCTTTTGTGAATTTCTTGCTAGCAGCCTCAGAGTTTGAGTATCTGCTGCTGCCTGGAGGTGAGTCTTGGACTTCCTTGTATTTAGCAGTATGGCTTCGAGGTCCAATTCCTGCCAGGTTTCTGCTTCCTCCATTTACTCTCCACTGGAAGGCATCTAACAAGCTCTAGGGGGTGAAGATGAAACCACAGGATGATGCTCCCTGAGCACACCTCCCTAAAGCCTGTTCCCTTAAGCACCAAAGGTGAGGAGAGAGCACCTTTGCTCTCAGAAGAAAGAGTGCACAAAGGGCAGTTTTTACATTTTCAGTTTTCCTCTTTTACACTAGACAGTCTTCTTTCCTTTGTTACCAATTTGCCTGAAGACGAGAGAAAAGATTTTTCTCTTTTTAATATTTTGCACCTTATCTTACACGATGTCTCGATCACAGATAGTTGGCTGAGTGAAAGCTAACTCAGAGAAGGTGACTAGATGATGATGTTGTGTGTATGGCTTGCTGAACCCTGCAGTTCTTGATCAAATATATTTCATATCTGAAGTCATGGCCATTACTTGCTTTTGTAACCAACTCAAATGGATGAGATGATTTTGCAAGTGATACAGGATTTATCTTCAGTAAAGGTAGAATATATTTCTAGCGTGGTTGATATGACCTAAATTTGGATATTCAGCGGCTCAGATCATGGCCCCTTGGAATTTTGCTTACAATGAACCTGAAAACCTGGCCTCTGATTCCCCTCTGAGTGGTTTCCATTCAACCCAGCAGTAGAATCAGATTGCCCTGGGCCTGCTGCTTCTCTGACTGGAATTATTTGTAGATTATCTTTTCTAATAACAGTGTTAAAGATATTTATGCAACCTCATATTCCCGGTAAGGCTCATATAACCTACCTCTCTCAATAAGGAAATATTTTCTGATAGATGACTCCAATTGTCTTTTATTACATTTCATAATAATACCCAAATGGATTTAACTGAGATGTCAGATACTTAAGCCCTTTACATCAATAAAGAAAACATGTGTTCTTAACTTACTTTACATGTTAATAAAATAAGTTAACTTATTTTTACATGTTAAAAATAAAACATGCCCACAATAAATCAATATAGTCAATGAGGCATAAACCTAAATCAAGATACTTTTGTCATTAGCACTAATTTTTTTTTGAGAACAAAAACAAGCTATCAGGCATTTAAAAAAAAAGTTTTATAGGTTGTTGGTTAGTAGCTTCCAGTCATGGGATGGTCCCAGAATAAGACTTTGATAAGACATTAAAGAAAAACACAGACACACAATTCTGTTGTTGTTGTTTTTTTTTCTCCTGCTCAAGCGTATCAACTTTAAAAACAGTTACATTTTATACACTTAAAAAAAAAATCCAATCACCCTCCCCCTCATATTTATATATGTATATATAAACAATAGCTTTTAAACTGATTATTATTTGGGGCATTTCATACCATATGGAAAAGGATAAAACGTAAGAAGACAACTGACTTGCGTATCAAAGCAACACACATGTATGTGTGGTACACCTGATTTTATAACTGGGGAGGAAAAGAGCATGTTTCCTTCCAAATAGCCTCTAAGAAATTTGTTCATGACTCAATTCCTATCTCTTGCCATCACATAGATATGTATATGACTCAGTGTGTTGCTGGACACACATTGTTGTAAAGATTGAATTCTTTTTCCAAGTCTGAATTATCCCCCTGCTTAATCTTTATCTGTTGATCACAGGGTGTTGCAGATTACATTGATTTCATTGTAGTGGAGATTAAAAATATTAAAGCAATTTAGAACAGGAAGTTTGCAAGAAAATGAAGAAAGTTAACATGGCAACCAAATTTCTGGGTTTTTGTTTTTTGTTTGTCCTTGTAGAATAGACCCAGCATCTTTGACTCTGACCCATTTGTAGTATGGAAAGTTATCTTTTGAACTTTATTGGAATTAATACAGTTAACCAATTTAGGAGAATGTAAATTTGCATTTTGGTTATCTTCTAATGGCTATTTTGCATATTAAAGGCAAAGCCTTCCTTAAAATATGCAGTACTCTCTTGATTATGCCAGCTCTTTGCTCATTCTGCTAAGGCTATAAATAAAGCTTCTATTTAAGGCTGGCATCATATCAACCCACCTGCTTCTAGAAGAGAGAGAGAGAAAAAAAATCAGAACCACTCAACCTGCAGATTGCTGTCAGCTTGTGATTATGTGAATGGTAAGTCTTAACTTTTAAAGTGTTATGTGAGATAGGCTGGAGGGCTTTTAAAAAAAAAGCAATTTCCAGTTTAACAATTGCCCAAGAATTTCTGAGTACTAATGAGAGGAGACTTTTCCCTGGGGAGAGCATTCATTGATGAGGTATGACAGCAGCTGGGGGGTGACAGTGGTGGGTAAGGCAGAACTGGAGAATGAGGGATCATTTCAATTGTAGTATCAGGAAAGAAGGCAGGAATGGTGGGGGTACGAAAGCTTTCCTCTCTCTCTGAGCTGTCTCAGGGGAGTTAGTAGCCCCTGATCTTTTCCTCCTTCCTATTCAGAATGTTCTCCAGGGGGAGGGGCAAGGGGAGGGCAGA
Organism: Lipotes vexillifer; assembly: GCF_000442215.2. NCBI lineage: Eukaryota > Metazoa > Chordata > Mammalia > Artiodactyla > Lipotidae > Lipotes > Lipotes vexillifer. The sequence goes on from NW_006783288.1 coordinate 3,964,504, forward strand.
AGAGGTATTAAAGACTTTGGCCAACTGGAGAAGGGCAGTCTGGGTACTTGCAAGCTTGTCTTGATCAGATTCCTATATTTTGAAAGAGGAACATCGGCTTCAGTTCAGGCCTGTTTTAGAAAAACAAAGCTTTTACAAACTTCTTTTTTTTTTTTTTTTTTTTTTTTTTTTTTTGCGGTATGCGGGCCTCTCACTGTTGTGGCCTCTCCCATTTG
>NW_006783288.1:3964728-4000238 GCF_000442215.2 Lipotes vexillifer
TTTTTTTTTTTTTTTTTTTTTTGCTGCAAACATTTTATCCTAGACAATCTGTTGAAAAGCTCACAACAGGTAAGCAGTTTCCATTCTCTAACATTTTTGAGAAAATATGCAGAGCTACATTTACTGCTACCAAAACAGAAAGGCCGACTTCAGATTTGAAAACCTGTCATTCATTGTGGATTTAAAGCATGGTTTACTTGGCTAAATCTTGCAAGTCTAGGCCTATGGCTGCTAAACCCATTTCTTTGTTAGGTAACTTCTTAGCTAAATATCATGGCAAATCAGCTCTCATTTTGATCTTATTGACTTAGACTGTGAAGCTGTCCTTTCCCTGTAGCAGGACTTTTGCTGGAGTGAGACTGAGAAGGCTCTCTTTGGAACGGCTTTTGGAGGAGTTAAGGGAAGTGTAACAGAGATTCATGTCAAATGTTTGCCAAAGTACCAGGAAGCACACTCTGCTGCCTAACATGCAACTCTAAAATCAACAAGTCAGGTAATGGTTCATTCCTCAAGGCTTTCCACACACGAGGGCAAGGATAACTCCAGAACGTCCTCAATCAGAAGAGAGCAAGGATTTTAGAAGAAAGGGTGGGGCTCTCAAAGCCAAAGGTGGAAAGTCAATGGAAATCACCAGGCACCTCGTGTATTGATATTAGTCTAATGGGAAATGTTTCTAGGACTTGAACTCCAGGAATAAAGGGGTTAGATCTTTCCGTAAATACTAAGTAGAATGAATGGCTTTGGCCTCACATGCTTTGTTACTAGGTTCACATGGCACAAAATCCATTTGGAATGGCTTATGTGAGCTATATAGATGTGACCAGGACATAGGTAATAGGGACAAAAAAGACACTGATGAAAGTTAAAGAAGAGTATAACCTCTGATGTTTCTTCAGTTAGAAGATAACTATAAAAAATAGTAATAAAGGAAATAGGATTAAAATGGATTCAAACGTCTCCCTCCAACCTTTCTTTAAACTTCTGATATTTTTTTTGTCAGGTCTTAGCCTTCTAAGTTGAAAATGATGTGTATTTTTTTTCTTTCCTAGAAAGCCTCAAGACATATTCTGTGGTGTTGAACAACTTCTGAGCACAGTCCCTGAAGTTAAAACAAATGTCTTGATGTGGAGATAAACAGAGACACTGGAAGGGTGAGTTAATCTACATGGGACTCCACTCAAGTTTTCTTCTCCAAGATCACATCCTGTTTTGTACCTTATAATATATAAATATATTTGTTCCTGCTTGAGTCGTGGAAAATGACAAAGGTCAGGCTTAAATGCAGGTGAGATTTAAATAATTCTTTTTTGAAAAAGTCATGGAAGACTGTAATTTCTGGACTCCTCTGAGAACTGAAGAGAACAGAAGATTTGACAGAGCAATGGAAAAAGAATCCACCTTGAACACTTTAGAGCAAATACTGAATGCCTTTATACGACTGGGGAGTTGTTGGTGATAAGCAAAAGTTCTGAGAAACTTGAGCAAAACCAGAGCTCTGAAAATGTCCTCTGGGACTAGGAAATACAAGTCTTGGCAATTCTTGGTTTACATTTTCAAACTCTGAGAATATTTGAAAAGCTCATAATTATAAATGCAATGAAAATGGAAAAAAAGTAAGTAACATGAGAACGTGAAAAAGTAGAAATCCCTTGCCAGAAACACATTAGGCCAAATTGGTGAGTTATCATACTCTAATAACATGTATTTCAGACATTTGGGGGCATAGATCAATTCTCTGGCCATTAGGGCTCTAGTCGGAGAATTTTTCTTCTAGAAATTTAATGCCTAGGAAGTATAAAATCTTCTCTGAAGATGCTTAATATGCACACAGAACTGGTCAACCGAGAGTTAAATGCTGAGCCAAACAACTGTATTTCTTCTTAGGACAGTTTGAACAAATACTCTGGGAAGATGATGACCCCGAGATGACTACTCAGGGGAAAATTTGGCCCACTTGCTGATCTAAACTGCTGTTGTTTACCACAGTCTAGTTGGACCCAACAAAGAGGTTAAACTGAGGCCATAAGGGAAAATTCCTTTTGTGAAATTCAATCCTAGAGCCCCAAGATTCTAGTCAATGGAACCCAAGATCAGAGCTTTGCAGTTATAAAAAGGAACCCAAGATCTGAACAGATAGTGAGAGTGTAGAAAATTAAGTGGCCATTCAGTTACCTATAAATCCTTTACTATGATGCTTCAGACAGAAAGTCACAGATTCTCCTAGAACTATCTGGCCAGTACATTTTTATGATCAGATCGCTTATCCAGGTGGCATATTTCTTTTTTTTTTGTAATCTATTGGAGCCCAATTCAAATAGTAATTTTACTCTTCTTGGAAACACTGGGTTTAGGAATAATTCGGGAGAGTACTATTTTAGTCCAATGTTGACCAAACTGGGCTCTGTGGAACTCTAGTTTTTCAAGATGTTTAACAGTTGCATCATGAAAAGAAGTGCTTCATGCTCAGATAAGTTAGAGAAACCCCAAGGTAAACAAAATTAAACAGGATTCTTGTTTATTGGACTTTTCAGAGGATTTATTAGGCTCAAATAGATATTGAACCTCCACGAGGTGGTTACAGAATGCACCATTTTCCCAACTTATTAGTCTATGGCACTCTTTTTTGGCAAGAACGCTTATTAATATCTTAAATAACTAGTGTTCCAGGGATCAGAGTACGGAAACCCCTGAGAGAGTGCAATCTCTTTTCTTCCTGTGGAATAATAAACTAAATCTCTTCACGGATGAGTTAACTGTAATCCAATTTCATCTGACTAAGCTTTTTGGTCAACTTTTATTTTGACAGAAAATAGCAGTTAGAATTATAAAGCCCTTTTATTAACTGCTAAATGTTTCTCTCTCTCTTTTTGTTGGCCAATAAGTTAAGTACTTACTCCATGCAAAGTACCCTCCACTAACTTTTGGAAGACTCTCTCTAACTTTGTTCATTCTTAAGTTTGAAAGACGCCATTCCATTTGCACACAAGTTGGAATTCTGATAGAATTTATAAGATCTTCATTTGTATTGTTAGATATAAATAAGGTAGTTAATTGCCATAAGAGGGAAATGAATTTCTAAGTGATGTATGATAATCATCAGGAAAGTCAAATGAAAAATGATTCAAGCAGGCAATTCTTCAATCTTTCTATCTCATTTTCCACCCTTTATTAAGGGATAAATGGGCTTAACCATGTTGCTATCCAGTTGGCAAACAATTTCTGGACCTGTCACTTTTTTATTGGGGTCAATTTAATTTTATTGAAGTTACTCAAAATTTCAAATACTCAAAAAAGCCAGCTTTTTGAAAGTCAAACCTCCAGTCTTATATGTCAAGAAACAAACCCCAGAGACCTTCTACTCGAGCTTACATGCTGTCCAAAAGGGTGCTCTTTTTTAGGTCTCTCTCAAAGTGCGAAAAGTGTAGATATCTATCTGTTCTATGCTAATTACATATATCATATGTCATGGATACACTCTATATATTCATTGCTTTCTCAGATCACATAAATATAGTTGACCTTGAACAACATGGGTTCGAACTGGGCAGGTCCACTTATACACAAATTCTTTTCAACAGTAAATACTATAAGTACTATGCGATCTGAGGTTGGTTGCATCCATGGATGCGGAACTGTGGATACACAGGGCTAAGTTATATGAAGATTTTCAACTGTGCAGAGCATCGTCATCCCTAACTCCCACGTTCAAGGGTCAACTGTATATGCTTTGAAAACCATTGACTCAACCTTTAGCCAAATGGAATTATGTCTCATTTGAACCAGGTCACTGGTGGTAGTGGCATGACGCCATTGTTTTTAAACTACAATATTTTAACTTTGAGTACCAATCAGTAACACAAACTGAATTGGATAAACAGCCTTCATTCAGAGGGGTGAAAGTGTCAGCACGATTTAACCTATTTATAGGGGTAAATCTTAGTTTTTCCTCAGTGGAGAGAAAAAAAAAAAAATCAGTAAGTGCTTCTTAATCTACCTTGTTTTTCGCCACTTCTTTACAAACAAGACAGATTCTTCTTGTCTACACCAGACAATTTTCAAAATAAAATAAAAATCAGTTTCTACTTGGAGAGGAAGCAGGGAGAAACCCTGAAGTTATCCATTTAAGATAATACTGTGGGGCTTCCCTGGTGGCGCAGTGGTTGAGAGTCCGCCTGCCGATGCAGGAGACATGTGTTCGTGCCCCGGTCCGGGAAGATCCCACATGCCGCAGAGCGGCTGGGCCCGTGAGCCATGGCCGCTGAGCCTGCGCGTCCGGAGCCTGTGCTCCGCAACGGGAGAGGCCACAACAGTGAGAGGCCCGCGTACCGCAAAATAAAAGAAATAAAATTTAAAAAAAAGATAATACTGTGTTTAAAGTATTTGAATAGGCAACAGCAGAGTTGCAGTAGCTAGATGATTCCTTAGACTGGAAGCAATCTAGCCTTCAGACAGCTATCATATTTTAAACAGATCCTTAGTTACATGGATTGTGTAATGCATGGATCACCCTGGTTTGTGTTGGAATCTGAGAACTCCTCCTTATCCAGAGAGCTTTTAAATATCTGAATTGCTGATCTTAGCTACAAGCTGAATAGTGTCCTATGAGTATATGTAACAGGCACATCCTCTTCCATTTTCTATTAACCCATTAGTAGCAATCGATGAAAGTAAAATCAAGTTGTGGTTGAATGAATAATTTTCATTATTAACACCTACCTTGCATTTTACAGGTATAAACAGTGGCACACCACCTTCTGGAGAAACCAAGGACTTTGTAACAGTAAACTGGTCCAGTGTGATATCACAAGTATAAAAAATATTCCATTCTGTATCAAAACTAGGCACATGCCTTTATTTATAGTAACAGAAGTTAACAGAATTGAGCATTTTTGCCTTGGGTCCTATTTCTTGGCATCCTACGTCAGACAAACACATCTTTCAACATATATCCGCCCATAACTCCAGGGATCTAGTCTCAGGGTTATCTCTATGTAAAGGAAGGTGAAATCACACTTGGATCGATAGTGGTGAGTAACTAAAAGCACAACCTCTCATTCATATTGCTTTAAAACATATACAGCATATATGTTTCAAAAAAAGAAGAGTAAAGAATATATTGATTTCTTTGTGGTGTTGAACCAACAATACGGTATGATGCAAGGCTTTAACAAATGAGAATCAGAGATACAAATTTTTCTCTAGAGTACGTTTTGGACAAATGTGTCTTTTTTAATATGTAAATCCTACATTGTAGGGTGTTCCTTTTTATTTATTCTTTTGTTTTTGCAGTGGTAGAAAATGTTGAATAACTGTCCAGGAGCCAAAGGTCAGGTTCATTACTGAGATCCCCAGAATGCCAATATTTGCAATGCAAACAATTAGTATCCCACTGTGTGAAGGGCTCTGACACATGCCTGCCCGCCTTTAGGCGGCGAGTCTCCATCAGAAGTCCTCCTGCTTCCATGGACCCTGCTTTGACACAGGGGCAGCTGCACTAAGCTGCCTTTTAACCTAGTGCTTTACTGTGCCAGGCTGTCTTACTGGTTACCAACAATGACACGGAAACCACAGCTGGAGTGGCCGACCCTCAAATCATTTTCATGTTGAACCTCCTGGGTCCAGCCACCTCCCCTTCCACAACAGCACCATTGTTTTTTCGGGGTACATACTCAAGGTCAATGCTGTTTTTGTGTTTGCCTTTCCCTCGGCTCCACACAAAAAGGAGAAGAAAACAAAATAAAACCACTCCCAGGAATGTGAAACAGCCCATGGCTGTAGACACCAGTATTGTTTTAAGGTCCAGGGAAAAAGTATTGGCATTGGTGCCATTGGAAACGGTGTCATTGGAGTCGGTCATGTACATAGGGGTCCTGTTTGCATAAAGGAAGCGGTCTGAAGTGAATCCTTTCACAGTTAAGGAGGCTGTGAAGGTGTCATTCCCAGCGGCGTTGCTAGCGATGCAAACATACATCCCGCTATCTTGATCCTGGGCAAAACGGATTTCCAAGGTGCCATCGCCCAACACAGTGGCTCTTCCATTGGACTTGGTGGTGATGAAACGCCTACGAGGTGTCACCCAGGAAATCACAGGCTGTGGGTCTCCATCAGCATTGCATTCTAGCTGGACCGTCTGCCCCTCGTCCACTAGCAGATGCTGCAACTTCTTTTCACGGATTTTGGGTTTTTTGCAGGTAAAGTAAAAAGAAAGGGCAGTGCTATGGAAATCCTTGAATGGCCTCTCACGAATGGTGTCTGGGCCAGCACACATGGGCTGCTGGCCACCGAACTGCAGGGTGGGGTGACGCTGCAGGATCCAGAGAAGGCGGCAGTCACAGGCCAGTGGGTTGTTATTAATGCTCAGGACCTCCAAAGCCCTAGGGGAAGAGAAGACATTCTCTTCCAAAGTTTCCAGTAGGTTCTGAGACACATTGAGCACACGAAGGGAGCGGAGCCCTTGGAAGGAGTGAGGCTCAATGGTGCGGAGCTGGGCCCCCACTATATGAAGCTCCTGAAGGCGGATCAGGTCCGAAAACATGCCTGCTTCGATGGTGCTGATGGGATTGTAGGAGAGGTTAAGGTGGGTCAGATAGACCAGGTGTTTAAAGGCAAGGAAGGGTACAACGGACAGGTTGGTGTTCGTGATTGAGAGGGATGTGAGGTTGAGACCATAGAGGCTATTGGCAGGCATCATATCCAGTAAAGGCCAATAGTCAATCTCTAGATGTTTCAGGTGGAACAGTCTTTTAAAGGCATACACGGGCATGTTGCTGATACTGAGATGCTTCAGATGCAGGCTGATGAGGCTGCGGAGATGGGAGAGGGCTTCTGTTGGTACCGCTGTTAGGTTGCATTTCTCCAGGGTGAGCTGCTCCAAGCTAAGCAGCCCGCTGAAGGCCCTATGTGATATATAAACCAAATCATTATCCCCCACTTCTAGAGACTTCAGGTTATGCAAATCCTGGAACATGTAGTCCAGTAAAATGACAATCTTATTTTCACTAATGTCAAGCTTGGTGAGGTTGGCGAGGCCCGTGAAGACCCCCAGAGGGACCAACTTCAGGCGATTGCCCTTCAGGCGGAGGGAACGCAGGTTGAAGAGGTTGTTAAATGCTCCTGGCTCCACATTGGCGATGATGTTGTCACTCAAGTCTATCTCCTCCAGCAGAGGGTATGAGATGAATTCTTCAGGGTTGACACTTTTCAGCCTGTTCTTGCTGAGGTCCAAGATTTTGGTCTCGATGGGAATGCCCTCTGGGATGGCGATCAGTCTCCTTCGGTGGCAGCTAACAGATTTGTTCTGGGCTGAGCACTCGCAGCGAGCAGGGCAGCCAATGGTGGATCCCATGAAGATTAAGACCACAGCCAGACCCAGGAATGGCTGCCAACATGATAAGGCCGTGTGAAGCATGACTCCCCCTCTTAGTCTTACACCTTGGTCACTGGCCTGCAGGAGAAGGGGCCAAAGAAAGGAGGAAGAGAAATTGAGTTAGGACACAGATAGGTAAAGAGACATAAATGAGACAGTGAGTACAAGGAAGAAGACCCTGGATTTGGAACGCTACAGATCTGAGCTTTAAACCTGAGAGCTGCCATTGTTAGCTGCACGATCTCAGGTAAGTTACTGCGTCTCCCTGTACTTCAGTTTTCTTGGCTGTAAAATGGAAATAAGGGGGATGATAATAGGAGCTTCCTAGAGTTATGACAATTTCAGTATTGGACCACTAGGAAGAGACTATGACAGTGTCTGGCACAGACTGTGGAGCAAAACAATACATTTCACAAAAGGTTCTGTTTTGAACTCAAAGGATCGAAGCAGAGGTCAGTGGCTAAGAGGACACCTCTTCGGTTTGAATCAGTGTCTGCGTCTCTGATGTTTGGGAATGTCATCCTCTGCTCAGAATGAAGCTAACGGAAGCTTCATTCAACATCAGGCCCTTGGATTCCAAGTACAAAACAGAGTTACATTCAGAGAAAGAGGATGAGACTTTTTACCTTCATATATGTTTTCTATTAAAAAGTCCCTTTCAATTAGAAGGTGTACCTCTTTCACAATTCAGTAAATTTTGATTTATGAAGGGTTTTTCTTTTTTGAGGTAAACAAAAAGATCCTCAAAATCTCCCTGTACTCTTCGTGTTTATCATAGAGATGAGGCAGAATCAAGGCGTCATAGCGGCTCTGATGATGAAAATGCTTTCTTTAAGATTTGGGGTTAAATACGTAAGAGTGAGAAGAGTCATCTTTTTAAGGAAAAAATGCTTTTAAATAATAAATGGACTATCATTTCTTCATATTTAAATTCAAACCCAGTAAACATGTTAACCTGAAATTAAATAGGTATCAAATGAGATTGGAAATGAGTATGCTTTAAATGTATATAGTTAAGCAGGCACTGAACTTACGGCTCAACTGAATAGCGAGAGGTGTGTTATGGAGCAGTGCTTCTCAACCTGAGATCCCTGGGGGTGCACTTCATCCAAAAACACCATATTTTACTCAAAGGTAAGTTGTTTAACACAATATTTTTAGATAAAAAGGTATCTGATGAAATTTCAGCATTTGCTGCTGAGCTGTTAGAGTATAATTCTCCCGTCAATGTTTACATATATGTCTCTGTCTGTATGTATAGCTATGTCTACATCTAAACAAATCTATCCATAAAAAATAACAACTAGGGCTTCCCTGGTGGCGCAGTGGTTGAGAGTCCGCCTGCCGATGCAGGGGACACGGGTTCGTGCCCCGGTCCGGGAAGATCCCACATGCCGCGGAGCGGCTGGGCCCGTGAGCCATGGCCGCTGAGCCTGCGCGTCCGGAGCCTGTGCTCCGCAACGGGAGAGGCCACAACAGTGAGAGGCCCGCGTACCGAAAAAACAAAACAACTAGGAACAAACAATACTGAATCACTAGAAAAGTGGCCTTAAAATGTAGAAAAAAAGTGAAGATGCAAAAAGTGCTAGCAAAATCAATTCTAGAGGAACATAAGGTTTAGTTTTGCCACATCTTTTCCAATAATTCTGTCTTTGTAGATCAAACTAAATAAAATCTGTCTTGAAAACCAAAAGTAATCAACTGAAAAATTATTAGAACAAAGAGAATAAGTAAATTAACATACTACAAAATGAAAATAATTTTCATATATATAAATCATTTAGAAAATATTACTGTGTAAAATGATTCCAGTCACAGCATCTCTGAAGAAAACCAAATTCCTTAGAATAAACTAAACAAGAAATACACAAAGTATTACAACCATTTAGCCCTACTAAGGAAACAAAATAAAACTTACTAAAAAGAGGGATATAGTATATATATTTCAATAGAAAGATTCCATATTATAAAGACATTAATTCTTAGTAAATACATACATTTCAAAGAGATATTTTTTGTTTTGTTTTTGTTTTTGTTTCTTGCGGTACGCGGGCCTCTCACTGTTGTGGCCTCTCACTGTTGCGGAGCACAGGCTCCGGACGCGCAGGCCCAGCGGCCATGGCTCACGGGCCCAGCCGCTCCGCGGCATGTGGGATCTTCCCGGACCGGGGCACGAACCCGTGTCCCCTGCATCGGCAGGCGGACTCTCAACCACTGCGCCACCAGGGAAGCCCTCAAAGAGATACTTTTGACTTGAAAAATTAATTCTAAAGTTCATTTGGAAGAATATAAATATGAGAAGTATCAGAAATATTAAAAAATAGTAATGAAAACAGACCTACCCTACAAAATATTTAAACATAAATTACAAAAATTAATAAAAAATAGTATCATGCTGACACAAAAATACAGAGTTAATGAAACAGAAAGAGTAAGGAATTATATCTAAATACATTTGAGAAGTCAGTATATGTGAAAGGTGGCATTTTAATCCAGTGAGAAAAATATAAGTGGCTAGATATTTAGTGGGAAAATTTGCTCATCAACTTCACTGGTTCCAATAAGATAAATTCTAGAAGAAGGTTTAAAATGCAAGAACAAATAATGAATCAGAAGAAAATTCATTAATATTACAATAATAGAATTGAAAAGCCTTTTCTGTGATGAAACCTAGCAACCATGAAAGAGAAGGAGGATCTATTCAGTTGTGTGTAGTTAAAAAATTATAGTATAACACGCAAATAAACAACAGACACAAACACAAAGGCCATTGCTAAAATGGAGAATATCTCTTAGGCTTATAATAGATGAGGGGTTAAACATAGTACTAAACAAACGGTTCTTATTAATCAATAAGGACAAGAGGTGAATGTCAATAGAAAACTAGGCAATGAATGTAATAAAAACTAAAAGCAGCTAATATGTGAAAAGCTGGCTAACTTCATTAGTAAGCAAAGAAATACAAATTAAACAACAGGGGTATATCACTTTTGCTTATCAGGTTGACAAAGTTCAATAATTATTTTTGCCCAGAATTAACAAGAGTAGAAGGAACTGATACAAGAAATATAAACTGGTGTAATCTTCAGGAGGTTGAAGTACAACAATGAGGTGGTTAATGGATAAATTAAATTTAAAAAAAAAAAAACTAAGTTCAATATGTTCATCCCTTTGAACCATTATTTTCCTTGTAAATTTTATTTATTTATTTTTAAACCACTTTATTGAGGTATGACTGACATACAGAAAACTGTACATATTTAATGTATAGAATTTGAGTTTGGAGATAAGTATATATCCATGAAACCATCACCACAGTCTACGCCATAAACATATGTACCACCTCCATAAAAAGGGGGTAGATCTTATGAAGCTTTTCTTTTTTCCTAGCAACGTATCATAAGGAAATAACTTAACATAGGTGTACATAGATGTTTGGTACAGGCTTGTATATAATATAGGAAAACTGGAAATATGTAATAGTAGGAGTTTAGTTATACATTAAGGTACAACCATACTATAAAATATCACGTAGCCAATAACACATAAGACTTAGGTCTATACTTATTAACATGGAAAAATGAAACAGATATATACTCCTATTTGTGTGAATATATATTAATATTTATATATATGAATATATAAATACATGTAGGCAAGGACAAAATTGGGACGACATAATGACAGTGTTGACCATTATTATGAGATTGTGGGATTAAATGTGATTTCTATTTTCTTATAACTTTACATGCATTCTCTTTCTTTCCACAATATACCTGTATTACTTTTATAAATAGAAAAACAAAACTACTTTGATTTTTGAAATTGCTTTGACATGTAAAATGTCATGGATGTATTTTACAATCGGGGATCAAATTTGCATTGATATTTTTAAAGGTTATTTAAATTTTCATAGAAATCTTAGCATCACTTGCCAATTTCTAAGAGTCTGCTGGGACATTGATAAGAGTTGTGTTGGATCTATAGGTTTTTGTGGAGAATTGATATTGTAACAATATTTAGTTTTCTAGGCCATGAATGTGGTACTCTCCATTTATTCAGGTCTTCTTTAATTTCCTTCAGCAAGTGTTTCTTCCTCTCTAACTTTTATGCCTTTATTTTTGTGCCTTTTTGTGTTTGCTACTACCTCTGTGATAATGTTGAATAGAAGTACTGAAAGCTATCTTCCTTACTTTTTCCTAATCTTAAGAGAATCCATTCCTTTTTTTTTTTTTCACCATTAGGTTTGATGTTAGCTGTAGGTTTTTTCTTTTTCTTATATAGATGTCCTTAATTAGATTGAGCAAGCTGTCTTCTCTTCCTAGTTAACTAAGAATTTTTATCATAAATGAGTCATTGAATTTTGAAAAATGCTTTTTCTGCATCTATTCGGGTGGTCTTGTTATTCTTCTTTTAGCATGGTAAATAATATTGATTTTTTTGAATGTTACACCAACTTTCAACTTTTGGGATAAAGCCCATTTATATAAAGTGTGTGTGTGTGTGTGTGTATACACACACACACACACATATATTTTATGGGGTTTGTTTTGCTAGTATTTGGTAAATAATTTTTCTATTTCATGAGAATTTTTTCTCAGGTTTTTAGATCTCTTGTGATGTATTTGTGTAGTGTTACTATGGGTAATAGAGACCTCATAAAATCAGTTGGAAAATATTTCCTTGGCTTCTATTTTTTAAAGGGTTGGTGGAGGATTGTTAATTTCTTTCTAAAATATTTGATAGAAATTACCAGTGAAACCAACAGAGCCTAGAGTTTTCTCTGTGGGAACGTTTTGACAGGTAAGTCAGTTTCCTCTGCATATACTGAAATATTTAGATAATCTATTTTGTGTGCGTCAGTTTCGGTAATTTGTTTAAGGAATTTGTCTAGTTCATCTAAGCTATCAGATTTATTTGCCTGAAGTCATAAAGTTCCCTTATTATTCTTTTAATGTCTGTAAGCTCTCTAGGTCATCTCTTTCATTCCTGATATTGCTAAGTTGTGAATTTCTTTTTTCTTGATAAGTTTAGCTAGAATTTTGTCAATTTTATTGAACTTTTCAAATACAAACTTTTACTTATATTTTCTCATTAATTTCTCTTTTATGCTTATTATTTCTGTCCCTCTATTTACTTTGGGTTCAGTTTGCTTTCTCTCTCTTTTTTTTTTTTAAACTTCCTAGGGTAGAACCTTAGATCACTAATTTTGGACCTTTTTTCTTCAAGCTTTTAAAAGTATAAATATCCCTTCAGGATATTTATACAGGACTGCCGTAGCTGCATTTCACAAATTTTAATATAACTTTAAAAGATTATCATTCAGTCAAAAAGCTTTTCAAATTTACTTTGTTGTTTCCGTCGTTGACCTATGGATGGTTTAGTTTTGAGTTAGTTTATTTCCAAGTATTTAGGTCTTTTCTAGATTCCTATTGTCTTTTATTTCTAATTTAATTCTGTTGTGGTCAGAGAACAAACTGCAAAATGACAGCCTTCTAAAATCTACTGAGTTTGTTTTATGGACCACCATACGATCAATCTTGATGACTATTCCATGTATACTTAAAATAAATATGTACTTGCTGTTTTGGGGTGTTGTGGTCTGCAAAAGTCATGAAGGTTAATAGGATTGCTTGTGTTAATAAGGACTGGGAACTTCTTCTAAGTAATTCTATCAGTGACAGAGGTGTGTGTTAAAATCTCCAGATATGTACTTTTTTTGAACTTGTCTATACCTCCCTAAGTTATGTAGGTCCTTGTGTCACATATTTTGAAGTTCTGATATTAAGCAGATGTTCAGCTTCTGATTTATTGAATTTTTTTTTTTATCATCAGAAAGAGTCTGTCTTTGTCTCTGGTAATACTTCTTGTCTTTAAGTCGCTTTGAATGATTAATATAGCCACTTTAGCTTTTCAAGCTTAATGTTTTCAGGGTACATATTTTTCCATTCTTTTATTTTCAACATATTTGTGTCTTTGTAGTTAAGAGCATCTCTTGTAGGCAGCATGTGGTTACATCTAGCTTTTTAATGTCTGATGATATCTGCAATTTCTACATTTTGTTAGATTGCCTAGCCCATTTAAATAGAATATAATCACATTATGGCTGCCTTTAAGCATGCCATTTTGCTAATCTCTTGAATTCTTTTGCTCCTCTCATTCTCCTGTCTTCTGTTTTAAACAGTTAGATTTTAGTATGCGTTTCAATTCTTCTTTCTGTATTTATTTACATTATTTTTATTTGTTGCTCTATGGATTAGAGTATACCTCTCTAACTTACCACAATTTACTTACACTTTTTAAAGAATTGCCTCAGGTAAAATATACAGTAGCCTTGCAACAGTATATTCTCGTTTATAGCCTCCCCCCACCATCCTTAGTGGAGGGAGGTATAGTGAGTTCTAGACAAAGAGAACAGTGTGTGCAGAGATATGGGAACAACGGAGAACACTCTGTGACTGAGGAATTAAAGTATGTAGTTCAGAATGGTTGGAGCAAAAACACAAGAGAAATGGAGAGGAAAAGAGGCTGAGTGGTAATTAGGGGAATGATTTACAAGGGGCTTGTAAAGTGTGATAAGCTGTTTGCACTTTATCCTGAGGGCAGTGGCAAGCCGTTAAAGTGGTTTATGCTAAAGAGTGATGTGAACAGGTTTACCTTTGGGGAAGATTAATCTAACTGCAGCATGAAAAGTAGACTTGCAGGAGGGGCAGCCTTGAAGCTGGAAACTCAGGAAGCTGTTGCATTAATTCAAGCCAGAACAAAGTGGTCTCGAGCAGGGTCATAGGAGTAGGCTTCAGTAAATGGACAGATTCGAGAGGTGTCCTGAGACAGAGTAGAAATGCTCTCTTTATGGATTGACTGTGAGGGGTGGAGAAGAGGCAACGATGATGTCTAGCCCTCTGTCAACTGGATGGGACCTGGTGTCATTCACTGAGATGGCGAGCTTAGCCGTAACAGGGTGAGGAATTCCTAGTTCCCACAAATGTGTCCATCACTGGGCCAAGATGTGTGGGCAGATAAATGATGTTCTACTTCTTGAAAATAATATTTTTCATATATTTGGGTATTTCTTTGGTAAGGCAGGGAAAATGTACTGTCTATTACAGATTTTACGTTCAAGATAAAAGTTTTATTACACACTCTGTACTTGTCAGTTTATTTTAACTTCTTATGGTAAAGAATGAATTATTTTTTATAAATTCCACTGCAGAGTGTAGTCTTTTCTGGCAGAGTTTGTCCGATCTACATATCACCAGTTAGAGAAGGAGATAACTGACATCCTAGTTCTGATTTATTTCAGTGATGTTTTGGGGAAAGATTATTTTATTGCTTGGATCCCTTAATCGGGCTCTACGTCCAACATGGAAATGACAGTATCTAATTCAATCAGGGCTGCAACTTAACCAGAAAGTTCAACTGAAGGTGGATAGAAGCAAGTATCTTTTTTCCTTAAAAAACTGGTACCTTTGGTTCCAAAGTGAAGGACCATCACAAAGAAGGATGGATAAGGGCTCAGCAAGCAGGCAGCAGAAGAGCTCTCTTCCGGTCTGGACAGCTCCCCCATTCTACTTCTGTCTTTCAGCTAAGCAGAAGTAGATAATATGGGGCCATATCTCATCATAGTTCTTTGATGTGGTTTGGAAACTGTGTAGGAAGGTTGTGCTTTATTATTCTCATCACAGTATTTCTCAGTTTTAGTCTAGAAGGGCAAACTGCTGACTCCATTTAGCTTCCACTGTCAGCGGAAGTCTTGTAATCAAAGCTTTCTCTTAATGTCTGACTGTGACGACGGTTTGATAAGATGAACTTCATTTCATTAAGAATAAAGCTGGAAACTAAAATCCATAGGAAGCCGACTAGGGCCTTTCTATTAATTCTGATCAAAGGGACTCTTAGGCGCAATGATGAGTACCTTTTTAAACCTAGTGTGCGAAGTTGGATATTTTCATACTTCAACTTTTTGTGTGCTGAGTGTATTTTACAACTCATTCTATTAAAGTATGAAACAAACAAACAAAAAAAAACCCATAAAGGACTTAAGGAAGCAATGGAGAAATAAAAACAAAACAATTACTTGGACACAAATACGTGGCTCAAACTCTGAGTTTGACATTTGTTAGACGTGGGACATGGGTAAGCTGATACCATCTGTGATTCTCGTTATCTTCTATGTTAATTTGTGGTAATAAAGCAGGATAAATGTGAGGATTAAAGATGGTGTATGTAAGGTGACTAGCACATAAATAGCTGCCGTTATTGTAAATTTTTATTGGGATAATGGTTTGGTTTGTTGAAACCGTATCTGTCAGAAGGCATTGCAAAGAAGACATGGATTTCCTCTGAGGGCAGATTTGGAAGATACTGGAGAAGGAAATCCTCAAAAGGATGATACAGTGATAAAGAGAAAAGGAGAGTTTCAAACAGCCATCATTTTAAAAAAAAACAGAAACAAACATAAGAAAGAAAAGAAAGAGGTGATGGTGGTTGTAGGTTGTTTAAAAAGAAAGCTTAGAAGAGAAACAGCTGCTTCGATGATTGATAAGGTAATGATAAATTTCTTAGCCTGGGAATTCTATGATTAATTTAGTTTTCTGACTGGCAACTGAACAAGGGCACAAAACAATAAATGGATAGCACAGAAATCTCTTTAAACCTTCACACTACCAAATGATAGGTTCATTTGTTTATTTATTTCCAGTAAAGTTATCTCCCAAAGGGAGAGATGTGGGTGATGAGGGAGGTAAGGTGAGGAGGAAAAGAAAGCAAAGGATTTAACGAAAGAAAGTGTCCAAAATAGGTCTGAGATGGTAACTTCCAGGTTTCTAAAACCACAAATTCATAAAGACTGGTCTGTGCCCAAATCAGATACTGAAGAGTTGTGAAAGTTGTAGAAGACATTTGAAAACCAAGAGAAATCAATTTTACTTTAAGTCTTCAGTGAAAGTCACCAGGGTTACCTAAGTTCTTCGAAGGACCTGAGTGAACTTGAGATTGAACCCCAAAGTCCCCGACCTGGCAGGAAACATTGGACTTGAACTGTTTTTCTGCAAAATAAAAATTATCCTTCTATGTGATCCCTAATTAGCCTCCAAAGCATTGTATTTTTACCTTTTTCTCTCGACTTGTTTTTGATAGGGAGGAAAGGGAAACTTTCAATATCAAGACTCTTCTTTAACGTTCAAGGGGGAAATGGAAACAGCCAACATGAAAGCCAGGTTTGGAAGGCATCTGATGTCTTATACTTTTAAAACGAAACTCACAAATGGAATGATAAAATTACTCAGTGGCTCTTGCAGGTAGGTAAACAGCTATCCACCATTGTAGATACCTCTCAATTAATCATATGCAGATGACCAATTCTGTAAATAGCTAAAGATAGCATTTTGATCTTGAGTTACTTGGATAGAGTCTGTTAGATGCTTGCAATTATCATTTGATTTATAGTCTATATAGATAATGTGAGATTCTATCTGTATGAAAATTAGCTGTTAATGTGATTTAATGCAATGAAATTTATGTGAAATGATCATACAACTAGTAAACTGAACAAGCAGGACTCATGGATGTCATCACATAGCATCTTAAATTTTACCCTCTGTTTTCCCTTTATGGTTAATTCAGAAGGGGTAAGGAGATCAGGAAAGTTCTTATTTAACTAGAACCGTCATAGGTAACTTGATGTTCTCTGGGACTTGTAGATTTTAAAGCTGTGGCAATTTCTAGGGCTCCTTGGGAGCCACAATAAAGGGATATCTCATTCGTAGTTCCCTTGACCTGGATGAGTCAGTCTCTATTCTGGTTTGTTGAGTAGTCATCCCACAGTCCCCAGGAATATTCACCTCCAGCTAATGTTTGCTGAGGTCCCATTATCCTCCCAGATGGCATTATAGTAGAGGACCTAAGACACCGTCCTTACTGGCTTTCTCATGCATGTTGCCCCCATTTGGCGTGGGGAAAACTCATTTGCCCAGAAAAAAACCGCCACCAATGTAGAAAAATCGCAATACAGCAGCAACTTCCTTTACTGTGCCACAGAGAGGCTATCTAGCTTAACAATTGTTCTTTAGAGCTCCCAGGAAGAAGTCAGACTGCAGTCATGGTGTGCCCTTAACTACAGTGGAAGACTCTGAAGGATTCCACAAAGCCTGTTGAAGCACTTTCCTCTTGACTTGAGGAGAAGGCGGAAGCACCCTTCTTGCCTGTGAGTCATTTACCTAAGATTATATCCGCCCTAGTCAGTAATGGAGCCAGTATTTCTGTGCAATTTTTACTTCAAAGGCAGAGTTCTTACAATTTACCCTGTACTACTTCCATCCTTTCTCATACATTTGCACTAAATACAATTAATTCATCCCAAATAGACGATAGCAACTATAACTATTAAAGAAACTTTTTTTTTCAGCTAAACTTTGGTATCTTTTTTCATGGTTCTGAAACCAACAGCTTTCCACTGGACTGTATCTACTTCAAAACATGAGTTCATTTTGTATTCAAGTGACTAGTAAACAATTAGTAAAGCTTGTCCAGAGTCATTAATTGTTTCTGTTTAATCTTTCCTGAAAGTGGAGCGCCCTCTGTTCTTGTGTTTATTTTGATCTCTCTGAAATGCAAATCATTTGCCCTTCTGCTATAGTTCTGAGTCTCCTTTTGGCCTACATAGAAATATTTGGACATACAGAATATGCCTGTTCTACTTAAATCTTTTACAGATGAAAGTGGTTTTTGTCTAGCTTTGAGATGTGTCTCTCTGAACTTAATATTATTAAATATAGGGTAGTTGGCTTCCGATGGCTTCACAAATATATTATGTAGTGCTCCAAATCTGTAAGGCAGTATAAGGTAATGGCTAAGAACATAGGTATGCAACAATAAAAATGTGTTTAAATCTTAGCCCTTTCTTAGTCTCAGTTTTCTTACCTCTAAAATGGGAGTAATTGTAACTAACCTACTGGGTTATTGTGAGAATAAAACATGAGAGTGTATATGAAGTCGGATCTCCATACATGTGAACTAATATTATTATTATTATTTAGAGAAAGGAAATATTACAAATGATATCTCCTAGACATCTAAAATCTCCACTGAAGGGAGTATTTACGACCTTTCCTGATTAAATAGTCACTTTCAGGGAAAGGTGATCTGGAAGCACTGGATTAGTTTATTAAGGTAGATATTAATGTCGTCTATTAAGTATCTCATATTACAAATGAGAAAACGGAGGTAACCATCTTTGCCAGATAGAGAGTTGCATCTAATATTTCCATTTATGTGCCTATTCTGTTAAGAATACTAAATCATACTAATAATGCTAATAATGACTTAGTATAACTAAGTATACTAAGTATAACTAAGGCTAATTAGTACAACTAGGTATAACTAAGTCGTTATTAGATTGCTGGGTGACAGGAATTCTATCATTTTTCTAGCTACTCTGTAGATGAGAAAATGAAGGCAAATGAAGCTTTTATTTATTTGAAAGCTGTAAAGCAAAAAAGCTAAGCAAGAGCATGTAATTTTTATATCTCAAGACACTTCTAATAGATTTCTGCCTCTAACTTTAGTAGATACTTGAGGACTTTATTATTTTAGCAACTGATGGCTGCCAAATGATTGCTTGAATTTCCTCCAGAAAAGAGTGGGAAACTACCCAAAAAGAAAGTATATTCGATTCAACTCAATAAACACATTATAAGTACCTTGTATGTTCAAGGCAGAGAGCTGGGGACGTAGAGTTAATACAATTCTTGTTCTCAAATAGTTAATAGTCTAGTAGGGAAACTGTCCAGTAAACAAATTAATGATTCAGTTTTCCCAAATTAGAATCAAATTACAACTCAAGCCTCAGCCTATATGATCTGTACAGTAGCCCTTTTCATACATGAATGTGCCTATTTGTGTCCTGAAGGAAGAAGGGTGAGGACGGTGTTCTTGTGCTCAACACAGTATCTTGCCCAAAGCATGGTAACCCTTTATTAATAGGTACTAAGAACAGGAGCACAATGTTTCCGGATGCCAGTCCTTTGTTACCATGGCATGATTTTTGTTAAATCAGTGATTTAAATCAACTCATTTTTAAAACCTAAATACCCTAAAAGTAAAACTTTACCATACAATTTTAAATGGAAAACCAGGATGGAAAGTAGTAAATGGGAAATAATTTTAAAAACATAAACAATGGAAACAAAATAATATTACATTCTAGCTAAAATTTCTTATCTTCCAAGGCTCTGAGCCAGAGACCTGATCTCCATTTGGGACAATGGCCAGGGTTGGAGAGGTCTTAAAACCGAGTCTTCCTTGTAACCAGAAGATTGACAGTAAACTCAAAAGGGAGTAACTTTATCCTCATTAATTCAGGGTTAGTCAACATTTTGTACCTGCTAAAATCAGAGGATCGCATTGGAATGCATCCCACACTTTGGGAAATAGGCAACAAGCTTTTCACTTCTGATATTATTTCAGTTAGAATTCTGTAGGAGTAATGAGACTGAAAGGATGATTTCAGAGTCAGATACCTGACAAATGCTGGAATAGGGACGTGCACTCAAGCCCTCTGTCTGTCTACACTCTCAACATTCTCTAACTCGCATCTCCTTCCTCTAATACCCTCTCCTCTCCATGCAGCCCTGGGCATCTCTTTTCATCTTATTGCTTGGCATCAGTTGCTGCTGATAGAGTATTCATGAATATTCCGTCCTTCAACTGAGTTATTTCTAATGAGGGATCAGAGAAATCACATCTCAATTTCTTGTTTATTTCTTTCCATTGAAAATATATACACAAGGCTGAGAACTTTAATTTATATATATACATGTGTGTGTTTTAGATTGAGTGTGTTTTAGATTGAGTTGGTATCTGCGTGTCTCCCTGGAGATTACACATACATATTATTTATGTTTAAGACACACTATATATACATCATGGATACGTGTGTGTATCTATCCATCTATCTATAGATATATATACATATTAAGGAGGCTTACATATGTTTGCCAGTTTATTTATATTTTGGTAAACATTTCTGGAATCCTAGGGAATCACATCTTAAATATTATATTTACCTTTATGCAATATACATGCTAATTATCTTCATTTGGATAAACTGTGTCGAAAGAAAACCAATAAATGGCTCAGCAAACTGAGATTTTTTTTTTTTTTTTTTTTTTGCGGTACGCGGGCCTCTCACTGTTGTAGCCTCTCCCATTGCGGAGCACCGGCTCCGGACGCGCAGGCCCGGCGGCCACGGCTCACGGGCCCAGCGGCTCCGCGGCACGTGGGATCTTCCCGGACCGGGGCACGAACCCGCGTCCCCTGCATCGGCAGGCGGACTCTCAACCACTGCGCCACCAGGGAAGCCCAAACTGAGATTTTTTTATGACTAAAAATGACGGTGAAAAACAGATAAGGTATGAAAGAGCTCAAAGTATAAAACAGCATACATAAGGAAATAATTCTACAAATTCTAAATTTGTTTCATGGAAAGCAATGTCATTCGAGGTTTTAAGTCAGCCAATTCAGGGGTATAATTCATAGGTTATGTTTATGTGAACCTTTGGTTGACTGTTTAAAACCAGGTGAAATCTTAACTTGGTTTTCAGATAAGACCAGGCCAGTTAGTACCTAGTAATGTGGGTCCAGAGAAAAGGCAATCTTAACAATTTATAGGCCTTAAGTATCTCCCCATATTATATTTCAAAAGGATGACAATTAAAATATTTATTAGATGCTTACTTTATATGCATTATATTATTTAGTCGTCAAAATAACCTCCCTCTGAGATAAGAACTGTTCTTGTTACCATTTTCTATAGACTAGACAAGAAAACTGAGTCTCTAGGTTAAATTTACTCATCCAAGGTGGTGCAGCAAAGAAGTGGTACAAGTGATATTTAAACTAAGGTCTCTGTGGTTGGTTCTAAAGCCCTAGTGACACTGGTAAAAACAACCCTGGGTGGTAGGTGGTATTATTCGTAGTCTCTTGGTAGAATATGCAATTGAGCCTTAGGGAGAGGGGAGCTGAGCAGCCAGGTCAAGGCCATTCTTGTAGCAAGTGGCAGGGCGAGGATTCCAACCCAGCTCTGTCATTGGCTCCAAAGCCTAGCTGGGCTTCCTCTGCCCATCTTTGCAAAAATGTAGGTCTGCCATAGCAGAGAAACAAAGAACTGCTATTTTTCAACATATTTTATGAATTACATAAGCAGCATTTGTTATATAATTAATTGGTCTTAGCTTTACTAAGGCCTCAGGTTCTCAGGATGGCAAAACCCAAGGTTGGGGGGAGGTACACCTGTGTCCACTCTGGTGATTTAGGTTTTATACAGGTAGAGTGACCACAGAGGATACCACCCAAACTGGGACACTCCTGTGCAGGGGTGGGTGCACTATTCATAATATTCTGGGCAACAGGTAAAAAACATGAACTGTCCCAGTCAAAGGAGGCATTTGGCCACTATCCCGGGGTCATGTAGATTTCCCTCCTGATGATGACAGGCTGGTGTTCCCTTGGTTCAGGGGTTCTGTTACAACTATTCTTCCCCTGGATGCTGATCTCAAAACTGAGTTCTTTCAACATCAATGTGACGAAAAATATATTTTTTGATCTTAATTGATTAGTTTTAGGAAAAAATTGTCTAAGATTAAGTAAATGGTCTGGGGTTAGAACTGAGCAAATTCTCCTGACTTTTGAGGGCTACGCTATCTTTACAGCCAGGGGACTGGAACAGTTAAGAAGTTACCCTAAGTAAACAACATTGATTTTTGTGTTCTGTTTTGTGCTCTGGGAAGAGCGATGCTTTTGACTTCTATTAAACCTGAGGAAATACTGCCTTTGACTCTCAATCCTTGTTCTGAACTCCAGTGTGAGAAATTTGTACAGTGGACTGTGCTATTTTCTATCAAAAATGTTATAATGGGAAGCCAAGTTCAAAGACTTGGAATTGGCAACCAGTTATCAAGAAACCAGGCATAATGGTATGCTATGGAAACAGACACATCATGAAAATAGCTGACATGGAAAGGGAACAGGAAATTTTGGACAGTCTTACCTGACTCCAGTGCCCGATCTTGCAACTGGGGAGAAGTATGTTAACCATGGCACGTAAACTCAGGGAGTCTCAGTTTCATAATGTCAAGGATAATATCTCTACCTTTCAACTACTGGTTGAGATTTTTAAATAAATTAAGTACACAGAGTAGTTGGCAGATAGGAAGCCCTTACCAAATCTTGGTTCTCTCCTCTTTTTACTTAAAGTAGCAAAGTCACACTCCAAGTTCTATATAACAAGCCTGTTTTTAACTGTATTTTTCACATCAATCATATAAAGTCACAAGCTCTCTCTCTTTTCTCTTCCCTTCTTCTTTATCTTTCTTTAGTCCTCCCTCCCTCCATTTTTCCTGCTTTCTTTTTCTCATTCCATCTTCCTCCTTTCTTCCGACTCTCCCTTACCTCTTTCCCATCTTATTCAAACAAAGACTTAAGGTGGCCAAAGTATTATAAAATGTGACCTCCTGCACACAAAAAATAATTTGATGGAATTAGAAATTTGACCTTTCAGGAATTAATCATTATCAAAATAATTAACCATTTAATTAATCATATGTCAAGTTTGTTTATAAGACCTTTTGGGAAGGATTTCAAAGACCACATCTCTTATAAAGCTAACACTTAAGGAATGTGCAAACTGAGGACAACATTTTTCCTCTGGAGAATAAAATTCTCTGTAGCAAACAGACACATGAATATTAACTTTAGATAAAATGCCCTTCAAACTTAGTTTGATTCCTTAAAGACAAATAAAAAATATTAGACTATGTACATATTTAAGTCCTTTACTATCCTTAGATGGAAACTTCTATGTTAGTGTTCATGTTTGTTTTTATTCTTTTCTTTGACAGTCTCGCCATGGGACTTCAATAATGGGTCCTGGAATGGAACCAAAGTCACAGAAGGATTCATAAGAGGGGAATGAAGGTATGTAGGTAAAAGAAAGAGAAGAAAGTTGAGTAATCAAACTCCTTTGTCTTGGTTTAGGAGACGGTGAGGGCATCTAAGGATTTATTGTATGAATATAATTTTCCAGTACTTTTTAGCATCAGCAGCTGGGTTCTGGTAATTGAACTCTGATTACTGCATAAAGAAGTGAAAAATAGATGTTAATTAGATAAAGTTGTCTGAAGAGAATAGCAATGTTTAGGAAACCTGGGACACGAGAAAGGCTTTCTTCAAGTTTGTTTAACAAGGGAACGTTTCCCCTCTTCCTCCTAATCCTCCTTTCTCTATCTTCTCAAAAATCCTCCTCAGAGTCCTCCAACAACCTGTCCTGAACAAGTCAATGCTCCACTGTGCAGAGTCCGGGATAACACTGACCTGTCCAGTGATGGAAACCTTGGGAAACCACCACCACCAATCTATAATCTCTTCACCAGCGAGGCCAATTTAAAGAATAAAAGGCCTTACTGTCTTTCATCCAAGTAGAAATTTTGGGGTATTCCATATGAGAGAGCTGACTTTGTATTTTCTGGACCTGTAAGCATGAAGGTCCCAGGCTGCTATGTTGGGGATGCAGGAGAGAGGCTGCTCCGAGCTGCTGTCCTCCGTGACAACACCATCTGGGTCCCTTTACAGTCCTTCTGGGATTGAGGTCAACAGCTCCAACTGAAAACCTTTTATTTCTCTGCACTCTTTTATTAGGAGTCATCACAGGTCTCTAGAGAAAGCTTTTGGGTGGGTTTTGAGTGCTGGGGAACCTGTGTAGTTTTGTAGAAGGACAGGAATGCATGGAAACATAAGGCAGAGTCAGCTTCCTATTAAGTCACCAAAGGCCTGCAGGTACTATTTATTGGGATAATGGGAAAGTCCTTGACAAACCTGCAACACCATCCACACAAGACCAGTCACCATGACTGCGTTCCTTGCCACATAGTAATCCATGCTTTTATTCAGGGATTATCAGAACACTAAAAGTTCCCAGAGTAAAAGCACTATTCTTCCTATTTACTGAATGTAATTTTTGACCATTGATAGTTGGGTTTCACAACCAGGGAGTAGGTAATTAAAATATCATTAAATGCATTTGATTTTCTCCAAAGTTGAAACTGCAGCCATCATTAAGGTGAGTGAAGAGAAAGTTAATTTATCACTTTAGGGATAAAAAGAGTCAATAGGAGAAATATATGAATACTATTCTCAGCCTAATTGGGGAATTCCAAGCCTATTTAATGCTAGAAAATCCCAAAATGCTACTTGTTTTTTGAAAGTATTTGCTGTAAGAGTGAAAGATGGGAGATTTAGAAACACTGTGATAACTTATCAAATCTGCCCCAGACACACTCCACATGCTTCATTTTGTTGCCAGAGAAGTTATTAAATAGCTAGACTTCTGATATGCATTCTAGGACTATAAGAGTAAAGACCTGGGGACACTTTTTCCTCATCATGGGTTTAGCTTTGGGGACTCTGACTACAGAAATAATTATTTAGATAATAGCAAAGGGATGAGAGACAAATTCTGTGTGACTAATCCACATTTTTGGTTACTGGCAAGAATTCAGTGATTAGAGTTAAGAAGTCAATACTGTGATTAACTCTCTCTTTAATGTGCCAGTCTTAGTAACGTACTATTTAAAATATCTTTCTTTTTAAAAGTGCCCTTTAAGGAAAATGTGTGTGTTTGGTTCAGGATGCCTGACCTACTGGAATAGTGGTGTGCTGGTAAATGTTTAACAGCCAGTTTTCCAAAAGAAAAAAGTTCCCTGTTTTCTAGCCATTACTGATTTCTATGGTGTAAATACTCCCACTAAAGCCCATATCTGCCTGACATGGTATCAGCATATTGATAATTTTCTGTGAAAAATTATCAATTGACTCTTGCAAAACTGGTACAATTTGGATCGAACACACATAAGTAACTGAAACCTACCACTTTGAATTAAATAACTTCATATATATTAACTAGGGCAGTATTTTATATATCGTATATAATTTTGTATATAAACTTTATGTGATCAAATGTGCTAACAAATTCCCTGTGCTTAAAAAAATTGTTGGGCTTCCCTGGTGTTGCAGTGGTTGAGAGTCCGCCTGCCGGTGCAGGGGACACAGGTTCGTGCCCCAGTCCGGGAAGATCCCACATGCTGCGGAGCGGCTGCGCCCGTGAGCCATGGCCGCTGAGCCTGTGCTCCGCAACAGGAGAGGCCACAACAGTGAGAGGCCCACGTAATGCAACATTCAGCTTTGAAGGCAAGTGGGGCTTGAGTGCAGGAACTCCACAGGACTGGGGGAAGCAGAGACTCCACTCATGGAGGGTGCACACAAGTTTCATATGCACTGGGCCTCAGGGCAAAGCAGTGACTCCATAGGACCCTAGGCCAGACCCACCTGTGGGTCTTGGAGGGTCTCCTGGGAAGGCAGGGGATGGCTGTGGCTCACTGGACACTGGTGGCAGAGGCCCCAGGGAATATTAATCATTGTGAGCTCTCCCAGAGGTCTCCATTTTGGCACCGAGACCTGGCCCTACCCAACAGCTTATGGGCTCCAGTGTTGGGACGCTTCAGGGAAAACAACCAACAGGGTGGGAACACAGCCTCACCCACCAGCAGACAGGCTGCCTAAAGTTGTCCTGAGCCCACAGCCGCCTCCAAACACACCACTTGACATGGCTCTGCCCACCAGAGGGACAACACCCAGCTCCACCCACCAGGGGGTAGACACCAGTCATTCCCACTAGGAAGCTTGCACAAGCCCCTGGACCAACCTAACCCATCAGGGGGCAGACACCAGAAACAAGAGGAACCTCAGTTCTGTGCCTGCAGAATGGAAACCACAAACACAGAAAGTTAGACAAAATGAGATGGCAGAGAAATACGTTCTAGATGAAGGAACAAGATGAAACCACAGAAAAACAACTAAGTGAAGTGGAGATAGGCAATCTACCTGAAAAAGAATTCAGAGTAATGATAAAAAAGATGATCCAAGATCTCAGAAAAAGAACAGAAGCATGGACTGAGAAGATACAAGAAATGTTGAACAATGAGTTAGAAGGTTTACAGAACAAACAAAAGGAGATGAACAATACAATAAATGAAAAGAAAAATACACTAGAAGGAATCAATAGCAGAGTAAATGAGGCAGAAGAACAGATAAGTGACCTGGAAGACAGAATGGTGGAAATCACTGCCATGGAACAGAATAGAGAAAAAAGAATGAAAAGAAATGAGGACAGTCTCAGAGACCTCTGGGACAACATTAAACACAACAACATTCACATTATAGGGGTCCCAGAAGGAGAAGAGAGAGAGAAAGGACCTGAGTAAATACTGGAAGGGATAGTAGCCAAAAACTTTCCTAACATGGGAAAGGAAACACTCAAGTCCAGGAAGCACAGAGATTCCCATATAGGATAAAAACCAAGGAGGAACATGCCAAGACACATATTAATCAAATGGACAACAATTAAAGACGAAGAGAAAATACTAAAACAACAAGAGAAAAGCAACAAATAACATACTACGGGAATCCCCATAAGGTTATCAGCTGATTTTTCAGCAGAAACTCTGCAGGCCAGAAGGGAGTGGCAGGATATTTTTAAAGTGATGACAGGGAAAAACCTACAACCAAGATTACTCTACCTGGCAAGGATCTCATTCAGTTTTGATGGAGAAATCAAAAGCTTTACAGACAAGCAAAAACTACGAAAATTCAGCACCACCAAACCAGCTTTACAACAAATCCTAAAGGAACTTCTCTAGGTGGAAAAGAAAAGGCCACAACTAGAAACAAAATTGCAAATAGGAAAGCTCACTGGTAAAGGCAAACATACAGTAAAGGTAGGAAATCATCCACACCACAAATATGATATCAAAACCAGCAATTGTGAGAAGAGGAGAGCACAAATACAGGGTATTGGAAATGCATTTGAAATTAAGAGACCGGCAACTTAAAACTATATATCTATATCTATCTATCTATATATAGCTATATCAAAACCTCATGGTAACCAGAAGCTGAAAATCTACAATAGATATACACACAAAAATGAAAAAGCAATCAAAACACAACACTAAAGATAGTCATCAAATCACAAAATAAATGAAAGGAAACAAAAGCACAGTGATGCAAAACCTATGGGCTGCAGCAAAAGCAGTTCCAAGAGGAAAGTTTATAGCAATCACTTTTACCTCAGGGAATAAGAAAAACCTCAAATAAACAACCTAACCCTACACCTAAAGCAACTGGAGAAAAGAGAACAACCAAACCCAAAACTAGTAGAAGGAAAGAAATCATAAACATCAGAGCAGAAATAAATGAAATAGAGACAAAGAAAACAATAAAAGATCAATGAAAGTAGAAACTGGTTCCACGAAAGTAGAAACTGGTTCCACGAAAGTAGAAACTGGTTCCTTGAAAAGATAAACAAAACTGATAAAACTTTAGCAAGACTCACCAAGAAAAAAAAAAGGGAGAGTACTCAAATCAATAAAATTAGAAATGAAAAGGAGAAGTTACAATGGACACCACAGAAATACAAAGGATCATATGAGACCACTACAAGCAGCTATACACCAACAAAATGGACACCCTAGAAGAAACAGACAAATTCTTACGAAGGTGCAATCTTCCATGAACAGACCAATCATGACTACTGAAATTGCAACGGTGATTAAAAACTTTCCAACAAACAAAAGTCCAGGACCAGATGGCTTCACAGGCGAATTCTATGAAACATTTAGAGAAGGGTTAAAACGTATCCTTCTGAAACTATTCCAAAAAATTGCAGAGGAAGGAACACCCCCAAACTCTTTCTAGGAGGCCACCATCATCACCCTGATACCAAAACCAAACAAACAGTATGGAGGTTCCTTAAAAAACTAAAAATAGAACTACCATATGACCCAGCAATCCCACTACTGGGCATGTACCCTGAGAAAACCATAATTCAAAAAGAGTCATGTACCAAAATGTTCATTGCAGCTCTATTTACAATAGCCAGGACATGGAAGAAACCTAAGTATCCATCATCGGATGAATGGATAAAGAAGATGTGGCACATATATACAATGGAATATTACTCAGCCATAAAAAGAAACAAAATTGAGTTATTTGTAGTGAGGTAGATGGACCTAGAGTCTGTCATACAGCGTGAAGTAAGTCAGAAAGGGAAAAACAAATACTGCATGCTAACACATATATATGGAATCTAAGGAAAAAAAAAAAAAAAGGTCATGAAGAACCTAGGGGTAAGACGGGAATAAAGACACAGACCTACTAGAGCATGGACGTGAGGACGTGGGGAGGGGGAAGGGTAAGCTGTGACAAAGTGAGAGAGTGGCATGGACATATATACACTACCAAACGTAAAACAGATAGCTAGTGGGAAGTAGCCACATAGCACAAGGAGATCAGCTAGGTGGTTTGTGACCACCTAGAGGGGTGGGATAGAGAGGGTGGGAGGGAGGGAGACGCAAGAGGGAAGAGATATGGGAACATATGTATATGTATAACTGATTCACTTTGTTGTAAAGCAGAAACTAACACACCATTGTAAAGCAAATTATACTCCAATAAAGATGTTAAAAAAATAAAAAATAAGAAAAATAAAGGCCATATATGACAAACCCTCAGCTAACATCATTCTCAACAGTGGAAAGCAGAAAGCATTTCCTCTAAGATCAGGAATGAGACGAGGATGTCCACTCTTGCCGCTTTTATTCAACATAGTTTTGGAAGTTCTAGCCATGTCAGTCAGAGAAGAAAAAGAAGTAAAAGGAATCCAAGTTGGAAAAGAAGAAGTAAAACTATCACTGTTTGCAGATGACATGATACTATACATAGAAAATCTCAAACACCCTACCAGGAAACTACTAGAGCTCATAAATGAATTTGGTAAAGTTGCAGGATACAAAATTAATACTCAGAAATCTCTTGCATTCCTATACACTAACAACAAAAGATCAGAAAAAGAAATTAAGGAAACAATCCCATTTACCACTGCATCAAAAACAATGAAATATCTAGTAACAAACCTACCTAAGGTGGCAAAAGAACTGTACTCTGCAAACTATAAGACACTGAGGAAAGAAATAGAAGGTGACACAAACAGATGGAAAGATGTACCATGTTCTTGGATTGGAAGAATCAACATTGTGAAATGACTATACTACCCAAAGCAATCTACAGATTCAATGCAATCCCTATCAAATTACCAATGGCATTTTTCACAGAACTAGCACAAAAAATTTTACAATTTGTATGGAAACACAAAAGACCCCAAATAGCCAAAGCAATTCTGAGAAAGAAAAGTGGTGCTGGAGGAATCAGGCTTCCTGAATTCAGACTATACTGCAAAGTTCCAGTCATCAGAACAGTATGGTACTGGCACAAAAACAGAAATATAGATCAATGGAACAGGATAGAAAGCCCAGAAGTAAACCCATGCACCTATGGTCAATTAATCTCTGACAAGGGAGGCAAGTATAGACAGTGGAGAAAAGAGTGTCTCTTCAATAAGTGGTGCTGGGAAAACTGGACAGCTACATGTAAAAGAATGACATTAGAACATTCTCTAACACCATACACAAAAATAAATTCAAACTGAATTAGAGACCTAAATGTAAGATTGAATACTATTGGTATAAAACTCTTAGAGGAAAACATAGGCAGAACACTGACAAAAATCACAGCAATATCTTTTTGGATCCATCTCTTAGAGTAATGAAAATAAAGACAAAAATAAACAAATGCCATGTAATTAAACTTAAAAGCTTTTGCACAGCAAAGGAAACCATAAGCGAAACAAAACGACAACCCATAGAATGGGAGAAAACATTTGCAAACAATGTGACTGACAAGGGATTAATCTCCAAGATACACAAACAGCTCATGGAACTCAATATCAAAAAAACAAACAACTCAATCCAAAAATGGGCAGAAGATCTAAATAGACATTTCTCCCAAGGAGATGTACAAGATGACCAAAAAGCACATGAAACGATGCTCGATACCACTAATTATCAGAGAAACGCAAATCAAAACTGCAGTGAGGTATCACCTCACACTGGTCAGAATGGACATCCTCAAAAAGTCTACAAACGATAAATGCTGGAGAGGGTGTGGAGAAAAGGGAACTCTCCTTCACTGTTGGTGAAAATGTAAATTGGTACAACCACTATGGCGAACAGTATGGAGGTTTATAAAACTAAACATAGAACTACCATATGACCTAGCAATCGCACTCCTGGGCATATATCCGGAGAAATCCATAATTCGAAAAGATACACACAGCCCAATGTTCACTGCAGCACTATTTATAATAGCCAAGACATGGAAGCAACCTAAATGTCCATCAACAGAGGAATGGATAAAGAAGAGGTGGTACATATATGCAATGGAATATTACTCAGCCATAAAAAAGAATGAAATAATGCCATTTGCAGCAACATGGATGGACCTAGAGATTATCATACTAAGTGAAGTAAGACAGAGAAAGACCAATATCATATATCACTTATGTGGAATCTAAAAAAAATGATACAAATGAACTTATTTATAGAACATAAACAGACTCACAGGCTTCGAAAACAAACTTATGGTTACCAAAGGAGAAAGGTGGGGGGTAGGGATAAATTAGGAGTTTGGGATTAACATATACACACTACTATATATAAAATAGATAATCAAAAAGGACCTACTGTATAGCACAGGGACCTCTACTCAATATTCTGTAATAACCTACAGGGGAAAAGAATCTGAAAAAGAATGGATGTATGTATATATGTATAACTGAATCACTTTGCTGTATGCCTGAAACTAACACAACATTGCAAATTATCTATACTCTAATATAAAATAAAAGTTAAATTAAAAACATTGTTATTGAGTACAAAATCCTGGTGTGCCTCTTTTTACAAAACTGACTGTTTCTGAAGAGTTGCAAGTGAATTGAAAAATTCTCAAATTCATTACAAGAGAAACTAATTTTATGTGCATGTCTTAAAATGAAAATTTCTTCTGTTACAAATATACTTTTTTTTTTTCCTTTTGTGTTACTACATTTTCACATTTGGGAGCTAGGTAGTAAACTGAGAGAGGCTCTTCATCACGTGCGGTGCTGATGATTTGAGAGCAAGTGTCTATTAGGCCTCATCTTGAGGACTGGAAGGCAGTACAGACTTATGGTTAGGCCTGTGGGTTCCTGAGTCAGACTAGTTCTACCACCTGCCACGTGAATGGATGAAGTTGGGAAGTTACTTAACTCTTCTGCTTCAATTTTCCTTCTGTAAAATGGGATAATAACAGTATTTACCTCATAGTATTGTCACAGGCTTCAGCAAGCTTAATATATATAAAGCGCTTAGAATAGTGTCTGCAACCTATACGGACCACATACTGCTGTTTTTCTGGCCCCTCGTGATGTATTTGGGGAAGGCAGTTGCCTTAAGCTAAGAGTACAGTACTTAATAAGTATTGCCTTAGATGAGTTGTCTCAAGGTAGGGGACCCAGCAGTCTGTGTTTTAACAAAGCCCTGCAGGTAAATCTGATGCACACTGAAATTTGAGAACCACTATTTGAGACTACCACGAGGAATTCCTGAGTTCCCGAAGAGTTAGCTTTCTTTCCAGAGGATGTGACTGATCATTTGAAGATTAGCTGTACCAGAATCACCTGTAGAGCTTGTTTAAAATGATCCATGTTTGTGTAAAATATGAGAAAATACTTAAATATGTCTTGACTGTATGTGAATAAAACAGCTCTGGAAGAATACAAAGATAATATTGGTTACTTCCATGGAAGGGAACTGGGTAGATGAGAGGCAGAGGTGGGAGAGAAAATGTTTATTATATCTACTCTTGTCCCTTTTGAATTTTGAATGATACACAATTTAAAACTTGTACTATAAATATTATAAATTAAATTTTATATATGTATATATATATATAATACAGATCTGGGGGTTTTATCCCAAGCATACTAAATTGGAATCTACAATAGCACCTGCCAAATCAGAGTGCTTGTGGTAGATTTCTAGAATATCTATGTAGTTGCCTTGGTTAACATGATGGCATATAGGCAGATACCTATCCATTGCTAATTTCCATAGTGTAAATACTCCCACCATGACCAATTTCTAGCTGTGCTAGTGGTTTGATGTTGCTAAATTGCTCTCTTCATTCGGCCAACAGAAAAAAAGGAGACATATCCATATGTGGATAGATGAAAGGCATAGTTACAGCTTGTATCACTTGGAAAGCCTTTATATATGATGAGATATTATTGGGACCATGAGGTAGGAGCCTTGGCTTCTATCTGATCCTGACACTAACTGGGTAACTGGGTAAGACCCTTAACTTTTCCATCTCTCAGTTTCCTTATCTATCAAATGGGGACATTAATAACTGTCTTACTTACATCACTGGGTCAAGTGGGATTAGATCCAACACAACTTCTAAGATGCAAAGTTAATGAAAAAGGTAATTAAATTTGGCTTTGATAAATCGATTGCATTTTAGTAACACTTTGAATTTAGTTGGGACAGAAATCTCTTACACGCCAAATGGGACGTGAGTTGCTAAATAATTTTAAAATTGTAAAAAAATATGTTTAAAAATCTCTTTCTCCCAATAAGAAAATGCAGGGGAGATTAGTCGCCTGTCTTTAATCCCATTCAGGTTGTACAAAGTATGTGGATTTTACACTATCTCTAATACTGTGAAAGAGTTTATTATTCCAATAGAACTGGACACATTCGACTAAAATTGATCCACAATGTCCTTGCCGAAAGAAAAGCATCCACTTTAACTGAATTATTATTAATTAGCTTTCCACACAGGCTGTAAAAGTGCCACATGTGAACCTGCCCAAACATAAGACAGAAGTAAATGAAATGATGGCTCGGGCAGTGAAACAGAACAGTACGGGAAGGGGCTTTCCTTCCTGGCACATGGCCTGCCTCACTATCCTTTTGTTACAGCAGATAAAGCTGGTGCCTGAGTTCGAATGTCACATGGAGAGCTGCTTGGCCTCCCCACAGAGGGACCTGTCCTCAGTGTCTCTGCCTGAAGTCAGCTTTCTGGGAAGGATCATGGACCATTCTTACAAGACAGACTTCTCCAGTTTTGAACCAGAGTCCCTCTTTGCAACAGAACTGTTACATCATGACTTAAACTACCCCTTTCTGCTTAGGCACATCCAGAGTTTATATTTCCATAGAATAATTTTTGAGACCAAATTACCTGAATTCAGGAAACCTCTGAATAATGAAATAGCTATAATTTATATGCCAGACACTGTGCTGGCTTCTCTGTGTATCATCTCATGTACTCCTCACAACTGTATGAAGGAGGTACTGCTGTCGTCTGTTTGCTGGATGACACGATTGATTCTCAGAGCCCTTAGGAAATGGACTTGATGTCACATGCTCATAGTAGGTCTGGCTCTGTCATCTCTACTTTTATCTACTGCACTGTACGGCCCCCTCTTTCTAAAAAAAGACTATTCAAACATTTTACCTTCAGTTTTTCAAAGGATTTAAGTTGTAGGAAGGAGATTCATTAAGTTGTATGAAGGTGCAAATCTAAATGTTGTACCCTTTCTACAGTTCCCAAGAGAGCAGATGCTGGGCCACGAGTCAGCCTAGCTGGAAAAGAATTCTCTGTGTGACAGGAATACACTTTGAGCTGGACCACTCCCATGATATTTTGCAGAACCTTCTGTATATTTTGTGATCTAAGTTTGGTTTCGAGCACAGAAATCTCTGTGAGAAATCCCATGAGAAGATTCCACTAAGGCAACGACAGACTCGTGTTCCAATCGACTTTTGATGTAAATGGAAAAAAAAATGAATTGGAAGCACACACCTGAAAATTCATAAGAGGCTCGCTCTCAGTAATTATGCAATATTCATGGAAATAGACTCCAGGCATCATGCTAAAAGTCGGAGTTTGTCTCCATTTTTTCCTCTTCCAAAAATGCAGATGACCAGAAGGGAGAAATGGTGCTCACAACCACACCATAGGCACGAAGACGGGAGGTGGCACTTCACAGTCCCTCCTAACAGTCAATATCTGAGAATTAAACCTCCCCGACAACCGGGGAAGCTTCGCCTGCTGGGAATATTCATGCCCCTCTGGGTGACTAATTCATTACTTCAGGAGACAGAGAACTCGAAGGGCGACTGACAATTTTTTCTGTGGCTTACCCTTATGTCCTCAAAAGAAAAATATGTTTTGATTTTGCACTTCCCCAGGTTACCATGACTCCCCGGCTACTAGTATAAATAGAAATAAACTATTCAGAAGCATCTATTACAAATGATAATATTCTAGGGAGAGCTCTTGATGACATATCCTCAAGAGACAAATTTTATTAAAAATAAAAAAGTGTGGGTATGTTAAACAGCAGCACTATCACAGTATACTTTTAAAATATTACTGCTTTGTTAGTGAAATATTTAAAGTGATTATCTGAACTGCTCCCCAATCACATGGAAGCCTAAACATGTCACCAGCCAATACAACAGTCTCACATTGGCACCATGCTTTCCAGAAAACAATTCATGCCAAAGAGTGACTGCAACTGTTTTTAACAGGAAAGAAATACATCTCAAATAAGTGCTGAGACCAGGCATTAAGAGATGCGTTAAGCTGTTTGCCCCAGATTCAGGCTCTGCAAACAAGCCCCAGTGGGCGTCAATGAAAACATTTTTGTTTCAGTCGAGTGTGTGCTCTACTGCTTTTAGCTCCCTCTTCCTGGATAGCGTCTCCGGAAAGGACATCTCATCAAAGAGACTTTTCGACGTGGCCACACTTTATATTCTTTTTGTCTCTTGTACCCTTTGGATGTAAGAACAATTCATCTCCAGATTCAGCTTTGACATTGATTCCATCCTGAATTCTAAACTCTTGGCAGGCTTCTTTAGCCTCTAAATGAGAGATCTTTAGCTGAACTGCAATTCAATGCAACGATGCTTTGGACGGACACTGATCACGCGGCTGAAAAGAGACAAACAGGTTCTACCTGGGAGAATTTCTCCCCCCCCCCCCACCCACCCCGCGCCGGTACGCAGGCCTCTCACTGCTGTGGCCTCTCCCGCTGCAGAGCACAGACTCCGGACGCGCAGGCTCAGCGGCCATGGCTCACGGGCCCAGC
>NW_006783288.1:4000248-4014840 GCF_000442215.2 Lipotes vexillifer
CCCCTGCATCGGCAGGCGGACTCTCAACCACTGCGCCACCAGGGAAGCCCGAGAATTTATTTCTAAATGGAGTCTCTCCTAGACTTATTTTTAATATAGAATCCAGCGAAAAGGCCTGAGATGCCATTGAATAGCTCCATAAAACTCTCCTCACACACATTTTGATAAACCTAATGCTTCAAAGTTGAAAAGTAGAAAATACAGAAAAGTGGTTGATTCTTTTGAATAATAATTGATATCAGTGATTGAGAGGGTACTTACTATATGCCATGCACTGTGCCAAGCACTTTACTCACCATTTACCAACCCCAAAAGGAAAACTACCTTCTATTTTACAGAACTCAAGGCTCAGAGGAGTCAAGTCACTTGCTCAGGGTCACACAGCTGGTCAGTGGTGGAACTGGAATTTGAACATTGATGAATCGTATTCCAAACTCCATGCACTTAACTGCTAAACCCAGAATAGGAAATATGCTTCACATTGTGTAACAAATCTAATCCATGGGAATGGCTACCCGAAGCACTGGGTTGAGAAGGCTGTGTGTGTGTGGGCTCACCAGGAAAGAGGATCAGATCAATTAGCAGTGCAAGGTTAGTGGAACTCTTGTGCCAGGATTTGCCATCTTCATTTCCATTTTACTGTCCCTCAAGTCATTGATCTTTATGTCCTATTTCGGTTTCCTATGAGTTTAACACACACGGGAAGGAAATGCAGTGAAGTGGGAAGACATAGGGTTAACGTACTCCTGGGTCTCTCTTTCACTCGGTTACCTGGGAGAGGTCACTTAGTCTGTTTTTCATATATGTCCTGAAGGAACTGAACTGGATGATCTTTAGGATTAAATATAATGTGTAAATATATATTTTAAAATTATCGTACCAATGAAACAGTTTATAATTATCTTGTGAATTTTGTTTTATGTCATTTTCTATTCTCTTCCTGCTAGTAATCTACCTCAATGGAAGAGAAAAAAGAGGGGTGTGATAAAGTACACAGTCTTTATGGAAAGCAGAAGCATGCATTTTACTCCCCCTCCAGCTCACTTCTGCAGTGTCAAGACAATTTGGAAGAACATTCCACTGTGATCCTTTGATATTAAGGACAATAAGAAAATGAAAGATATCCCGTCATAATAAGTGGAAGAATTCTATTGTCACATATTAAAGGACAAAGGCTTACAAAGGAAATACTAAAACCAACTCTTTCTCAGAAATAAGCAAACCAAACCCTTCATGTAAAGGAGAACCAATTGAAAACCAGAGTTGTTCGAAAAGTGTGGTTCAGGGACCTACTGTGTAGCACAGGGAACGCTGCTCAACATTATGTAACAACCTAAATGGGAAAAGAATTTGAAAAAGAATAGATACACGTATATGTCTAAGTGAATCACTCTGCTGTACACCTGAAACTATCACAACATTGTTAATCAACTATGCTCCAATATAAAATACAAAGTTAAAAAAAAAAAGAACTCCTGCAAATCAATACTAAAAAAGACAGACAACCCAATGTAAACACAGACAAAAAACTGGACGTTTGACAAAACTGCATATTCATATGGCTAGCGAATAAAGGAAAACACGTTCAGAAAAAACCAGTGTGGTTCCTGAAGAGGAAGAGTCTCATTGCACGTGGGTAGTCATCCTTTCTCACTAATTAAGGGAGCTGGCTTCCCGTTCCAGCCAGTGTTGACATACGAAGGGGACAGGGCCCAGGGTACAGAGTACCTGTTTCCAACGCTAGCTATTCAGGGTGCTTTAGCTTCTGTTTCACTGGGTGGCAAGAATCTTGTTTTGATGCTAAGAGACAAAGGTGCAAAGGAAGGATTGCTGTTCAGTCAGAAGAAACGAAATAATGTATAGTATCTGTTATACGGCAGAAACTAACATAACATTGTAAAGCAATTATACTCCAATAAAGATGTTAAAAAAAAATAATGTATAGTAATAAAGCCAGTCCAAAACAGAGGTAGAGAAAGGCACAGCTCTGGCTATAATGTCCTCAAACTTGCAGGATGCTCAGTACCGTTCTAGGTCACTCATTCATTCATTCATTCATT
This sequence comes from Lipotes vexillifer, assembly GCF_000442215.2. Lineage (NCBI taxonomy): Eukaryota > Metazoa > Chordata > Mammalia > Artiodactyla > Lipotidae > Lipotes > Lipotes vexillifer. Next base: position 4,002,309 of record NW_006783288.1, read on the forward strand.
CACTTCCCTGGCAATGAACTAGCAAGAAAATTCCCTAATGAATAATCTATTTTGCTGGTTAAGTCTGAGGCACTCAGATTTCCAGAAAGATAGCCAGTACCAGATAATCATCCAGGATTCTGGACATCCAGTATTGTACACTATTACTATTTTTGCTTCTAAGTCCAAAAGACAGAATGTATTGTCACTGCCCTTAAAGGGACTATCTTCAATGTTTGACCACCATCAACAAGACGATTAGCATGCCTTTCACCATCTTTATGAAACTACAGGTGTTTGCCCTGGCATTTTTTCAGGCCTCCTTGTGTCATCAGGCCTGTAATGCCTTCTTCATTAGTTGGTGTGCTATTCATTTCTGGTCCTGAGTGAGAGGGCTGTCTCTTGACCCCACTATGCAGTTGCTTTGATTTCAGATGTAAGAGGTTGGCCAACCTGGGGTGGGTGAAGATATTCCTTTGGCTCTTACACACATCAACCATGAGGAGGCTCAGGCAGCTTTGGGGGATAAGACACAATAGGACAAGTGCCCCTCAAGTGGTCCTTTTTCTGTGTTCATGTTTAGCTTCTAATGTGACGTAATGAATTACGAACTAAAGGTAATTGGAGGATTTGTGCCCTCTGTGCAGAACAGAAGTGTAAAGTATGAAAGCAAACCACGGGTCAATTAGGAGAGTTGGTCACTCTTTCTATTGCTCTTTAATGAAAGGAAATAACCCTGATAGATTTTCCTTGGGATTGCTGATGAGTGTGTATTTGTAGTCAACACATGGGGCATTTTATTGATCTCAGTCAAGTTAAAATTTTATTAACAAGTCAAGACACTCATCTGTATTTTTCTAGAAGTTCTCTCTCTCTAAAAGTCAGTCAATACAAATGCCTTCTGTTTCTCTTCCTCTCTCTCCCTGAACTGACATTTAAGTACCCGATCCTGATATGTGCTGAATACTTTCCCATGTATTATCTCATTTAATCCTCCTGACAACATTGTAAATTGCTGTGTTTTATCTCCATTTAAAGATAAAGATATTGAAGCAGAAAGAGGATAAGTGAGTTGCCCTTTATCACACAGGTAATAAAAAGCAAATCATGGACTCAAACAGACCCAGTTTTCCCTGACCCTGAGGTTCATGTGATTTCTGCAACCCCATATGGTCTCCCAGAGGCAGAATGAGGGTAGTTATGTAGCATGGCCTGATTTGAACGAAGATGATGAGAAAGATGAGGCCGACGAGGAAATGCACCCAACCAGGCAGCCTAGGAGCTGTCTTAACCCACCCAGGAGGGCCCTGGGGCTGCTGCTGCTCCAGCCTGGTTCAAAGAGCACAGTCTCCTGTGCATCTAGCTTAGTGAAGAGCCAGCAAATCAAACATGGCACCTCTAAGTCAAGTGATAGAATTCAGCACGTGTGACCCTAAACCTTTTGAGACTCAGTTTGGTCCCTTGGTTTTTAGCGGCTCTAAAGCAGATACAACTGTATTTTGAACGGTATTTCTACTCCCTGACTGTCTGGATTGAGTCTCCTCACTTTGTTCAAAGGCTGCTTTTAGACATCCAAGCAACAGGAACCACGTTAGAGAGTTTGAGGTTTAATCAATAAAATTGACTAGGAAAGAACTCAAAAGCCACACTGCCTGCTTCCATGCTTGATACACTGGGCAGACACTTAGCTCTCGTCTTGTGTTTGATCTACGGACTCTGTGAAAACTGTAAGTTTCCCTTCCTGCATGATATTTGAAATTAGAGCTTGCATTATGTTCTGTGGGCTGCAGGGTTACTGCGGCAATCAGCTCCTGAAGCACAGGGATTTTCTCTCAGAAGTACCTTAATGAAGATTACATTAGAGGTCAGGGTTTTGTGTGTGTTCATCTTTTACACGTTGGGACCCTGTTCCCAAAAGGATGTGCTGATGCATACTCACAATCTCCTCATAAATACACTATACATAATTTATAATCAGGCTGCCGCCAAGAATCAGCTCTTTTGATGAAAGGAAGTGAAATGTACTCTAGGAGCTAATGTGTGAGATTTCCAGAAATGTGACAAACAGTTCAGTCTAGTGAAAACACGCACACGCACGCACGCACGTGCGCGCGCGCGCACGCACGCGCACACACACACACACACACACACACACACTTAAAGTATTTCCTAACATGCTGGTTCTAAGAAAATTTTCTAAGAAAATTATATGCGTTAATGCAATTCCCCTGAAAACCCGATGTGGTAAGTTCTATTTTTCTTCCCATTTTGAGAATGGCAAACTAAGGCACAAAAACGTTACATGACTTGCCTTATTTAGCTCACACAGCTAATAAGTAGCAACACTGGGATATTAATACTAAGCAATCTGGCCAAAGATGATATATCCTTAATTGTTCAACTATCCTGGCTCAAAATTTGTTCTGAGAGCAGAGAACCTAGCTGGGAATCTCAGACCCAGCTCTGTGATCTTGAACAAGTCACTTAAATGATGCTCAGCCTCAGCTTCCTATCTGTAAACTGGTTAACAATAATACCAACCTCTCATGATCGTTCAGAGGAGTTAATAAGAAAATAGGCACGTTTTGTAAACTGCAAAGTGCTACATGCGTGTCATCAATCAGTTGTGGATACAGCACACGATACACACACTGTGTCTTTCCTACTTTGTTCTTCTCTGTTGCCCTGACTCCATCCCATAATACACTAGACACATAAAAACACGTAACACTTAAAATAGTAATTTCTAATTAAATACATCCAAGTGACCTTGAAATATCTTCCTAAATCATGATGCTAACAATAAGGGTATGAATACATCATTTTTTTCTCAGAGAAAATGGGGAAATAATTTTAGAGCAATGGGAACAAACTGTGCCATCTAGTTATGAAAAATACATGCAGCTTAGAGGCTCTGTTAACATCTAAATGTTAACTCAAAAATACTAGTTAATGTTAGAGATATTCTCACCATTAAAATAATGACATGGTTGAGGACTGGTATTCTGTACCTTTAGTGCGTGGACTAGAAGTGCCTGTCAATCATCTTAAGGTGGGTGGGACATTAATAGAAAAGAGGCACAGTGAGGAAGTGAGATGCCAAGTGGGATAGGCCATGGGCTTTGGCTCTGGATTCAGCAGCCCAGGTACAAGTCTCGCATCCATCCAGAAGCCATTGGGTGTTTACACGTGCCAGGCCCTGTCAAGTAGGTACCAGAGATACAAAAGCCCATAAAGACATGGTTCTTGCCTTCCTAGAGCTCTCCTGCTTACCCAGATGACCCTCGGGACGTTATGTCAGTCTTTTCTTCTTACTAAGAAAAGCCTTCGTTTCCATATCAATAAAAGGGAGCAAGTGAAGAATCAGAGAGGTAAAGTCACCTTTTAAAGTTTCTACAATTAATTGGAATGAAACTTTAGATTTCTAATTCAGTGTTTTCTGCAACATTGTTCCTTTTGCAATTTGCAGCACTGTTTGTTGCATTTCTTAAGTGTGGGTACAATATGCCAAGATATAAGTGATTCGTTTTCTTCACATTCTGCCAGGGTTTACTTTTAATTGCCATATCACTTGTTTTTGCCCAAGATTAACAGTTATTTCTCTTTGAAAGAAATAGTTTTAAAAAAGCTAAGCCACAGACTGGATAATTTTTGCAACTATATCTCTGACCAAAGGCTTTTATCCAATTTATAACAAACTGTAAGTGATTAATTTTTGAGTTTTCCCAGATTGTTTTCTCTGCTTACCCACTAGAGATTTCTGGTAAGGTCTACATTAGAACCTACCCTTCTCTTCAGCTGCAAGATGTAGTCTTGGACAGTTCCAGGGCTGTACAATGGGGAAATGATAGAAAAGCAGGCAGTGGGAAGCAAAAACAAGGGCTGTAAGAGTTTTCACTGGTTTGAGAAGCAGAGCTGTACTGTGTATGACAATGGATTGGGAGGAACCTGGAAAGGGATTTTAAAATTTATTGCTGGGGGATTTCCTGTCCCCTTCATAATATTGAGTAATGCTAGTTTGAGTTGTTTTAAAATTATTCTTGGTTGCTGCGACTGTGTTCATTTAAGCACAGTATTGCTCTGAAATTGATCTATGAGGGTCACAGGTTTACGAGCCCTGAACAACCATTGCCTTCATCTTATTAGCAGTGGAAGGCTGTGTGTGGACCTTCCCAATGCATCTTGAATGTAAGAACCAACTAGGCTTTAATAGGTAAGCAGTGAGCTGTAGCACATCTGGCCAGGGGAAATGGTGTCAAGAAATGGAATCGAGTCTTCGGAACATTTGTCTTGTTAAGTACATACATTCCTACTTCAAAACTTCATTTACTTATTTTATCCCACTACTGGGCATATACCCTGAGAAAACCATAATTCAAAAAGAGTCATGTACCAAAATGTTCATTGCAGCTCTATTTACAATAGCCAGGACATGGAAGAAACCTAAGTGTCCATCATTGGATGAATGGATAAAGAAGATGTGGCACATCTATACAATGGAATATTACTCAGCCATGAAAAGAAACGAAATTGAGCTATTTGTAATGAGGTGGATGGACCTAGAGTCTGTCATACAGAGTGAAGTAAGTCGGAAAGATGAAGACAAATACCATATGCTAACACATGTATATGGAATTTAAGAAAAAAAAATGTCATGAAGAACCTAGGGGTAAGACGGGAATAAAGACACAGACCTACTAGAGAATGGACTTAAGGATATGGGGAGGGGGAAGGGTAAGCTGTGACAAAGTGAGAGAGTGGCATGGACATATATACACTACCAAACATAAAATAGATAGCTAGTGGGAAGCAGCCGCATAGCACAGGGAGATCAGCTCCGTGCTTTGTGACCACCTAGAGGGGTGGGATAGGGAGGGTGGGAGGGAGGGAGATGCAAGAGGGAAGAGATATGGGGATATATGTATAACTGATTCACTCTGTTACAAAGCAGAAACTAACACACCATGGTAAAGCAATTATACTCCAATAAAGATGTTAAAAAAAAAAAAAACTTCCTTCAAAGCTCTGAGTCGAAGGGAAACACATCATTTCCTTAACGCCACCTGGTGGTTGAAACAGTCAATAGGCCTGCGCTTGGGCTCTGGCTTAAGGTCTGAGAGGAATATAGAAAGAGCATGGTTTATTTTACACATAATAGTTTGTACCTTTTAATCCCCTATCCTTGTTAGGCCCCCCTTCCCTTTCCCCACTGGTAACCAATAGTCTGTTCTCTATGTAAGCTACAAAGATGTATTGTATAACACAGGGAGTATAGCCAATATTTTATAATAACTATAAAATGGAATAACCTTTAAAAATTGTGATCACTGTTGTACACCTGAAACATATTACATTGTACATCAATTATACCTCAATTAAAAAAAAAGAGCACCATGCTTTTCTGGGCTAAGGAAATGGAAATCCACTATATATATATATACACTGACAAAGTCAGCATCATAGTTAATCCATTTTCTGTGCTTCTAGCTCTAAATTAGACATCATAGCTAACTGTTGCTCTAAATGTTTACATTCGAGAAGCAGAGTGGGGTGAGGAGAATGGTGTTACTAGTTTATATTCATCCTCTATTACATTTTAAAATCCTTACGACACCATACGTGATGGTATTAATAGTATTCCCATTTTACAAATGGGGAAAGATTTAGAGAGTTTTAGTGATCTGCTTAAGATGTAATTATCACAGTAGATGTTGGGCAGGAGAAGAGAATGGGGTATTTAATGATGAGATAAAAGCTCTAAACAATGGTGTTTTGGGGGGAGAGGCTAAACAAGTAAGCACTTCTGTTTAAAAAAAGCAATTAGTCCCGTGTCTCTTGACTCTGAATTATTTTAGTTGGACAGTCTAGGTGTGATATAAATGCATGGAAATGAGACAACAGAACTGTTATGACATTCTTCTTTCCAAGTGAGGAGAAAGGGTGTGTCTATCAGTGGATTCTCATGCCTCAAGATGGGTGTCATAACACATCAGCTATGTGCATCATGTATACACATGTATCTATTTTTTCTCGACTTCTTTTTGGCTCTGGGTCTGCTTTGATGTGAATGTGTGAAATTTTAGTTAGTCAAAATAATATTTCACAATTTACAGTTAGGCAGGATGAGTGGGTTCCAGAGATCTGCTGTACAAAATAGTGCCTACATACAACAATACGTTATTCTGTACTTAAAAATATGTTAAGAGGGTAGATCTCATGTTAAGTGTTCTTACCACAAAAAAACAAACAAAAGAACAAAAGGACAGAAGAAAACTTTTGGAGGTGATGGAAATGTTTATTACTTGGATTGTGGTGAGGGTAACACAAGTGTACATGTATACGTTAATCGTGTCCTAACTCACTAAACTGTATACATTAATCATGTGAAGTTTTTTGTATACCAATTATACCTCAATAAGGCTGGATAAACAAACAAATAAATAAATCAAACTATGTCTCTCTTTAAAAAATTTAGCAGATCCATAGCAAGGCATCAGGCATACAATTCACAGTATGCATCCAACATAAAAAGTAAGAATACCCCCAATTTTTCCCTTGAGCATGTTCTCCCCAAAGTCTCTAAAACCATTCTCCAGATGATGCAGAACTATATATTCTAAAACACATGGTTGTAAAGGCAATATGTGACGTGATGATTTTTAAGACTATGGTGAAAGGAGCTAGAGGATGGAGAGATATGTATAAAGGTAGAAAAATGTGTGGCACTGTTTTTCTTCTCTTTTTGGAATGTTCTCCCACCATCTAAAAGGATAAGTGGCATGAAAGAAGCCTCCCTGTAGGTCTTCTCAATTCAGAGTCAGGAAGACCTGCTTTGGGGGCTGTTTTCTATGGGATGAGGGTGAGAAATAGTAATTCCCACTTTTTCACGAAATCTCACTAATGACCAACTTGTTTTGTGAGCCTGAGGTAATTATTAACTTTCCTACATTTCAGTCTCCTACTCAATATAATGGAGTTCAAAAACCCGCCTGAAAGCATATATATAAGGATAAAAATGAGATGATTTTTACACTGAGCCAAGCAAGTATCTGTTGTATCAGATCTTCTTGACCCCACCGTGAGGCTTGTAGGATCTTAGTTCCCTGACCAGGGACTGAACCCATGCCCTCGGCAATGAGAGCGTGGAGCCTTAACCACTGGACCGCCAGGGAACTTGTAACAGATCTTCTTTTTTTTTTTTTTTTTTTTTTTTTTGCAGTACACGGGCCTCTCACTGTTGTGGCCTCTCCTGCCATGGCTCACGGGCCCAGCCGCTCCGCGGCACATGGGATCTTCCCAGACCGGGGCACGATCCCGTGTCCCCTGCATCGGCAGGCGGACTCTCAACCACTGCGCCACCAGGGAAGCCCTATCAGATCTTCTTAATAAGCAGTTTTTGATTTTGAATCTGAATGCTAAACACTTTAAAGGTGGTGGAGTATGTCTACAGTCAGGGAAGTTTCTCTTTTTAAAAAATAATTGGTTTAAGTATGAATAGCTGAGATAATAGCTTTAGATTGCTGTTATATTAAGTAAACAAGATATTCGATTTGAAATTATTTACTCTGAATGCCAAAAAGAAAATCATTTGGTTATGGGAGAAGCGGGATCATATGTGAAGCGACCCCTGGCTTTATGCATGAATGATACTATCTGTTGCTCAGACCATAGCCTTGGAAAGAGTCCATAAAATCATGTGGACTTATAAAGTTCCACTTATAGAATGAGGGGCCCAGCTTCATTTACGACTCTTTGAATATCAACCACCACCCCTCCCGCCAAAAAATCACCCCAACTGACCTCCCTGGAGACTTGCTTCTCCCTGACTCTTCCCGTCTCTGTAAATGGCACCACCAAGCATCCAATTGCTCAAGGCAAAAATCAAGAGCTATCCTTGATTCCTCTCTCCTCATGCCCCTCACCCAATTCATCAGCAATGGGATTGATTACTCTATCTTCAAAGGGTAAAGACTGAGACACCAACTACTCACTATTTCCACCACTGCCACCCTAGTTCAAGCTGTAATTATCTCTTGCCTAGATGAACGCAGTAGCCCCTCCATCTCCTTCCTCTATAGGTGCTCACACGCTGGCCTTCATAATTTCCACTCAACATCCAGAACAGTCAGGTCACCCTTACCCCACTCTTCACCCTCATTGTTTCCAAGTCCACACAAGAAACTCTTGTTTTTAAAGCCAGGTTTACAAGGTTTATATTGTCATTTTTTCCGTCCTCTTCCTCTATTCCCTCATCTCTAGCTACACTAACCTTATTGATATTTTTGAATGTCACCAGATCATTCCCATCTTGAGACATTTGCAATCTCTCTTCCTTCTGCCTGGAAAACTCTTTCCTGGATCCTTGCCTGATTTACTCCTTCACTAAGTTCCGGATTCTGATCAAGGGTCCATCTGTCATCCTTTCCTCTCATCCTGATTTGTTGTTGTTCAAAGCTTCTGTCACTCCCTGGAACTGTATTATATGTTTATTTATTCATTTTTGATTGTTTAGTTTCCCAATGGAAATATAAGCTCCATTCAGGTGGGGACTCTATCTTATCCATTGCATCATCCTCAAAGCATACAGTGTGTTTTCAGTAAGTACTTATTAAATGACCTATTGAACTGTGTGTGTGTGTGTGTGTGTGTGTGTGTGTGTGTGTGTGTGTGTGTGTGTGTGTGTGTGTGTGTGTGTGTGTGTGTGTGTGTGTGTGTGTGTGTGTGTGTGTGTGTGTGTGTATGGGAACTACAGAAGAAACTACACCATGAATGGAAGGTTCTGGCAAGCACTGGGGGATGAAATGCTTTGGGCAGACATGCTTTGGGCAGCCATGAAATGCTTTGGGCAGATGTGGCCAGAAGGCCATCATTGTTATCATTCATGTGGCAACTGTACTGTCACTATGTGCTACTGGAACCAAAGCCCCATGACCAGAACAAAAGAACACAGGTAACTGTGGGTCAAACACTGTCCTGCACTCTTTCATATATATTGTCTCATTTAGTTCTCACCCAACAAGACTGACACTTTTCTCGTATAGGCCAGATGAGGAAAGAGAGACCTGAAAAGGTAAAATCACTTGACCAAATTCATTCAAGAAAGTGGCAGAGCCAGGATTTGAACCCAAGTTTTATGACTTCAAATCTATTGTTTTCCCCCTTTTGCTTCTTTTTCCTTTTATTGAAGTAGAGATGACTTATTAGTTTCAGGAGTACAACATAGTGATTCAATATTTTGATATATCATACACCATACAAAGTTATTATGATATTATTGACGGTATTCTCCTCTTGCTTCTACGTTGCTACCAAAGTTAGGAAAGCTCATTAGGGTGAAAGACAAGAAGAGAATTAAAGAATGAAGAGGAGTCCCTTCTTTAGAGGCTTCAATTAAGCCCCATTTCTATATAAGTCCACCCCTGTTGCTCCAGCATGTATTAAGTAGTCTTTCCTTTGAATGAATTTTTGATAACTTTCATTTAGCAAAGTGTACATGCTTTCTCTCACTTTTACTGATGATATACACTGTCTAGTTATTAGACTGAATCTTACGAAATTGCTAATATTCTACTATTCTTGACTTACAGAAAACAGCAATTCAACAATTAAAACTCAAATCTGTCTGACACAGAGTCTGTGTGCTTTTAACCGTTTTGATATACTACATCACCTCTGACAAAGAGGCGTCAAATGCTTTGCTCTCTGTAGAAATAAGACGTTCGTGCCATGGAAATAAATATCACACACTAACTGCTACCTGGCATCCATTCTTTCCACCGTACCTAAAAACAGAGAACTGACTTTGCTAAAGAAGCCAAGAAGGGGCTTCCCTGGTGGTGCAGTGGTTGAGAATCTGCCTGCCAATGCAGGGGACGCGGGTTCAAGCCCTGGTCCGGGAGGATCCCACGTGCCTCAGAGCAACTAGGCCCGTGAGCCACAACTGCTGAGCCTGCGCGTCTGGAGCCTGTGCTCCGCAACGAGAGAGGCCGCGATAGTGAGAGGCCCGCGCACGGCGATGAAGAGTGGCCCCCGCTTGCTGCAACTAGAGAAAGCCCTTGTACAGAAACGAAGACCCAACACAGCCATAAATAAATAAATTTTTTTTTAAAAAAGGGGGCTTCCCTGGTGGCGCAGTGGTTGAGAGTCTGCCTGCCGATGCGGGTTCGTGCCCCGGTCCAGGAAGATCCCACAGGAAAAAAAAAGAAGCCAAGAAGTTCAGGACCACCGGTAAAGAGAGTCACTTTCCAAGGGGCAAGAATCCTTTCCTGCCTACTTCCCACTAAATACATTTGAACAGGTCAGGACCATAGCAGGTAAACTTCACACTACACAGAAGAGCCATCAATGGATCAAAAATCAAGGAAAAATAATACAAATCCTAATGATTCCTCTAAGCTCTGTGCTTCTTTCTCAAAGTACTTAAACTAAGGAACTCACACCATTACATATGGAATTTGGTTAAGCAAGATAAACAAGTGGAAGAATTTCTGTGTACTGAGTTACTGGTGGTGTCTACTGCTTTCTCTGTAGAGCTAAGAGAGAGGCTAATTTTTCCTCTCTGGGATGATTCACTTGTGGTTTCGGTCTTTTTACCTGAGAACAAGCAAATGGACTAGGTGACCTCGAAGGTTACCCCCATAAGCCCTCAAGATCTGTGCTCAAATGATAACACAAAGATAGCTGAGAGCTTCACTTGGGCTCCTCTTCTCTGGGAACTATAATTAGTGCCATTCTCTCAAGGCTGGGCAAAGCCAGGTGTAGAAACATTCTTATTTTTAGAACACTGGAGTTGGTTGCCCATGAAAAGAATACAGACAAAAAGGGAGGAGCAGGCAACATGAAGGGCAACTTTGAACACATAGGAACACAACTCAAATGTTGATGATGAGTAACAACATCGCTGGCCATAACATAGCGACTATGTAACTTCACATTTGGCAGACTAGCTGTCTCTCCCACTTTACAGGATGCCTATGGAGGTAGAGCATTTCTGAAGACAAAAATTGCGGAATATGATTTTCTTTATGTAGTAGGAAAACCCGTTATGTATTTGCATTATTTTGTGGGGAATGGACCATCATATTAAAATATTATGTGTTTCAATGCCTGCCATGAGTCAGCTGAGCTGTCCTCCATTTCAAAAATGTGTCCCTGTTCCCCATCTTCTTTCACCTGCTTCTTAATTTCCACAAGATTCCAGCTGTCATCAAATCCATACACGCATTTTCACTGCTTTCTTCAGCTACACCCACACCTTGATTATGGGAAATTCCCACCCTGGGTATTCAGATTGATTTATATTGCTTTACTGCTTCTTTCAAATTACTTGCAAAGGTGATAATAATGCAGTTGGCTTTGAACCTCAGTAACTCACCATCAGTTTGATGAATTTTGATTGAAAACGCCCTTCCAGTCTTTTGCCCTAACCTATTACTGACAACACTGTCAGCTTCCTACACTATCTCAAATCCTTATATTTTCTAAAATTTGAGTACTCATTCCAAGAGGGGCTATATATAAGTGAAAAAAATAAGGTAGCATTTCAATCATAGAAACAGCGGTTACATAAATTATGACATAAGGCTCAAAGTAATGTATGCACCATCGTTAATTTATTTAACAATTATTTATTGAATCTCTGTGCCATACCCTGTGCAAATCACTAGAGCAGAGGCAAAAGAAACTGTCTCTTGGTGGAAACAGTCTAGTACATAGGGAAAAGAAGCAAAAAACAACAACAACAAAATCACATAAGTTATACAACATGGTAAATGTTAAAATAGAGGTGGGAATAGCATGCTTTGGAAAAATAGAGAAGGAAGCAATCAGTGCAGCCAGAAAACTAGTCATTATAGAAGCTCTTGTAGCAACTAGGATAGAGGTTTTTTTTTTAAATTTTTTAAATTGAAGCATAGTTGATTTACAATGTTGTGTTGGTTTCTGCTGTACAGCAAAGTGAATCAGTTATATGTATACAAATATCCACTCATTTTTAGATTTCCTTCCCATTTAGGTCACCACAGATCAGTGAGTAGGGTTCCCTGTGCTATATATACGTTCTCCTTAGGATAGTTTGATGATATAATGTAAAGCGAAAAAGAATAAACTTGGATTAATACTGTGGACACGTTATATGTACATATGGATGAGCATTAGAAGGCAAGGAGGGAAGATGAAGTTAATGGGTTAAGGTGGTAGATTTCCAGTTGGTTTTTGCTTTGCTTTCTCTTTAATTTTTGTAATAAATTAAAATTTGGTGAGGGAGTGTTAACTAAGTAAGTGGAGCCTTGGGTGAAGCATCACTTTCTAAAATGGATCTTGTCTAAATAAGAGGCAGTGCAAAAGCAAACTGACAGACTTACTGTAACAGGCACGTAAAGCTGATGGGTGGATCCATATAAACGTCACTGAAAAGGCCACATGTGGAACCATCGGAACTTTTTTTTTTTTTTTTTCTTTTTGCGGTACGCGGGCTTCTCACTGCTGTGGCCTCTCCCGTTGCGGAGCACAGGCTCCAGACGCGCAGGCTCAGCGGCCATGGCTCACGGGCCCA
>NW_006783288.1:4014951-4048665 GCF_000442215.2 Lipotes vexillifer
CGGCAGGCGGACTCTCAGCCACTGCGCCACCAGGGAAGCCCTCGGAACTGTTTTCTCCGTATATAAGTTGGCGCATGTTGTCATTAGACAGGAAGTCAGCCGTAGAATCAATAATTCTCTGGATAAGAGGCATTAACCACTCGACCATGGTTAATGAAGAGGATTTACTGACTAATATGAAAAATTACAGACGATGCTAACATTTGTCCAGTTTTCTGGAGGTAAGGTTAACGTTTGAATTACAACTTAATTTACATTAATATACATTAATCTATAATGTATAATACCATACATTATGTTTGGTGATTTATTCCTCTATTCCTTGGCCATTTCAAATGTATCCTAGGTTAGGAAATAGATTTTCTTTGCTTTTTTGGTAACTAGCATTTTGAGGCTGGACTGTGGATCATTTGAGTATTATTATCCTTGGTTCCTCATGAATAATATGTCAATATTAACTCTCCCTGCTCCCTCTTCAAATACTGTCTATCATTAAAAGTCCATATCAAGCTGTACTCCCATGAAATCTTTTCTGTCAATAACAAATCCTAAATGGGAGCTCTTTTTACTTTTCTCAATCTATGTTTAAAGAGATAGGAATTAATAATTGATTATTTCTTTATATCTAAATATTTATATGTACTAATCTTCACCGCTATACTTAATTAGAAATTCCTTAAAGGGAGGTAATTTTATCTTTTAAAATTTTATCTTTTAAAATTTTATCTTTTAATTTTATCTTTTAGTACCTAGCTTAGGGCTAAAACATATAAAGAGCTCAACAAATGCTTATTTTATTTTAAAAAAGATTGATTTATACTTTCACAACACACACATACATATCTGTTACTTTCAGCTCTAATGGACACAGCTTTCAAAGAACCTCTTGTATAGGGATATGTCCAACTGAACTTTTAATCTCTCAAAGAGGAATTTAATATTCACACACATTCAGCAAGATTCCTTGCAAAACCATCAGTTATTTCTGACACATAATGGTTCTTGCTGGTTTTATACCAAATTTAATCAAAGCCCAGGACAAATGGCTGCAACATCTGTAACTGGGTGAACCACATAGGCTGCTCAAGGTTAGGCCTAATTATCCACATTTGCACTCATCTGGCAGATGTAAAAGACTTAAGATTTTGCGTGTGCTCATTAATTGGGGGGCAAGCTCTTCTCTGCAGAATTCAGCAAAACTCCAGCTGAAATATAATGGCATTCATTTTGAGGTAAGATTCCCAGGTCATTAAGCACTTTGAGATATGATACTCTCTCTAGTAAAAGAGAATTTGAGTCTAGATGAGCTCCAACCTGGCTCTTTTCCTAAAAGCTGTGTGACCTTGGGCAATTCCCTTCCCCTTGCAGAGCCTCAGACCGCTGCCTATAACACAAAGTTGTTTTGCTAATGTATCACTGAGTTCTGTCTTTGATCAGACTATGATTCACTATTATTTAATTGAATACCTAGATCTAATTTTTATTGTGCACTTACTATGTGTGAGGCGATATATTTTTGTGGGTCTGCACTGTGCACCAGGCTGAAATTGGGTTTAACCACCATGAAGATATATTTGCTAAAATATATGTTTGCCTTGTCTGAAAGCTACCAATAAGCCAGTAGTTTGTTCTCTCTTTAAGATCTAATGGTTCTAAAACAAGTTGGATGCTACTTTAATGCAGTCATTTTCCAGCCACCAAGCAAGTCATTCATCCCTAAATTGTGTTCACTGGAGCAGCTGATACTCCTTTCTAAGTGTAGGTTTTCAAGGTATTGATTTTAAATGGATTTTTAGGAAATGAGTTCACATAAGCTTTTTTTCTGAAGTGGACATCAGTCTATGATTTAGTCGCTATTTTAAAAATTATAATGTGTTAGTTTTCTATAATACACTTTACTTGATACTCACTGTGGCAGCTTGTCTCCAAGATGACAGCCATCAATACCTTTTTTCCCTGTACACACTTCCCTTGAAAGGGAAGTCCTATTACTCTTCCTGCTTGAATCTGGGCTGGCCCAGATTCAACTACCTTGATCAACGGAATGTAGAGAAAGTGGTGCCATGTGACTTCTGAGGCTAGGTCATACAAAACTTTTCAACTTCCACCTGAGTCTTTTGGAATGCCCACTTTGGGGAGGCCACCTGCCATATAAGACGCCCAACTGCTCTTAGACCATTATGCTGTGGGGAAGTCCAAGCTAGCCATGTGAAGAAGTGATGCCTGACCAGGCCTCAGCTGTTCCAGCCCAGGAACCAGTGAGGGAATCTTCAGGTGACTCCAGGCCCAACCAGCATCTGACTGCAGGTACACAAGGACCCAAGCAGGTACTGCCCAGCTGAGGCCTATAACTACCAGTGCATGAGACAAGAATAAATTATTACTTTAAGCCACTACATTTGGAGTGGTTTGTTACATCACACTAGATAAATAGAAAAAACACTAAGCTCAGAAGACCATAGTGGATAGAAATGTATTCCTTATGTGCCTTAAGTGCCTCAGATTCTACCAGAGTGTACAGATTAGGGTCAACCTAGAATTCTGTCTTATTTTTTTATGCTGGTTAAAATGTTGGTAGAATAGAGAATTCAAGCACACTCAGGAATGCAGAATCAAGAGTCAAATGGTCTCTTTTGAGACCAAACTCAAATATACCTAGAGGAAGAAAGACATTGGGCCTTAGACCTCAGGTTCCAGACAGTGCACCTGGCTGGAAGTTAAACAAACAAAACAAAACCAAAAACACCAAGACAAAGAAACTAAACTGGATCAGGAAGGCCATAACCAGAAAGCATAAACCACATAAACTATCATGGAGAAATGCCTGGATGAGACACTGATGGAAGAGAGAAAACAATTATGCTTTGTGTGCAAGTGCAACTGGCCAGGTGACTGACGATCTGAATTCACAAACCCGTTCAGCTTAATCACAGCGTCTAATTGTGAGAGTGTATGCATGTACATATGTCGGGGTGTGGGAGGCCTGATGTGAAGGATACTCATTGGGCTTTCTGCCCTGGAGGCAACAGATTTATGGGTGGGTGAGTTGTTTCCTCTGGGGTCTCCCTGGTGGAGACTGCCACTTCTGGGATGCCCTGCCAGAAGTCTTCGTCTGAAATGTTAGCGAAGTCATTGTACATGATAATGGATATCCCTAAGTCCAATGAAACAGAGGCTGTCCTAAGGCTTGTTACAGCTTGAGAGAGAGAGAGAGAGAGAGAGAGAGAGAGAGAGAGAGAGAGAGAGAGAGAGAGAGAGAGATACTGATTTCTAGGACTGGAGAACTCTCAAACACATGTTATTTAACATAGATATAATGGAAATTGTACATGAATAGAGGGCAGAATGGATTTTAAATGACAAAATTCTCCTCTCACCCAATATGAGATCCTCTATCAAATCATTGTGATATCAAATACTTGTTGTTACGGTACTTGATTAGCTTTTGAGAGGATTGGATTGTTTTCTAAAACCTCTTTCTTAGATATGTAACGATGATGTGATATTGATTTTAGATACTTAACAGGATAAGCTCAATGAAAAGACCAGGCGTGAGCGAAAGAGAGCCTGAACACCACCAAGAATTGCTCTGGAGGGGGTCGTATTAAAGCTTGAGGAGTAGGACAGAATGGCATTATTCCAAAAGCAATGTGTGAGTCATTTTCTGTCTAACTTGTGATAGGTTTTTAACTGAAACAGCGTTATAAAGGATGGTTAGCTTTATTGGGCAGCCTTCAGTAAACAGTCTCAACATATCGTGTAGGCAAACAGTGGTATTAATAGGCCTAACAGAAGGAGAAAAAAAAAGAGAGAGAGAGAGAAGGAAGACTGGGTGTTAGCTTTCTTTTGGCTTCTTCATTATAAATTTTAAAAGTCTGAGCCAATGGGGTTTGATTAAATGCTTTAATAAAGATATCATGGAAAATCCTTTCTCGATACATGGTACTTTTAGATGGTTCTGTGGTTATCATATGGTTAACTGGATTTGCTAGAATACAACCTCTGCGTTCTTGGCACACAATTGAATCAGACAAGCATCTACTGAGCACCACCTGAAAGCCTAGCACTGCGCTAAGTGCCATAAAGCAATAGTTCTGACATCAGTGGATGTAATAGACTTATAGAATTTTAAAAAGTGGGGAAACTACCTTAAAGTTGACACGTCTTTTTATTTTCCAAGAAAGCAGATATAAAAGAAAACAACTGCTACCTGTTCTCATAACTATTCTTCACTGCAGCCTGTTAGGAACTTTACTCAGACTCTCAATTGGAGGTCACTGCACTGTGCAGTACCTAAAATTCATATAAAACATATTCCCACCTGCCTAGTCATTTTCTCCTGACATGTCAGCTTAATTCTTAGTTGAACAGTGACTAAAACTGATGTTCCCTGCAAGACAATTCCAAATTACTTTCATAAAATATTTTAGATTGACTGATCATTACACACAAATCAATCTTTTTAATTCTAGACCATAATCACCGTCAATGTATTTTTACACAATTTTAAAGGACGTCTCTTAACCTACTATGAAAGGTTTTCAAAATTTATTTTAAAAAAACATAGAATCCTTTCTTCAATTAAAATCTTATTCAGGAAGGGCTTCCCTGGTGGCACAGTGGTTAAGAATCTGCCTGCCAATGCAGGGGACACAGGTTCGAGCCCTGGTGTGGGAAGATCCCACATGCCGTGGAGCAACTAAGCCCGTGTGCCACAACTACTGAGCCCACGCTCTGCAACAAGAGAAGCCACGGCAATGAGAAGCCCGCGCACCACCACGGAGAGTAGCCCCCGCTTGCTGCAACTAGAGAAAGCCCGTGTGCAGCAATGAAGACCCAACGCAGCCAAAGATAAATAAATAAATTTATATATTAAAAAAATCATATTCAGGAAGACCTGTATCTAAAATAGATCAGGGCTTCCCTGGTGGCGCAGTGGTTGAGAATCTGCCTGCCAATGCAGGGGACACGGGTTCAAGCCCTGGTCTGGGAAGATCCCACATGCCGCGGAGCAACTGGGCCCATGAGGCCACAATTACTGAGCCTGCGCATCTGGAGCCTGTGCTCCGCAACAACAGAGGCCGTGATAGTGAGAGGCCCGCGCACTGCGATGAAGAGTGGCCCCCGCTCGCCACAACTAGAGAAAGCCCTCGCACAGAAACGAAGACCCAACACAGCAAAAATAAATAAATAAATTTAAAATGATATAAAATAGATCAAAGTGAGATGTTCTGATTAAGCAGTCTGCTGGGCTCCCCTTCCCAGCTTCTCCATGACACAGTGGCCCCCCAAAGCACCTCCGCACAACTCTCAGGGCTGCATAGAGCAGCCTTGAATGGCTCCTGATCTAACAAATCTAGAGACTCATAGAAATTCTAGGTCAGAAGATACCTCAGAGATGATCACAAATGACAGAATACTGAGTGAAGTAAGTCAGACAGAAAGACAAATATCATATGATATTGCTTATATGTGGAATCTAAAAAAAGGGTACAAATAAACTTGTCTACAAAACGGAAACAGAATTGCAGATGTAGAAAACAAACTTACGGTTACCAAGGGGGGAAGCAGGGGGTGGGGTGGGATAAATTGGAAGATTGGGATTCACATATACACACTACTATATATAAAATAGGTAACTAATAAGGACCTACTGTATAGCACAGGGAACTCTACTCAGTACTCTGTAATGACCTATATGGGAAAAGAATGTAAAAAAGACTGGATATATGTATATGTATAACTGATTCACTTCGCTATACACCTGAAACTAACACAACGTTGTAAATCAACTATACTCCAATAACAATTTTTTTTAAATGGCAGAATAGCAGAGCAGGAAGATTCTTGGAGCTCAACTGGTTTACCCACCTCAATCCACAGATAAGAAAACCAAGGCCCAGAAAGGTAGCAAAATATCCCCCCCAGTGTCACATACTTTGCTACTTAGTGGCAGACACATGGCTAAAAATTTGGACTCTTTTGCTCCAGTCCAATGTTTTTCTTATCTTATTTGCAGCTCTTTTGGAAGTACTATGTACAGGGAAAATGGCAGGAGCATTTGAAATGGAATTATTTAAAGTAGAGACAGTATCTAGCAGAGAAGAGGAAGCCTGAGACAGGCAGGAAGAGAATGGACAAATGGATCCTATCTCTTACTAGTTCCTCTTATGTTCAAAACAAGTAGCAGCTGAATCGTTGTCTTCAAGAGGCTTCCAATTTAGCTAGGAAAACACAAAGAGGTAAAAAAAGAATGCTTATGACTTCTGTGATGTTCTAAGAAGACCAACTCCAAGTGATAAGAAGTCACAAAAATCTTGATAATTGATAAATTGGAAGTTACACAAATATGTGAGGAAACATTGCTGCCCCATAATCATAGTGGCTACAAATGAAAGTTAGACCATCATCTGACAATTGAGTTTATAAAAGCTTGGTTATTCATACACTTTGGGAGGGGGTGCTTGTTGCTTTTCAGCATGCAGAGCTGAACTGGGGCACAGCTGGCCCACCCATCAGATCGAATATTACAATGTGAGCACCACCGACGTGGACAACCCATGAACAATAGATAAATGAGTTCTGGGAGCATGTAGGCTGCTTGATGTACCAGCATTGCTTTTGTCCAACTTGAACTCACAGAGCTCAATACATATAAATTCTCTCTTCCCTATCCTGCCTCCATTCCTTTTCTTTCTCTTTCATACTTCAACTTATTTCAATATATGAGAAATAAGTGTATGTGTGTGTGTGTTTAGAATCACTAACTTGATAGAAACTCAATAATTTTTCCTACTCTTTAACAGCAATTTGTATTTAAATTTCTACTCACATTTAAGAAAATGGTGTACCCATGTCTATAAAATTCATCCACTAGCAAGTGGTTCTAAGTTAGAAAGCACTACAACTGAGAAAGCAGCAGCAGACCTTCTAATTGTGCCAATTCATCAATTTTTCTTCTGTTAAAAACCACTGTAATAATATTCAAGAGAATTTTTCAAAGAGGAAAAAAATCATTCTCATGTTTGTATTATAACTATTCCCATGTGTCCACGTTCCCATTCAATCTGTTTTTACATTCTTACATATTTTTAAAATAGTTGAAATCACGATGTGTCATGTAATTTTGCTTTCTATTTTGATCACTTTGCATACTGTAAGCATTTATCTATGCTGCTGCCTAGTCTCTTTGTCAGGGTAGACAAAGCCAGTATACATGATGGGGAGATGGAAGGACATAAAAACTAGTGATGCTGGTTGGAACCAAGTTTCTCTCTCTTTTGAATCCCACTATATCAAAAACTCAGGATATGCAAACATTGCTGATTTTGACATATTTTTTTAAAATTACCCATCTAAATAAAGGGTGAATTTGAACCCATTACATGGGTAATTTAACCAAAAGGTAACATGTTTTCTTTTTAAGGACAATGAAATAATTGAATTAGCCTTCAGTATGAGAAATACAACTTGTATGACATCCATATTGAAACATTGGAAACGCTAGCTTTTTATTAACCTAGCTTTATGATACAGTGCATTGTTTTTAAAAAAGGAAGTATTATGCAATACAATCATTGTGATAAACCGTATTAAAAAATTGAAGGAGAAAAACCAAATGATCATCTCAATAGATGCAGAAAAAGCTTTTGACAAAATTCAACACGCATTTATGATAAAAATCCTCCAGAAAGTAGGCATAGAGGGAACTTACCTAAACATAATAAAGGACACATATGACAAACTCACAGCCAACATCGTTCTCAATGGTGAAAACCTGAAACCATTTCCTCCAAGATCAGGAACAAGACAAGGTTGCCCACTCTCACCACTAATATTCAACATAGTTTTGGAAGTTTTAGCCACAACAATCAGAGAAGAAAAAGAAATACAAGGAATCCAAATTGGAAAAGAAGAAGTAAAGCTGTCATTGTTTGCAGATCACATGATACTATACACAGAGAATCCTAAAGATGCTACCAGAAAGCTACTACAGCTAATCAATGAATTTGGTAAAGTAGCAGGATACAAAGTTAATGCACAAAAATCTCTTGCATTCCTATACACTAATGATAAAAAATCTTAAAGAGAAATTAAGGAAACACTCTTATTTACCATTGAAACAAAAAGAATAAAATACCTAGGAATAAACCTACCTAGGGAGACAAAAGACCTGTATGCAGAAAACTATGAGACACTGATGAAAGAAATTAAAGATGATACAAACAGACGGAGAGATATACCATGCTCTTGGATTGGAAGAATCAGCATTGTGAAAATGACTCTACTACACAAAGCAATCTACAGATTCATTGCAATCCATATCAAACTACCAATGGCATTTTTCACAGAACTAGAACAAAAAATTTCACAATTTGTATGGAAACACAAAAGACCCCGAATAGCCAAAGCAATCTTGAGAACGAAAAACGGAGCTGGAGGAATCTGGCTCCCAGACTTCGGACTATACTACAAAGCTACAGTAATCAATACAGTATGGTGCTGGCACAAAAACAGAAATATAGATCAATGGAACAGGACAGAAAGCCCAGATATAAACCCACACACATACAGTCACCTTATCTTTGATAAAGGAGGCAAGAATATACAGTGGAGAAAAGACAGCTGCTTCAATAAGTAGTGCTGGGAAAACTGGACAGCTACATGGAAAAGAATGAAATTAGAACACGCCCTAACACCATACACAGAATACATCATACACAAAAATAAACTCAAAATGGATTCAAGACCTAAATGTAAGGCCAGACACTATAAAACTCTTAGAGGAAAACATAGGCAGAACACTCTATGACATAAATCACAGCAGGATCCTTTCTGACTCACCTCCGAGAGAAATGGAAATAAAAACAAAACAAAAAAACCCCAAGTGGGACCTAATGAAACGTAAAAGCTTTTGCACAGCAAAGGAAACCATAAACAAGATGAAAAGACAACCCTCAGAATGGGAGAAAATATTTGCAAATGAAGCAACAAAGGATTAATCTCCAAAATTTACAAGCAGCTCATGCAGCTCAATATCAAAAAAACAAACAACCCAATCCAAAAATGGGCAGAAGACCTAAATAGACATTTCTCCAAAGAAGATATACAAAGTGCCAACAAACACATGAAAGGATGCTCAACATGACTAATCATTAGAGAAATGCAAATCAAAGCTACGATAAGGTATCACCTCACACCAGTCAGAATGGCCACCATCAAAGAATCTACAAACAATAAATGCTGGAGAGGGTGTGGAGAAAAGGGAGCCATCTTGCACTGTTGGTGGGAATGTAAGTTGATACAGCCACTATGGAGAACAGTATGGAGGTTCCTTAAAAAACTAAAAGTAGAACTACCATATGACCCAGCAGTCCCACTACTGGGCGTATACCCTGAGAAAACCATAATGCAAAAAGAGTCATGTACCACAATGTTCATTGCAGCTCTATTTACAATAGCCAGGACATGGAAGCAACCTAAGTGTCCATCAGTCAGATGAGTGGGTAAAGAAGTTGTGGCACATATATGCAATGGAATATTACTCAGCCATAAAAAGAAACCGAAATTGAATTATTTGTAGTGAGGTGGATGGACCTAGAGTCTGTCATACAGAGTGAAGTAAGTCAGAAAGAGAAAAACAAATACTGTATGCTAAGACATATATATGGAATCTAAAAGAAGAAAAAAAAATGGTTCTGAAGAACCTAGGGGCAGGACAGGAATAAAGACGCAGATATAGAGAATGGACTTGAGGACATGGGGAGGGGGAAGGGTAAGCTGGGACGAAGTGAGAGAGTGGCATGGACATATATACACTAGCAAATGTAAAATAGATGGCTAGTGGGAAGGAGCTGCATAGCACAGGGAGAGCAGCTCGGTGCTTTGTGACCACCTAGATGGGTGGGATAGGGAGATGGAAGAGGGAGGAGATATGGGGATGTATGTATACACATAGCTGATTCACTTTGTTATACAGCAGAAACTAACACACCATTGTGAAGCAATTATACTCCAATAAAGATGTTAAAAAAAGAAATAAAATGCCAGACAGAATTAAAGTGTATTATTTAAATATAGCATATCTGTGAATGTACAGAGACTATTAGATCCTTAAAGGTAGGGATTTTTGTCTGATTCATTGTTCTTCTCACAACTTGCAGCACTGTGATATACAAGTAGTATATGATCCATAAAAGTTCACTGAACTAAATTGATCTTAGCTTCAAAATAATCAGTTAGCAGGGGACATATCTTTCTGATAAATCTAAGCCAGTTTGTAACCTAAGTTCTGACACTTATCAGACGAGTCATTTAGGGCATGTACCATTCAACTTTGTTGGTGGAATATATACGGTCAAATCTGAAAAGCTATTACCCTGAGTAATTTTGCCATTTCAGCCACAGATTAAATCAATTAACTGATTGCTGACTCCGGCAGCATTCAGACCACGTGGCCTTTTATATTCTGTCGCTTTGTTTAAATTCAGTTTGAGTGTGCATATTTACCTTATAGAGAGTGTATATTATATAATACCCAGGTCAGAAAAGAGTTCCAGATGAAACCCACGGCCCCTGCTGTATCCTCTCAGAGGACTGGCCCCCTGGTAACCCCTGTCTCAGTCTGTAATCGTATATTTGTGTGGTTACCTGGTTATAGCACATACCCCTCAGAGTCTGTAATGACCATGAGAGCAGAGGCTGCATCTGTTGGTGTGTTATTTTATCCCTAGAGTTTGGTACAGTCTCTGGTCCATAGCGCATATCCAAAAAAGGCAGCTGAACAAATTACTGAAATCCAAGGGAAAACACAACTGGAGCTGAGTTTTGAAGATAGGTGAAAGAATTGATCTAGCAGCAAGATGAGAAAAGGCCACCAAGCAGGGTGAGGGCTTGAAATAGGGTTATGGGTTCGGGTAGAAAGACTGGAGAAGGTCCCTAAGGAATGCCTCTTAATACAGCAGGCGCCTCTGTGTCTTAGGAGCAGGTATGTACATAACAGGAGTTCCTTCCAGAAACAGGTTTGTGTTTTTATCTGACCTGATTTCTAAAACCATCAAGAAGCCCAATAATACTGAGTAGGCATGGACACGAGAGGCTTGTTTTCTTAGACACACCTTTGTCATGCAAGAAGAGGAAATTCCCATGATGCCCATAATTAGGCAGTTTCTGAAAGTGGCCAGTTACTGCTTACTGTGGTTTCCCTCCCCAGAAAAAGGAAAAACTTAACCATTTTCCCAAGAGCACATGACTCTCACCTGGGTAAACTTTTTATTTCCCAAAGGGTGTGATCAGCTGAGATCATACAAATTTAATGGTCCTCAGTCAAACAGCCATGTCAGACATTTTCCACTACCCTTAGGTGATTTGATTACCATGTTACTTTATCCTGGTCTGGTGAGGGAATAATCATATCTTGTGCTTCCCAACTCCTCTTAGATGATGTCAGAACAAATTGAGGGTTCCAGAATTTTCCTCAGGTCCTCCTTTTCCCTCTTCTCTCTCCCTTTCTCTTGCCAGTTCTGTTTCCCATCTCCTTTTCTCCCCATAGTTTATATCTATGTCTCCATACATCCTCAGATATGCGGTATCCAGTGTCCCAAATTGGTGTACTTATTTGGGTGTACACCCAAATTGGTGTACATAGAAAGTTCAATTTTTACTTCCTCCCAAAGTTTTATTCAAAGAATATGGCTGCTCCCAAGTGTCCCATTGGGCTGTAGGCCTAAATATTTTGAGCGTGTCACGTTTGGGTGATTTCTGTCTGAGATTCCTTTCAGCTACTGGGGGAAGTAAAATGGCAGCAAGTTGGATATATTTTCTATATATTTTCAATACATCATCTCTTATTTTGATTGTAGCTTTGACAGAAATGCATCTTGCAAATCCCCACCTCTCCAGGGCAGGCAAGTCAAAAGAGGAAGAAAAGCCTTGTGAGAAAGCATCCAAAATGCATAGATGGCCTTATCATTTTGAGATAGCCAACCTGGCCCAGTATTCCTTCTTTGTCTGATTTCTATTAAAGCTATTAAGAATGGATTCAGTGGACCGCACTTTCTGCCTATCTTCCTAGAGATGTAAACCCCGGTGGCATCAGAATCATATGAATAGGACTGTATGTACTGATAAGCAATCATCACTGGGGTAAAAAGAAGAATGATAAGGTCTAAGACTATCACAGGGCAAAGACATAAAGGTTTATTTCCAGTGTTATCAGAAGAGCTTTGCTTAGCCATGCAAAGCTCCTTCTGGGAGAAAAAAAGGAAGAGAAAAGCATAAGGGTAGATTATATTCCTGGCAAACATTTATCAATCAAAACAGGAAACTCTGAATGCAAAACTGAAACACAATCACAAAGTCAATTTTAAATGGGTGGAAAAGCCACAGAAAACATGGGCCTTCTGAGAATTAAAAGGAAGAAATCCTTATCTAAGATTAAAAAAAATCCTTACCAGAGATCAAAATAGAGAGGGGCTATAAGAGAGAGGAACTGTGAGGAGATTGCTTTTACAAATGATTTGGGATTGAAATAATTTATATGGCTTGTATTCTGCCATTGAGCGCAAGATGGAAAATTTATAGAACTGTAGAAAATGGCCTGCATTAGATCAGAACTATAAAAAGTAGAACACAAGCTCAACTCCAGGGACCCAGTGAGATTTTTTGTTGTTGTTGTTGTTAGGAAATACAAGTTGTTCACGAAATGCAATTTTAATCATGAACTTGAGGATGATGTACATGAATTCCAACAAATCCTTTTAACGACAGTATCTTTTGCCCCAATAGGTCGACAATGATTTCTCAAGGAAAGGTGAAAACTCTATGAGGAAACACTTCCTACTTTGTGTTCTTTCTTAAGCACATCCTTTCTGAAATGAAAATTTCAAGGCATCAGCCAGTTCAGAAGCTAACTAGCAGATCAAAGAATGCTAAAATTGTTTATCACAATCAACCTCCATGGTTCTATGTCTCAGAAATGCCTTCCACTGAAACTGACAGCAAAGCTTAACAAATATTTAGGATTGAACAAATTTAGGGAGCCAATTATCCTCATATACTGAGCTAGTCTCATTCATTTCATTCATTCACTCATTGCAACAATTATTTTTTGAACACCTGATATGTGTTAAGCACTGGACTAAGTGCTGGGGATGCTGAAGTGAACAAACAGACAAGACACCTGCCCTCTTGTGACTTGTCATATAGCAAACTTGAATTTCACTACTCTGTTAGTTTGCAGTTAAATTTTTTCTAAGCCAAGAACTCCTTTTTCAAACAAATTCACTTATAACGCATAGAATAGCAGACTCTTATAGACCGAAGGGATATTAGAAAAAAATCTCAGATGCAGGTCATCTAGCCCAAATCCTTAACCTAAAAAAGATGTGAAATCTAGAGTCCCTTGTCCTGGGTCTTATCTTCATCACAACGAGTCCTGAAAGCCAGGAAATGATGATATGCACAATAATAACTGAAACATGAGAAAATGCTTTATAGAAGAATCTAAACAATTGCATTGGTAGAAGAGGTAGGCAGGAAAGGCAAAAAGACAGAGCCATGCATGACAAAAGCAAAGAAACTGTCTAGTAGCAAACATAGCCTTGAGATTACAATGTCCAAAAATGAGCGATAAACCTGACTGCGAAGATGTCCTTTTAATTATTTTCTCTCCAAAAACATAACCCCACTTATCTTTATTTCTGTAGCCTAAAATGGCTCTATTGAGAGCTAAAATGAAATGTCCTTGGTGGACCCTCTCTCAGTCACTAAATGCCCTTATGAATAGAACAAAATGTTGGAAAAAAGCGATAGGAAATGATTTCTATCATTTTTACAGCTAACTTCTGACGAATTAACTCATACCTATTCAAAGTCTGTACAACTGAAACTGCCATACCTGAGAGTTGCAGAGCAATGTATGGTTTCCTAAATATTTCTTAAATATAAAAATTATCACATTTTATTTTCATAACAACTCTCTGATGGTTGGATGGACAACTACACCAATTTCTATTGTACTGATGAGAAGAACACTTAAGTCAAAAGAAATTAAGATTATAGATCAGGTTTTCTGGCTCCTGGTTTGGTCTTCCTTCCACTGTATCACAGGGCCACTCACCAGCAGCCTAATGTCCAAAAGGCTCAGCAGCTGCACTCCTTCTCTCTTATAACGTTCACGCAGCATCTTCCAAGGAGCTTGGGCAGTGAGGATGCTCAATGCATGTTTACTGAATAACCATTTTTACTTTGAAATCAGGGTCTTTTATTATATATTTTAACATTGCTCCCAGATTATACATCTGTCTGCAAAATTACCCCACCCGCCTCTCAAGAGAGGTCTGCAAAGGTGGGCAGACTTTCTGTGAAAAGCAACAAAGTAGGGGAAAACTGAAAGTTATTATTTTGAGTTGCAAACTGATGGAAAATACTGAAATTTAACCTAATTTCCTTATGGTATTTCTCAGCCATCTGGTATTTATCTGCCCTGTAACCATAACTTGTCTGCTCTTACAAAATACACATCTATCTTTCCATTTTATATATATATGACAACTAATATGTATAATATATAATGTAACTTACGCAAATATAACCAGAAAGGCACAGTGTACACCTCCCAAATCACAGAAAACATATCAAAGCTAAGTATAATTCTACTCTCACTATCTCTATTCAAATTGTGCTGGAGTTTCTACCCAGGGCAATTAGGCAAGAAAAAGAAGTAAAACTTTTTGTTGAAGATATATGATCTTGCATATAGAAAATCCAAGGAAATCCACTTAAAATATTAGCGCTAATAAATGAGTTCATTGAGGATTCAGGATATCCTGTCTATCTATCTATCTATCTATTTATCTACCTACTTACATATCTATCTATATTAGTTATATTGGTATGCATTAGCAGTGAAAATCTGGAAATGAAATTAGGAAAACAATTCCATTTACAAGAGCATCAGGAAGAATATAGTACTTAGGAATATATTTAACAAAAGAAATGCAAAACTATAAAACGTTGTTGAAAGAAGTTTTAGCAGACATAAATAAATGGAAAGACATCCTACATCCATGGATTAGAAGATTTAATATTGTTAAGATGACAGTACTTTCCAAAGTGAATTACAGATTCAGTGTAATCCCTATCAAAATCCCAGTTGCCTGCTTTGCAGAAATGGAAAAGTTGATCTTAAAATTCATATGGAATTACAAGGGGCACAAGTAGCCAAAACAATCTTGAAAAAGAAGAATAAAGTTTGAAGACTTCCACTTCCTGATTTAAAAACTTACTACAAAGTAACAGCAGTCAAAACACTGTGGTACTCACATAAGGACAGACATATAGACCAATGGCATAGAATTGAGAGTCCAAAAGTAAATCCTTATATCTATAGTTACTGATTTTTTGATAAGGTGCCGAGACAATACAAAGGGGAAATAATCGTTTTTTCAATAAATAATCCTGGCACAACTGGGTAGCCATATGCAAAAGTTAACTCAAATGGAAAACATAGGATTAAATCTTAACCATCCTGGGTTAAATAAAGCCCCCTTAGATACGACACTAAAAAGCACAAGTGATGAAAATAAAAGATAAATTGTACTCCATCAAAATGAAAAACTTTTGTGCCACAAACAATATCATGAAGAAAGTGAATAGGCAACCTAAAAAATGGGTGAAAACATTTGTAAATCATATGTGTCTAATAAGGGACTTTAATGTAGACTACACAGAGAACTCTCATAACTCATTAATAAAAGATAACCCAATTAAAAATGGGCAAACAATTTGAATAGATACTTCAACAAGAATATGTAAAAATGACCACTATGTATATGAAAGGATGCTCAACATCATTAGCCATCAGGAAAGGCAAATCAAAACCACAACAAGGGCTTCCCTGGTGGCGCAGTGGTTGAGAGTCCGCCTGCCGATGCCGGGGACACGGGTTCGTGCCCTGGTCCGGGAGGATCCCACATGCCGTGGAGCGGCTGGGCCTGTGAGCCATGGCCGCTGAGTCTGCGTGTCCGGACCCTGTGCTCCACAACGGGAGAGGCCACAACACTGAGAGGCCCGCGTACCGAAAAACA
Organism: Lipotes vexillifer; assembly: GCF_000442215.2. Classification (NCBI taxonomy): domain Eukaryota; kingdom Metazoa; phylum Chordata; class Mammalia; order Artiodactyla; family Lipotidae; genus Lipotes; species Lipotes vexillifer. Next base: position 4,031,040 of record NW_006783288.1, read on the forward strand.
ACAACAACAACAACAACAAAATACCACTTCACACCCAAAATACCACTATTGTATTACAGCCACAATACAATGGCTATAATAAAAAAAGACAGACAATAAAAGCTGGCAATGATGTGTAGACATAGGAGCCCACGTACATAGTTGGTGGGAATATGAAATAGTGCAGATTCTTTGGAAAACAGTTTATTTAGCAGTTCCTCAAAGAGTTACTGTGGTAACATAGATTTACCATATGCCTCAGAAATCCCATTCCTAGGTATACACTCAAGAGAAAATATATATCCACACAAAAACCTGTACGTGAATATTCGTAGTACCATTATTCATGGTAGCCAAATGTAGAAAAGTAGAAACCCAAATGCCCATCAACTGATGAATGAATAAATAAAATGTAATATATCTATATAAAAGATTATTTGGGGGCAATAAAAGGAGATGAAATACTGATCTATGTTACAACATGGATAAACCTTGTATATGTGATATAAATCAATCACAAAAGATCACATATTGCATGATTCCATTTATATAAAATGTCTATCAGTGACAGAAAGTGAATTCGTGGCTGAAAGGAGCTAAGGCAAGGGGGGAATAGGAGGATGATAGCCAAAGAGTACAGGGTTTCTCTTTGGGGTGATAAATATGTTTTAAAATTGATTGTGGTGATGACTGTATATCTCTATGAATATTCTAAAAATCACTAAGTTGTAGAACAAGAGTTGTATACTTAAGTATATGTGTATTCAACAAATTTTGGCCATCAGGTTGTGCTAATTAAAGAAAAAGTTAAGTATAACTGACTTGTAGGGAGGTCGTTTGAGTTGTGAGAACACTGAGTTAGCAACTCAGCAAAAACTTTTTTTTCTGAGTAAAATCTTACATGGAAACCCAGCGTAGAAAGCAGAGTTAAAAGCCCAGTTTCTCTGGTTCAAATGGGGACGAAGGTTTTCGATCCCACTCATGCAGGTTTATACCTGAGTTGGCCCCTACAACCTCAAGCAGTCAAGAAGCCAGTGGGCTCCATTGTGTTCCACAGAACACAGTTTAAAAGCGTTCTACGGGAGCTCAAGGACGCCTTCCAACCTCAACCATGTCTAGGATCTACCACCATAGGGCTCTAGTGCTCAGCAGGTGTGACCCATGCTTCCAGGAAAAACTGGGTGAAGATCAGGGACGTTAAATCCGTCAACTGGTCTGTGGAATGGGGGTGTGAGTAGGGAGGGATACAAGAGAATAAGGAGTAAATTCAAAAGTCAAGAATCGGGTCAAATACATTTTCAGATTAGCAGTGAGGAACAAAGGCCAGACGTCTGTGTCATGAAAAAAAAATCAGCTGCTGGCATCAGAATTCTTCTGATGGAGGGAAATATGTTTGTTTAGGAAAATTCTCTTATAGGTCCTTTGGGAGCAGAAGATGTGGCCCTAAAGGCATGAATATTTCGAGCAAAGGAATCAAATATTGTGCACATTGTTCTGCATCGGAGAATAGTAGGAATTTTGGAGAATGGTGGGGTGTGAGTCCAAGAAAAAGAATAAGAATCCCTGACTTGGGAACATGGATGCATAGCTGAAAAGCTTTTTAAGAAGTTGTTTGCATTTCTGTGCTGTAAATCCCTCTCTACTGCCCCAAATCTTGACTTATGTTTGCTGCACACACACACATGCCTAGAGATTTAACAGTAGAAGGTCAGACAAGTGGGTGAGGTTATATGGGTCATTTTTCCATTCTTTTGCCTTAGAAGTGATGGAATCTTATTCCACGTATATGTGGGTTAGAAGCTTCATGACCAAAGGGATTGCTGAGGTCTGTGCATTGTCATCTTGCTGGAGAGATGAAATACTCTACCTATAGTCACAAACTATGAGGGAGCCTCAGGCTAAGCATTTCTGATCTTATTCCCAAAGAGAGAAGTGGCTTGATGAGGAGGGAGCCTCCTGTGGCAGAGAGCCAAAAAGACAGAGCAGGAACTTGGATCCAAGGCAGCTTGTGTGTACCAACAACTGCCCTGCGTGTCCAGGGGACTGTGGGTCTTACCTGGCAACCCCATGCCTCTTAAGGATAGTCACACTGTCACTCATATGATTAGAGCATTATGAAATGTATTTCTTCTTCTAGGATCCAGTGGAACTTGGTGATTATTTTCATTTAAACCAGTCTTGTGTCAATACAACCTCATCACCCTTTTTTCCCATGTGAGTTGAGTCAGAACCTCACTAAAGCAATAGGACTCCTATTATTACAGTGCAAAATAAAGCACCTTTCCTTCTCTGTCTTTTGGGTAGTGGTCGGGGGCAGGAGAGCAATAAGGCAACATGTGTAAGTTCACATACGTGTGAGTTCATTCACGTGGAGAGTGTGAAGGTGGGTAGGAGTTGGTCTCTTGTTGATGTTACACCCTTCCTACTTCTCAGAGGACAGAGTGTTTAAAAAGTGCTGGCTTACCTTGCTTTTTAGGTATGAGCAAAAGGGTTATAGAATTCTCATAATTTAACATTCAAGGTTAAAAAGAAAAACATGAAGGACTGTTAGTCAAAGTCAGGGTTTTCTAGTTTCCAGCCTTCTCTAACTGCTTTTACCAAAGTTCATTCAAGGGCAGTGAATGCAGTGTGATGCTGGTCCTGTGACTGTACTTGACTCAGCCTTATCTCTTGCTCTTGAAAGGATCCCTCCAAGGCAACAGCCCCTCCCTGTTGTCACCCAGCTCATCTCTTGCCAACCCCTCTAGACTGCCTGTCTAAGTCACTTTTTAAGCCTGAGTCAGGAGAAGGGCTCCCCACGTTGCTGATGATTGGAATTTATAATAGGAGTGGGGTGAGAAGGAAGCACCAAGGTAAAGATAATCTGCTCATCTGCTACAGTCAGAGAAAACTCTGTTGTTGTTAAACTAGTGTGGTCACTCCTTCCTTTAGCCACTCATTCAGGAATCCATCTATCCACCTATCCATCCACCCATCCATCCATCCATCCTCCAAACATTTAGCTTGACCCTTTAATCAGTATTTTTAGCAACTATAAAATACACCTGTCCAGAGGAATGTGGAAAAGACGGGTAGAGGGTGAGCAGAAGCTGACAACTGCTTTTCCACTAGTGTCTTAATGTCTACATCGATTTCCATTTGGAAGCCTTGGCTCTACCTTGCTAACAGGAAGTAGAGGCTTCCCACAAAGAAGGAATTTATAGTTCTTCTTTTGAGAAACCCAGATTTTTACTTGGAGTTGGACATCAGTAAGTGAAAAATTATTTATTACCTTCCTCCTCTTAGCACTGCAAATTGGTCCATGACAGGGTTTTAACTAGTCTCTTAAATGTAAGGATATTTCTAGCTAAAGAATGGTGTATTCATTGCCCTTATTTTCTTTTCAATTCTTTCTTCAATTCCTGGGAAGAACTGAAACTAGTTACATTGCTAAGGTGAAGAGGCACATGCTCTGGTATTCTGCCCTGCAATTTCTGCAGTGAAGGTCGCGTGCCTTGACGTCTTGCAAGCTCACATGTCAATCATCATTTCTAGCATGCACACTGCTGTGTAGGATGTGGTTACCACCCAGAAATTATAGCAAGTTAATTTAAAGCCTTTATTAAATCATTCTTAAAAACACATGAACACAGTTGGTGTCCTTGAGCATTTGGAAAATTAAATTATTCTTTAGAATTAGCCTATTGAGCTAGAAGGAAACAAAGAACACTCACGAAATGGGAAAAAAGTGACAAAAATTCCAATGACGAATGGTTTTTAATTATAATTGCATAATAGTCTCTTGTTACAAGTGCCACTTAGTGCTTTGATAATTCCCACCACTGATCCATTAGGCCCCTTCATAACATGTACAGGCACCCAGAGTAGAGGACAGAAGAATATCAGAATATTATCTAACTGCACTCGAGTGCCTTGAATTAGATCAATTTAGTGGCACTCCTAACCATCCTACTATTAGCAAATGCTGGGAGAATGAGAAATGATAAGCCACTTCTAGCTAATATTCTAGTGAATAGTTTTATGCTGGGATAGAAAAGAAATCGAATATAACAAAGGTAACATTTAGTTTATGGTAGTATTTTATTGTTTTAAGTTCCTGATGATTATGAATGATGCTGCTACAAACATTCATGTACTAGTTTTTATGTGAACATAAGTTTTCATTTCTCAAGTATAAATTCCTAGAAAATGGATTGTTGGATCACATGGTTATTATATGTGTTGAGAAAGTCTGACTTTGAAGAATCCCCACGAGATACCATCTGTCTGCGATGGTGGTTGTATTTGTCGTATGTGTTAATACTCATAGAACTATGTGTAGATGTTGAGTCCACAATTTTTTAGTGGAGAATTATTAAAAATTTTAATAATAAAAATGCATAGGACAAGCACCTAGTGAGGCAATAACGAATTGAAAATATTAAACTAAATCAAAATCTTTACGACCAAGTCCACAAACAGCAAATCAATGAAGAGAGAAATTTGAGGTCTGATGTTTAAATAAAAAGAGTGGACCGGGCTTCCCTGGTGGTGCAGTGGTTGAGAGTCCGCCTGCCGATGCAGGGGACGCGGGTTCGTGAATTCTGGTTCCATTTAATTCCGAGTTTGTTCCATGGACTTCAGAAAGTTCTGTGAGTTCTGGTTCTGTTTAATTCAGAGTTTGAAATCATAATATTTCTTAGGAAGGCAACTGTATTATAGCAGAACAGAGTATATAGGCGTTTAACACAAATAAGTATCTCTATCTGAAACTGACAGCATAGTACTGATGAATGCATACCAAATAAATTCATCAGAAGGTTTAGTTGGGGGGGAAAAAAAAAAAAAAGAGTGGACCACTACTCTTTCCTCTAGCTTTACAATTCTAAGTGTTTACGATTGTCTGGAAAATTTATATCAATAAATATTACCTGTGATGTTGGCAATTTTCAAAGCCCTAATTATATTAGGAAAAGAGTTTTTTGAAAGAACCAGAGATCACTTCCGTTGAGAGGGCAGAGATACAGAACAGAGTAGTTCTGCTTTTAATAAACAGAGTAAGTCAGATTATGCATTTTCACAAGTAATATACCATTTCACAGCAATAATTATAAAACTGGAGCTATCTTTGTCCCTTTTCTACTCTCAAGAGGAGCCATCACTTAGATGATGATCCCAACTTACCTTAGACTAATGCTAGGATGAGAGATGAGATGTGAAGAAATCTTGAGCTCTTAAGTTTTCATTCATTGATTTGTTCACTTAACAAATATATGTTGGATACAACTACGCAGCACAAACTGAGTGTTTGGGATTCAGTGGTGAGTGAATTGGAATCTGACTTAGCAATAGAAGAAGCCAAATAATCACACAAGCATTTAAGTAGAAACTGTATTAACTATTTCAAGGAAAAATAAAAGGGACCCCCAAAAAGATGCATCAGGGATATTTTAGGGGAAAGTATCTTTTCTGAAGTTCAAAGAAGGCTTCCTTGGAGAAGTAACATTTGAACTTAATTTTGTGAATGCTGATCTACACTTCTTCATTCCAATTTCCTTTCTCCTCAGCACTCTGGCTAATATCTATGAATAATAATCTCAGGGTATTTGCTTTAGGTTCCAAATGGGACCTAAAATTATATTAAAACCTGGCGGTAGAACCAGTGGTAGGGGCTTAGGTGGCACTGTGAGAAGCGGCCTGGCATTACCCACAAGATTTCTGATGATGTTCCCACCACTGAGCAATATTTACACCAGACTATCTGAGGTACAACGTGAGATGCAAACACTCTTATCCCCTAGGCTACTCTGGTGCTCTGAAAAAAGGGTTTAATTCTTAGATGTGTTACCTGGGAACAGAAAGAAGAACGTGATGTGTATCTGACAAACATGACGTTTCCAATCAGAGGCAGAAGCTCTTCTATTGAGAAATACCAGTTTCCAACTTATGAAACCCAGGGGAATTATTTTCCCCATTATCTAGCAATGGATTAGCAAACTAAAAGCTCACTATAGCTAGGGAGCACTGGGTAAAGAACTATGGGAGGAAACAGAGGAAAACTAGAACCTTGATCTGGTCCTTCATGTTACTCTCTTCAGGAAAATACAAAACTCACCTATTAAACAAACTGAAGGTAATGACAAAAAAATATTATAAATGATAAATAATATAATCAGACATTTAATCTGAACGCCAAAGAAATACCACGACAAAGTAGTCAGATACATAAAAATTTGACAGGGTTTCTCGTGAAGTGGTGGAGTTATGACAGATTCCTAATGTATTCTTTTTGCTTGTCTATACTTTCACAATTTTCTTCCATAAACTATTTTTCTCTAAGAATACAAAAATAATAAAAATTTTGTAAAAAAATTACATTACTATGAACTTCAAGTCTTCAACTTGATTACTTCTTTGGCTGTGTCTAGTCTACTAACAAGCCCATCAAAGGCATTCTTCATTTCTATTTTTGCTTTACGGTATTTTCTTTTGATTCTCAGAGTTTTGATTTCTCTGATTACATTACTTATTTTTGCGTGTTTTCTACATTTTGCGTTAGAGCCTTCAGCATAGTTATTTTAAATTTCCTGTCTAATTCCAAAGTCTTTATCATATCTGAGTCTGATTCTGACATTTGCTTTGTATCTTCGAGACTGTGTGTTTTCTAGAGTTTTAGTATGCCTTGTAATCTTTTGTTGAAAGATGGACATGATTTATCAGGTAATAGGAACTAAGATAAATAAACTTTTACCTTATCAGTTTAATTTTTATCTGGCTAGGAGTTCCACTTATATGTGAAATCTAAAAAAATGATACAAATGAACTTCTTTACAAAACAGAAACAGACGCACAGACTTCAAAAACAAATTTATGGTTACCAATGGGAAAAGGGATAAATTAGGAGTTTGGGATTAACATCTACATACCTCCTCCTCCTTTTTGCCTCCTACTTAAATGGAGCCTATGCCTTGCAGTTCTTTCAGCTGTAATCCACTGGAATTATGCTGTAGCACTGTCAGTGTGGTAGTAAGGTATGTGGAGGAGAAATGCTCCACAGTCTTACAAATATATCCCAGTCTTTCAGTGAGCCTATGTTTCTTGGCCAAGACCTTCACGTGTGTTTCTTAGCTCCCCTACCTATCTGATGAAACAGGAAAGCTAGAGGGTGCCAGAGTCAGAGGAATGTCCTTTTCCCCTGGAGGGATAAGGCTCCGGTAAAGTCTTCTCTTAAGTGTTGATATTTGTTACAGAGACCGCCGTGGGCATATTTCACAATGCTGCGTCCTCCTCTCCCCTGCCAGAGCCAAGAGGAAATCTTCCTTGCCTCTCTTCACTATGAGAACCTGGTAAGGTTTCTGGAGGTGAAACTGACAAAAGTATGGAGGTGCCCCTAAGACTGTGACCCTCAGGAATTTCTCACTCTGCAGCTAGTCTACCCCGTGGCCCTAGCAATTCATCAGAATTATCATTTAAGTTTCCCTATCAGTTTATGGCTCTAGAAGCTTCTGTCCCAAGTAAGCAAATCTCAGCTATGACTCTTTGGATTCACAGTGTTATGGACTGAATATTTGTGTCCTCCTAAAATTTACATGTGGAAACCCTAACCCCCCCATGAGATGGCATTAAGAGTGGGCCTTTGGGAGGTAATTATGGTTAGATTCAGTCATGAAGTTGAAGCTTCTATGATGGAATTGATGTCCTTGGAAGAAGAGGAAGAGACTGGAGTGTTCTCTCTCCACCATGTGAGGATACAGCAAGAAGGCGGCCATCTGCAAACCAGAAAGTGAGCCTTCACCAGACACCAAATCTGCCAGCACCTTGATCTTAGACTTTTCAGCCTCCAGAATTGTGAGAAGTAAATATTTGTTATTTAAGTCTTTCAGTCTATGCTATTTTGTTGTAACAGCCCAAAGTAGACGACTTGTCTCCTCAGGTTTCAGCGTGGCAGTTTGCCCGGCATACTTAATTATCTGACAGGTCCAAGGAAAGTCATTGATTTTCAGTTCGTTCAGCTTTTTCTAGTCATAAGAACAGAAATAACCATTGCCAAGCTGTTTGAATGGAAACCAGAAGTGGCCCCCTTTTATAATTACATATAACTAGTAATACCTTTGAACAAAAATGTATGATTTTAAACATTGAAGTGTTTTAAGGGCTGCTGCCTACAGTTGTGAAATGTGTGCTCTAGACAAGGGCGCCAGCCTAGGAGGCAAGAAGGGATGGCATTTAACTTGCGCAGAGGTGCCCTGTGGGCTGACAGCTGACCCTGCTTTGCAGATTGGAAAAAGGGAGATCTAAGCGGGAACCTGTCAATGATAGCCATCCTACAAAACTGTCCAGTGGCTCTTCCCAGCCTAGTCTGTGGGGTACATTCCGACCTACCCTTAGAATTTCTCCAACCTGATGAGGACTTGATAGAACTGGACCACCAGCACAGAGTCCTTGCAGATCCTTCACTAATATCCAGCCTCACTCTCTGGGAAGGTCAGAGCCTCGCCTGACAATTTCTTCATCTTTATTGTGCCTCCTGCTGCCTCTTGCCTGCCTGGAGACTGGGTGACTAATAACAATTGAAAGCAACACGTGTGTCCCCGTGTTGTACAATCATAGCCCCTTAATGGACTCCCTCATGGTTCTGGGAAGCCAAGTGTCGAATGTAAACTTGGGTGGAAGAGAGAGGACTTGTGCAAGGCAGCCAACGTCCCCATTGTGGAGGCAAAGGTTGCATCTAACAGGGGGGTTTGAGCAGCATTTTCCCAGCCCTGATGATTAAATCAGGCCCTTACAAGACAGGAGGGGTTGGTGGTATAGAACCTAGTAATGATTCTGGCCCTGCACCAGCAGTGGGCAACCCTCATTTGTTTTGCTGCCTAGCGCTAGGGCAAGATCATTGTTTATTATGGCTCCAAGGCAGTAATCATTTCACATAATGTGAAGATTTTTTTTTTCACTCAATTTACTCTCATGCTTTGGGCTGATGAGAATAATAATGACATGTTGATTACTGGTCCCTTGACAGATGATGCTCGCAAATGCAGGTCACCGCTCATTCCTACCCTTTTCCCCCTCAGACATCATAAGGTTGTGATTTGGAATCTCATTCAGTCACTACTTTCCCGTCCCAAGGTTTCTGATACCGAGAAGACCAAGACAAAATATTTCTTTTAGGGGCCCCCAATTCTTGCAGTCTGCCCTATGGGATAATTTATGCTGATTTGTTATAAAGAGACAGGCATACATAATTCATGTCCTGTGCAGTGTGGCTTTTAGCCATTGAAAATACTATCTTTCTTTTGGCAGCGCTTGCAGGAACTAGTTACAATAAACACATCATACCTCAGTGGACACTCTTTTCTCAGCTAATAGGAGCCTGACTTAAATGTAGACTCCATCATGAGAGGAGTGTATTTAATGGTGAAAGCAGCTGAGCATTTTCGTTCCTTACAAAGCATAAAATGAGTTTATTATCAGTATCAATAGTTGGTTTTTTTCAAAAGGAGTCAAGGTGTGAAAGGGCATGAAAGGGAAATTAAAATGAAACTCTTGGTGGTTTCATGGTTGGAGACCAGTTGAAAACTCAAACTAAATAGTTGCTTTTGAGCTAGCCAGGAGAATTTTAGGGTCGGAAAGCACACAGATTTGAAAGGAAGCATCAGGGCTGGGCTTCCCACCCAGAAGGCAGAGGGCTGGACAAACCGGAGGCTCCTATGGGTTTCGGGAGCACCGCTAAGGATGGCTGAATTTATACCTGTGAAGATTACAGCGGCATTAAGTATAATCTACACCAGTAGAGCCAAAGTGCAAATCTCATCAAGCTGCTCTTCACCCCGAGACCCTTCCCTGGGCTTTCCATTTCACATGGCTTTGTCCCAAGGCCAACAGGCCTACATGCTCAGGTTTCTGCTCATGTCCCATCCACAGCAAGCCTCCTCTTGCCCTTCCTAACTATGCCCTAGCTACTCAGGCCTTCTTTTACTTGTCCACAACTGCATACTTTCACCTGAAAAACTCTTGCTCTCACCGCAAAATTCATCCTAAGGAAAATTTTCCTATTTACTCTGGCAAGTTTAAGTCCTTCTGTTAAATGTGCCCACGCACACTTTTGCTCCTGTAATTGTTTGACTGTTTGAAATTTTTGGTGTTCGTGTCTTTCCACTAGACTGTAAGCTCCTTAAGGACACCTGGACTCTGATTCACAGATGTAGCCTCCTAGGGCATAATCAGCCCTTGATAAATAGTTGCTATACGAAGAAATGAATGAGGGCAACAGTTCTCAAATTTTGGGGTCATCAGGATCACCAGGGCAGCTGGTTAAAGCACAGGAGTTCTGATTCATGGGGGGTGAGACCCAAGATTTTGCATTTCTAATGAGTTCCCAGGTGGTCCTGGAACAACACTTTGAGAACCACACAATATTGGGAAGCCCTTCCACAAATGTGCTCCTACCATGGGGGTCCCAAGTGAGGAGAAGTGCATTCTGGATCCATCGCTGCAACTAACCAGCTGGAGGTCCTTAAGCAGTCCCTGATATTTTCTTCCTAGTCAGTTAATCCTTTTGCTTCTTCCTTTGCGCTATCCCCATTCCTCCCCTTCTAGATGGGAACCTTCTAACCTTACCTTTGGACTAATATAACCACGTTCTAATCATTTTCTCGGCCCCCGCTGCCTGCCCTATGAATCCCTCATTGACTTTATTGCCCGTTTTAAGTGCTTCAGAGACCATCATGACCATGCCCTGCCTTTATCTAAAATATTGTTGGAGATATCAGCAGTCAAGGTTTTTCACAACCTGGACTTCCTGCCCACCTGCCCCAATTCAGCATGAGACTCCCCATAGCTTATTACATTTACCTAATCGCCCATCTTTCCTGACAGGCTATCAGCTGCATAGAAGCAAGCACCATGCTAGTCTTGTTTAACAGACATAAACTTGACCCATATTTGTTGCATCATAAAACATTACTAAACAGAGAGGTCGCTGAACACTAGATTTTCCCTTCTGTACAAAAACAATAATCCTAGAAAGCACTTAACTGGGGTTACTCTGAGCCAGATTTTTTCTAATCACTTTATACATATCAGTTTATTTAATCCTTACAACAAGCATCCCCATTTTACAGATGAGAAAATTGAGGCACAGAGAGGTAATGTATCCAGGGTCTTACAAGTGGTGACTCAAGGATTCAAATCAAGGAATCCGGTTGTAGAAGTTCATGATCTGACCTACCATGCTATACTGAACAGAGGAGTAGCCCAAATGATGCCTAAAATTACGTAGACTACCAAGAATATATCTGTGCCCGTTTATTGAGCTACACATAATCACTCACACACAAAATTTATTATGTTCCGGGGGCTAAGACAGGTACTAGGGAATCAAGCATGAATGGTAAACAGCGAATAAGGTGAGAGGCAGATGGAGTCAGACAAACCATGTTCCACCATTTTCTGAGTTATGTGACCCTGGGGAGTTACATCAGGCCCCAAGGTAACCATCAAACGCTGCACAGACAAGTACTTAGCAGATGCTTACTAGGAAGGCTCACAAAAGCTTTCAGAAATAGGACTGGCAGGCCTAGATGAGAGTGAGTATATAAAAGGCCCTCTATGTAGAGAACTCCAGCATTGTGTCTTTCTTCCTATGAAGACACCTATTTCTTATTTTGTTTGATGATTTAAAAATGCCTGAAAAACAAGGCCAGTTTAAGAATCAAGTGGTAAAACAATTTTTATCTAGAGTAGTGATTTTCAAATTTTATTGTGTATTACTATCACTAGACTCTTGCAAGATTGCAAGGTCAGACCCACCAAATCATCATTTCTTGAGACTGGGATCCAGGAATCTGAATTTTAACAAGCATCCCAACTGTTCTGCTGCCTTTGATCCGTGGCCAACACATTGAGAATCACTAAGGTGTAAATTAAAAGCAGACAGGGTACTCCTCAGAGCTATTCAAAAGACAGAGAGGAGAGAGAAGATGCGAGGCTTGTTGATCTGTTTGGGAGAAGAAATGGTTAAGCCGCTTCGAAACTGAGATGCAGGTGGAGAAATTTAGAGCTCAGAGTGCCAGCACAAGGAGGGGCTATGAAAGGAACCACATTTGTAATACAAAGAAGAATCAAAAATAAGATGAAGGAGATGATGTTAGGAGATAGGAAAAAGTGACCTGAGATAGACAAGAATAAAAGATAAATTTTAAAGGCATAGTCAAATCTTATAATAATTAGGAACTAGGTAGTAGATTGTTATTTTGATTATTGTTTCTTTTTTTTTTTTTTTTTTCCGGTACGCGGGCCTCTCACTGTTGTGGCCTCTCCCGTTGCGGAGCACAGACTCCGGGCGCGCAGGCTCTGCGGCTATGGCTCTCACGGGCCTAGTCACTCCGCGGCATGTGGGATCTTCCCACACAGGGGCACGAACCCGTGTCCCCTGCATCGGCAGGCGGACTCTCAACCACTGCGCCACCAGGGAAACCCTGATTATTGTTTCTTTAAAAACTTCTCTGGTTACTTTCCTACTTAAAATGAAAACATTTTCCCCCCTGTTGTCTAAATAAAGTCCCCCCGCACCCCAACACACACACAGACACATACCCACATATGCATGGCTCTATAGGTTTTGCATTAATTTCATCACTGGCTGATGGGAATCGTTAGCTATTTTAGAGATTAAAGGTAACTTCCATGGGGTGCTGTGAAGATTAAATACAATAACGTGTGGGAAGATCTTAGAACAGTTTCTGGCAAGTAGAATACAAAAATTGTATTTATTAGTATTAATTATTAATGTGCAATTATGGGACTTGGAGAGCATTTCCTGTTAGTTGGATCAAGGTTGTAAGCCAGAGAGCAAAGCTTAAAGGCACAATAATTCCATAGTCTCTAGAGAAGCAGCAAGGTTCCTATTGAAGCAAAGTACAAATTTCCAGTGATAAGCATAAGAAAATGAATTTGGAATCCCAGAAATCAGAGAGGATGATGCAAGGCCACCAGAGAGCAGAAACCTGATCTCTAAGGAGAAGGTGTTCTGACCTGTTAAAATCTTCCTTATACTTCAGGCCATAACTGGCTGTCACTGAAGTTGCCGGTAAGGCCAAAAATTATGGGTAAGTAGTAATAGCGGTAGGTGTGAACTTGGCCACGAATGATTCATGTTCAACACAAATTAGGACATGAGAAAATGGCCTTCTTTGCATGAGGCCACTTCTGAGATCCTGAGATAGAAAGTGCATATTTATATACTTTTATCTTAATTTCCTTTTAACAAATAATGTGGACTTTTAATTAATAGACGATATTTACATATTGACTAAAAAGTATCACACCCTGAACTAACAGACTCACTGTTATTTAAGGAACTAATTTAGAAAAAGTCTTACAAAACTCCTGAGAAATATAAAACGCTTACTACTGCATGCAAGATGAAAAAACACAAGGGCCCAGAGAAACTTCTCTCATTTATGAGCTAAATATCTGGCAATCACAAACAGGCAAAATGGATCGGAAACACAAAATAAAGAAAGCATCGAGTAGCCAATGTGCATTAAGTATCTAACGGCAGATAGTAAGTGTGCAGGGTCCTGGTATCACAGTGACCCTGCAGGAATGTGCCATCACTTCAGCCTGAGGGAGTGAGTCACACACAGGTTTTTCTCTGAAGCTAATTAGTAGTATTTGTGGCACAATTCTAACACGTTCTGACCCTACCTTACATTATAAACAACAGACCAGAATGTAGTTTGAGAAGGTGGTGCTGGTAAGAACAGAAAGTGACAGGGACTCGTCCATTAGTGATGGAAACAGACAACCTGTGAAACACAGACATGGATTCAAAATGACACTGTGAAGTTATTTAGTTACTATTTCCAAAACATTATAAATTCACGTCCTTCATTTACAAATGTGGAAACAAATCAAAGCAGTGGACCACAGCATTCCTTTGTTTGCACACTATACATGCTTCCTTCGCACCTGGAGAGACTCTGATATATATCTTGAGGTGCAAGTAGCGCCTCAACTAAGGGTTGGTAGTGATGTCCCTCTTTCATAGGTTAATTACTTACATAGACAGCTAATAAGTCCCTACGATGTGCCAGGCACTCTTCTAGTGGCTGGGAATACTGCAGTGAACAAAAGAGAAAAATCCCTGTCCTTGTTTTGCTTACATTACGTTGCGTGAGTGTGGAGAAATCAAAATAATTAAGATGCATAGATAGTCTGTCAGTGAAAAGTACCATGGAAAAAATCAGGGAAGGAGGAAAGGGGGTGCCAGGTGGCGAGGCAGCAGTTGTAAATGGGAGGCTAAGGAGAGCCTCATGTGAAATGATCTTTCAGGGGCTTCCCTGGTGGCACAGTGGTTAAGAATCCGCCTGCCAATGCAGGGGACACAGGTTCGAGCCCTGGTCCGGGAAGATGCCACAGAGCAACTAGGCCCGTGCGCCACAACTACTGAGCCTGCGCTCTAGAGCCCGTGCTCTGCAACGAGAGAAGCCACCACGATGAGAAGCCTGTGCGCTTCAGTGAAGAGTAGGCCCCGCTCGCTGCAACTAGAGAAAGCCCGCGCGCAGCAACGAAGACCCAAAGCAGCCAAAAATAAATAAATAAAATAAATTTATATTTAAAGAAACAGCCCCTCAATGGACAGGTTTAAAAAAAAAATCTTTGAGCAAAGACTTGATGGGAGTCAGGTGGGGGGTGATATCTGGAGGAAGACTATTTCTGACAGAAGGAACAGAAGGTGCAAAGGCCCCATGATGGAGGCATGCCTGGCCTGTTTGAGAAACAGCAGGGGGCAGCGAGAACAAGAGAGGGCGCAGGGGGAGACAGTCAGCTAGATGAGCCAAATCATGAAGGTCTCCGTAGGCCACGTGACCTGGCCGTAGCTGCAAAGCCACTGCAGGGTTTGACGTCTTACGAGTTCAAAGGATCACAAGAGATTCTGAGGAGGCAAGGGCAGAAACTTTAGAAGGCTACTGGAATAATGCTGATGAGGGATGACGTGGCTTGTACCAGCAGACGGAGGTGAAGGTAAGAAGTGGTCAGATTCTGAATATATAATGAGGGAGACAAGAAGAAAGGACCCAAGATTGACGCTGGGGTTGAACAACCCAAAGGACAGAAGTCATCAACACATGCTGCTCAACAGTGTAGGCAAGTATACTTTATCCACTGAAAAAGATTCCAATTCAGAATGGATACCATAACACTAAGTTTGGTGCTTAAAAGCCTACGGATTCAGTGACTTGCAAAACTCTGTCACAGGATCCCTCAGTCCCCAAAGATATTGACTAGAAGAGACACTGTTGTCTTTCAAAATCAGGCCCGCCCTTCTACTGGGTCTTTCTAATTTCTGTTACATTGCAATACCGATGGTGGAATGAAAATTCAATTTCTTAATGTGTAATAATACTAACACATGGCAGTTGACAAACCTATTGGGTCCACACAGTACAGATGAATCTGGAATCACGTTGTTCAGAGGAAATTAGGAAATTAGGTATCAGGGCTGCCCATGTGGTCTTAAGCATTCATGAATGGAAAAGTTCTGACGTCCTGAGAAGAAGAAAATTCAACTTATATGGACCTTTTCTAAATAGGAATCATATCTTATCCACCTTTGGATTTCCAGGGCCTAACACGGGGCCTGACACGAAGGATGCACTCAGTAATTACTTCTGGGTGAAATATTTAATCTGGGTTTGGGGGTAGGAGGGCCGGATGTCTATCTGAACCAATGAAAAATCTGAATTAAGACAGTTTGTTTTCCTAAGACAGATATATTCAGGAGTGTTTACTTAATAAAGTTGTACCTAAGAGAGGTCCTCAAGGGAGCAGCCTTTAATGAAAAGATAAGAGTGACTTATAATTAGTATATCAATCATTTGCATGTGAATACATGCTTGGAAGCAATTTATTCTCTTGACTAGCTTAAATATTCCATTGCAAGTGTGTTTACCTGATCAGTTTGCTTAGCAAACATTACCTTCTAGTCAGTACGAAGCTAAAGTTCAGCCCACACTCCTGTCCTGATATGCAGAAATTCTGAATCCCGAATTTACTTGTGCATTTTTGACAAGCTGCTGAACTTCCCAGGGCCATAGGGCACTTGAGAGAGAAGAGGGGGGGGGAAAGAGAGAGGTTTCTTTTTGAACACAAGGATTTAAGTCATACAGTCACTTCCATACTTTTTTGCTTCTGATGTTGGATTCTATGATAGTAATTAATGGAGTCTAGTTTAACAAAGCTTTATAGTGTGGGGTCGAGTTCCCCCCATATTCAAGCTTCTTGGCTAATCAGTGAGTCTTTAGAATGGAAAAAGCAATAACTCCTCCTAGAGACTGAGATCCTATAGAGGTGTGATTTCTCTGATATATTGAAAACATCAGTGGTGGCCTTGTGTTAGGTTTTGGAGACACTCACTAAAGAAAAAGGGATCATCCCCATCATGTTTTACTTTGTTATGCACGACTTGAGCAGTCAGTCTTCTACCCACTTCAGTAGCAGTAGATGGCTTTTGACGGAGTCAGATTGCCTGCGTTGGAACCTGGGGTCTGCCATGTGCTTGCTGTGTGACCTTAGTTACTTAACCTCCCCAAAGCTCCATTTCCTCATCTATGCAACGGGGACAATGAGACATCTGCTACACAGCGTTCTTGTTGGGGTGGGATTAGTTAAGATAATTATGACCTGCTCACGGGCGTCAGCTATGATTACTGCTTGTCCAGGGCTGCTGCGGTACATCTGGGAGAACGCTGCCAGTTCCCTTTCAGGTCTGCATTGCAGTAAACTGTCCAGAACACACACTCATCTATCAAAGGAAAACAAATTACTACAGGGAGATATTAGCGATTCTATTCTTAAAACTATTGGGAAAAACCACACTTCACCATAATCCTCAGAACCCTCCTTAAAATACCTGCAATCTGGTGTGTTATTGAGGCAGCCCACAGCCGGGAAGGTAGGCAGTACCTATTAAAAGTTGTTTGGAAATTAATTTCGTTTCTTTTTATGGCTGAGTGATATTCCATTGTATAGATGTGCCACATCTTCTTTATCCATTCATCCGATGATGGACACTTAGGTTGTTTCCATCTCCGGGCTATTGTAAATAGAGCTGCAATGAACATTTTGCTACATGACTCTTTTTGAATTATGGTTTTCTCAGGGTATATGCCCAGTAGTGGGATTGCTGGGTCATATGGTAGTTCTATTTGTAGTTTTTTAAGGAACCTCCATACTGTTCTCCATAGTGGCTGTACCAATTCACATTCCCACCAGCAGTGCAAGAGTGTTCCCTTTTCTCCACACCCTCTCCAGCATTTATTGTTTCTAGATTTTTTGATGATGGGCATTCTGACTGGTGTGAGATGATATCTAATTGTAGTTTTGAAATTAGAACTCAGAGAACAGCTGGGTACCTTTGTTACCGGCAGGCTGCTGACTCAAAATGATGGAAAAAAAAAAAAAAAGCCTCACTGGAATGAAGAGAGAGAAAAACTGCAGAGCTGAGGGTTAAAAAAAACAAAAAACAAAAAAACCAACCAGCTCTTGGCCTTTGAAAACAAGATTGCTCTGCTGTCCTGTCATGAAGTAGGTATACAGGCATTCACAATTCCACACAGGGCCTAATCCAATTTTGGCGGGGGGGGGGGGGGCGAAAAACGACAAA
>NW_006783288.1:4048675-4048853 GCF_000442215.2 Lipotes vexillifer
CAACATCAACAACATGATAAAAACCCAGGGCCAGGTGCAGGCTGTTTCCTCTTGCTGCTCTGTCTGAGGAGGCGTTTGTTGCTTTATTTGTATTACAAAAGTCCACACACTTCCCTCACTCTCTCTGCCCAGCCCCACTTCAGCCTCCCGGGTGGTGGCAGGGATGCTGATCATAGAA
>NW_006783288.1:4048863-4056318 GCF_000442215.2 Lipotes vexillifer
AAAGGCTCCCGCCAGGGAAGGAGAGGAAGCTCCTACCCTGTTGACAATTCAATGTGATTCACATAACTAAGTGCTCACACCTCATGATTCTAGGCACTCGACTCGGTGTGTGTGGATCCCGTTATAACTCAGGGGCAGGTCACAGAAATATCTTCCATCTCTCAGTGCCTTCAGGCACTCTCATTGGGTCTTTTTTTTCTTTAATAAATTTATTTATTTATTTTTGGCTGCGTTGGGTCTTCGTTGCTGCGTACGGGCTTTCTCTAGTTGTGGCGAACGGGGGCTACTCTTCATTGCGGTGCGCGGGCTTCTCATCGCGGTGGCTTCCCTTGTTGCGGAGTGTGGGCTCTAGGCGCGCGGGCTTCAGTAGTTGTGGCGCGTGGGCTCTAGAGCACAGGCTCAGTAGTTGTAGTGGACGAGCTCAGTTGCTCCGCAGCATGTG
This sequence comes from Lipotes vexillifer, assembly GCF_000442215.2. Classification (NCBI taxonomy): domain Eukaryota; kingdom Metazoa; phylum Chordata; class Mammalia; order Artiodactyla; family Lipotidae; genus Lipotes; species Lipotes vexillifer. Next base: position 4,049,306 of record NW_006783288.1, read on the forward strand.
GGATCGTCCCGGACCAGGGATTGAACCTGTGTCCCCTGCATTGGCAGGCAGATTCTTAACCACTGCGCCACCAGGGGAGTCCTCACTGGGTCTTAAAGTAGCTCACCAAGGCAGGCAGAATGGAGTTTCTTAACCTCTTTTACAGGTGAAGATGATGAGACCCAGAGTTGTCAAGCAGCCCACCCAAGGTCACAGAACTAGTGGGTGACAGACCTGGAACCTGGAGAAAAGAACCTGTAACTCACTACTGAATATACACTGACATAGGGAGATCCTGCCAGAAACACGCTCCTACAACGTCATGATGAACAAACACTGTGCCATCTGAACGTTCTACTTTGGTTGAGTCATCTAGTCTTCAGTGCCAGTGACGTGAGGGGAACAGTGTGCAGCAAAAAAAAAAAAGGGGAAAATTTTAAAACGAAGCCTTTCATCAAGGTTCCCCTTCTCTTGTGTAAGAAAGAGATTTGAGCCTGAACATTTCAGGAGACAGCACTCTTGCTATCCTCATCCTTTGTCTGATTATTTGTCCAAATGAAATTCCTGCAGCTCTCCACTGAGATGAGCAATGTGCCTGAAAACTAGAAAACATGGCATCGACAGAAGCCAGGACTACTGCAACCGATAACACAAAGCCTGTCCCCTTCGGCATTTGCTTCCTTAATCCCTTTAGTTACTTATGTAACCTCAGTTGTGTATGTGAAGATAGATGTGTCTTCACTCCCTTTGTACATGTCCACTGGGCCCAGCCCAGTGTGTTACACTAAAGAGCTATTTATTCATTCTTTAAACAAAATGCTCATTGAAGAGTTTTGGAGACACTGGCAATTTTAGGTGAAGGATCTTGTATTAGGAGTCATCCAAGGCTCTTGCCCATCTGCACTGGCTCACTGCTCTGCCATACTTCTGTTAATGGTAGGCAGAAGCATAGCAGTAGGGGTGTAAGTTGCCATGTTATAATTTTAAAAGGCTCCCAGAAAGTCAATACATCAAGATATCAATTAAGTAATTTCATCACGTAAGCAGCTCTTTGCAGGAAACTGCCCTCAGCAGGAAGCCCCTTTTCTGGTCACTTTAGCAAAGTTATGTTGTAACTAACTGTTAAACTGAGGACCCACATGCTCTACTTATCTCCAGCCCAAGCACGCCTTTCCGATCTTTTAATCATACAATACCTTGCCTAACCTGTCATTTTTTCCCCATAGATCAAAGAAGTAGAATTGAAGAATAAGTAAGTAACAGATGACCAGATCTCTTCCCTAGCTTCCCCTTCAGTAATCTCACGAAAAAACCGTGTGGCCAAACTGTATGAACAGGATAACATCTAGAGGATGGTCACAGTGAGTCGATGAACCTGCCCGCGGTGGGGGGAGGGTGACAAGTCTGACACACCCCCACCTCAATGATTAACTGAGATTACTTCCCTTCTTCCCTTTAAAACTTTCATGGCCCAGCAGAATCTTCGGAAGTGGTTTTTGAGGGACACTGAGTTCATCATCTCCCCAAATTGCCAGCATTCTGATTAAAGGCATCTTTCTCCTCTACCAACATTTGTCTCTCTCTCTCGTATTGATTTTTTGAGTGGCGAGCAGCCGGACCTGATTGAGTAACAATCATGGACTGATTTTTTTCTCCTAGTTTTTTATATTTTGAGAATGAATTCCTTTCATATTGGCAAAATCCCAACAATGACATGAAAAATTTTCAAGTGTTTCTATTCCACCTAGGATTAATACTGTTCTGAATGAGCTTGTTTCAGCTGTGAGATATTAAGACGTGTTAAGAAATAACCAGGATCATCTGCTAAATCTATTAGGAAGAGGGCAGGAGGGGAAAATTTTAAAACGAAGCCTTTCATCAAGGTTCCCCTTCTCTTGTGTAAGAAAGAGATTTGAGCCTGAACATTTCAGGAGACAGCACTCTTGCTATCCTCATCCTTTGTCTGATTATTTGTCCAAATGAAATTCCTGCAGCTCTCCACTGAGATGAGCAATGTGCCTGAAAACTAGAAAACATGGCATCGACAGAAGCCAGGACTACTGCAACCGATAACACAAAGCCTGTCCCCTTCGGCATTTGCTTCCTTAATCCCTTTAGTTACTTATGTAACCTCAGTTGTGTATGTGAAGATAGATGTGTCTTCACTCCCTTTGTACATGTCCACTGGGCCCAGCCCAGTGTGTTACACTAAAGAGCTATTTATTCATTCTTTAAACAAAATGCTCATTGAAGAGTTTTGGAGACACTGGCAATTTTAGGTGAAGGATCTTGTATTAGGAGTCATCCAAGGCTCTTGCCCATCTGCACTGGCTCACTGCTCTGCCATACTTCTGTTAATGGTAGGCAGAAGCATAGCAGTAGGGGTGTAAGTTGCCATGTTATAATTTTAAAAGGCTCCCAGAAAGTCAATACATCAAGATATCAATTAAGTAATTTCATCACGTAAGCAGCTCTTTGCAGGAAACTGCCCTCAGCATGGTCACTTTAGCAAAGTTATGTTGTAACTAACTGTTAAACTGAGGACCCACATGCTCTACTTATCTCCAGCCCAAGCACGCCTTTCCGATCTTTTAATCATACAATACCTTGCCTAACCTGTCATTTTTTCCCCATAGATCAAAGAAGTAGAATTGAAGAATAAGTAAGTAACAGATGACCAGATCTCTTCCCTAGCTTCCCCTTCAGTAATCTCACGAAAAAACCGTGTGGCCAAACTGTATGAACAGGATAACATCTAGAGGATGGTCACAGTGAGTCGATGAACCTGCCCGCGGTGGGGGGAGGGTGACAAGTCTGACACACCCCCACCTCAATGATTAACTGAGATTACTTCCCTTCTTCCCTTTAAAACTTTCATGGCCCAGCAGAATCTTCGGAAGTGGTTTTTGAGGGACACTGAGTTCATCATCTCCCCAAATTGCCAGCATTCTGATTAAAGGCATCTTTCTCCTCTACCAACATTTGTCTCTCTCTCTCGTATTGATTTTTTGAGTGGCGAGCAGCCGGACCTGATTGAGTAACAATCATGGACTGATTTTTTTCTCCTAGTTTTTTATATTTTGAGAATGAATTCCTTTCATATTGGCAAAATCCCAACAATGACATGAAAAATTTTCAAGTGTTTCTATTCCACCTAGGATTAATACTGTTCTGAATGAGCTTGTTTCAGCTGTGAGATATTAAGACGTGTTAAGAAATAACCAGGATCATCTGCTAAATCTATTAGGAAGAGGGCAGGCGGCTTTGCTGAGTTCAGTTAGTTAGAGCTTGGTGTGAATTTGGCCCAAGTCGTGTGTTTAGTCTCCTTGAAGGACGTTTGTTTAGCACATGATGATTTCACACTCCCTTCCCTCTCTCCGCCCCCTACCCCGCCCCACCCCGTTCATCACTTTCCCCTGGGCACTTATGGATTCTATTCTTGTACACACAACTTTAAATATCAGTTTCTCTAAAAAGGAGCAGTTCATTTTTATGAACGTCTGAAGGTCTTCCTTCTACGAGATGCCTTGGCGAGGCTTCATTTGCTCTGGAGGTCTTGGGCCCTCCCCATAGTTTAGCAGGCTCTTCCTAAGTGAATCAGCTTCATTTCCCCTGTTGCTCTACCTTAAACCTGGGAGGTGTTTGTTTCCTGGGGCCAGGGCTTGCCGGGGCGTTCAGCTGCCTGCACACCAGCTGCTACTCCACTCCCGGGTGTGCATTTTGTAACAACACAGCTCCTTTGCCCGTTGTTGAATAGGGAGAGCGGCAGCTGTGAAAGGGAAAAGGCTGATTATTCATTTTCTTTCCTTTGGAAATTCTGCTTTGGGATCCTGTTCCTACTTAGAATGTTTCCCCAGCAGCCCATTCCATTTAGTTCTCTTGCTAGGGAGCATTTTCTGTCAATTTTCTGAAATGTATATATTCCAGGCAGTTCATTGGAGGTTTTACAGAGATCCTTGTTAGCAAAGCTCAGCCTGGCCTTACTTTGTATTCCAGAAGCCTAGAATTTTAGCAACTCACAATGAACTCAAGTATGCTTATGTGTCATACTCGAAGGATAGGGCTTTGCGAATCAGCCTAGAAAACAATCATAGTATCTCTTGGCCAGAGAACAAACAGAGAATTCATCCCATCTCCTTGGCTTGGAGACCAAGGATTTATCTCCTGGAACAAGTTCTCAGGGAGGATAGCCAGTGACCTGACATTTTTCTCATATGAGTTCAAAAACAATATTTAAGCTAGTAATTGCTATCTTCTCTTCTTCAGAACTCATCTTTTCCCCCCTCTGACTTGTTTTGGCTCCAGTCTTTAAAAGCAGAACCAAACTACCATTTCAGGTGGATGAGCTGCAGATTAAGGATGCAGGGTGACTGTGGCTAGCTGTGAGCCCTGGAGTCCCTTCCCGTTCCACAGATATTGCAAACCACAGACCTAACTACATCCATGCAACTCCAGCGCCTGTTTGGATATTCAAATATTTTCTCAAGAAGCAACAATTATATATTAATTTACAGCACCTGCCCTCCAGGAAATTCAACCCTCGGGGTCTTTGGGTATAACGGCCTGAAGTTGCTTTTATTTTCCTAGTTCTTGTCAGCACTCTGCTACTCAGCTGATATGTGTTTTTTCTCTGTTTTATGATTTATACTTCAGAGGGACTTGTATAGGCAAAGTGGATAAAGCCATAAATTTTCTTATAGGGCGTATTTTAAATATTACTTTGGATTCAGAACCTGTGTTCTCACTGTGGCTATAAATGCTTTTCTCAAAACAATTCAATAATTTCAAGGGCAGTGTCTCATTTATGAAGGCCTTTCACAGTTAATAGGACTTCCTCTGACAATTGTCAGAGTGTTTCTGAATATTAGAGAATCCAGTGTTAGCAACTAAGAACTAGTAGAATTTCTGTTAAATTCAACATAATTTGATAATTAACCACACATGCTATTATACATTACCCATTCACATAATTAATGAATGTTATACAGGTCTGTCTTCAGTTGAAGCATTTACTTTACACATCTTATTGACTTTCCCCTGAATAATTACATGTATTTCAGGGGCAACATTATTAGTAAAATTCTAAGACTGTGTTAGGACATAAAAATTGAAGTGACATCAATCTTTCCAATGTACAGAGCTGACACCACAGTAGGGGTATGTATATTGAAAATGTATTTGTTAAGAGTTAGGAGGGTCTATATGAATGTAAAAGCTTATCATTATTGGCTTTTATATATCCTCTTGCTTTGAATTCCTTATTATTTAAATGGAATGGAAACAGCAAAACTGCATAACACGTGCATATACAATACTAATACTGACTCATCAGGTATTTGATCCAATGTGGTCATTCAATATCTGTCCTTCAATTTTGAAAATTATTGTTGGAACAATGCCAAAGATAGGAATATAGTTTACTTATTTGGTAAAGTGCTTTGATTCTTAGGACGCCTCTCTGCTGAATGTCAGGAAAGAGTTAAAGAATTTAAATGACCCCCAAAGGGATTTTCTATTGGGGAGGAAGCAATTATAAGAGAAGCCAAAGCATCACATATTAAACAAGACTGTCTTGTTTTGTAAGCAAAAAGGGAAGTTTTTGAAAGGGAAAACAGACAAAGACCATGTAGAAATGACATGCTGTTCTGAGGCAGACAATCTTCTTACCAGCAATTAACTAATTACTTATTTCTTTTTAGGAAAGCAAAAGGATACAGAAGTGTCCCAGGTCATGGGAAAGAAGAGGAACCATTAGAACAGGCTGGACACATGTGACATCCCGGCTAGAAGTAGCTTTAGCTTGGTAGCCAGGTTCTTTATAGGGGCTCCTGGTTAGCCAAACTGTGGTTGTCAGGAAAACCACAAAGAAAGATTGAAGTTATCAGTCTAGCTCTAGTAGACCTATGGCTGGGGGCAGAGTTTGTAATCGATGAAGGTAATAATCTTTTGGCAAAAAATGGTTTTCATTAGAAAAGTGTCCAAAGAAAAAGTGCTGCTTTGGGAAAGCTATGAAGAAAGACAAGTGAAGTGAGAATACGTTAGCCCAAAGATTGGTGCAACCTAACCTAAACCAAGATGCCTCCTAAGTACTTAATTACATGGACGGAGGTGGTTCCCTTTCAGCACTGTACTGAAATAGCATGAATGGAAAAACGCAAATAGGCACGTGTGTAAGATGGAAGACAAGTTAGGGGAAAGGCTCCTTAGCAACTTAGTTTTAAAAAATTCAGGAGAAGGGTGAGAAACCAGAATATTTCTAGAAAGAGGAAATGATGACTAACTTAGTCTGGACAAGAGGTTCTAATGAAAACTTGGATCCAGAAGTTAGAAAAGTATTAATCTCTACAAATGAGGAATTGGTGTTTAAATGGCAAAGGTGTAATGCTTATTGCAAATAGTTATGTCAGGGCCTCTGCACACATCTTGATATATCTGTGTGTAATTCGTTCATGCTGCTGCTCTGCTTATTCTAGAGGAATTCCTATTTCCAAGGTTCCAAACTCAAGCACTCCATTCAAATGGTGCTAATGCAGGAAAATGATGAGTATGGATATAACTAAATAACTGCCTGGTCATGACTGCAGTCTGCTCAGGGTATGGAGGCAACTTTGAGTTGGGGCCCTACTTACATAAACACTAGATGTGTAATAAACAGCAGGCTTCTCTAACTTAGATCTATCTTAACAGGGCTGACAGGTCTTCATGGCTCCTGCCCACTGGTCTAGCTCCATCTCTTCCCATTTCCTGACTCAAACTTTATATTCCAGTAAGACTGAATTGCTTGCTATTTGATAACTGTGTATGCTATTTACTTTGCCTGCAATTGATTTCTTCCAATCATTGGCCTAGTGGGTGCCTGTTCACCCTTCAACAACTCAACTAATCTTTCATCTCATTTAGGAAGTCTTCCTAGAGTTCCTGGACAATATTACCTGGTCCTTGTTTTGCATGAACTTTGTACCTTATAGGCTTAAAAAAAATTCTTGCACTTTCTTGCTACATTTTGTTTGTTATATGCTCTTTCCCCCTGTAGT
>NW_006783288.1:4056369-4098004 GCF_000442215.2 Lipotes vexillifer
TTGCTACATTTTGTTTGTTATATGTTCTTTCCCTCTGTAGTCTGGGAACTCTTTGGGGTCAACAACTGTGTCTTATTCATCTTTGTGCCATGATTGCTGGCATAATGTCATAACTGTCATGGCAGGGGCTCAATGAATCACCACTGAATGAGTGAATGGATATATCAGAACCCAGGAACTCAAATATGAATCACCAAATAGGGTCACCTTCAAGTCTACCAACTTTTCATGCAATATTTGCAGGACAGCTTCTTTGAAAAATTTTATTTTTTATTGAAGAATAGTTGATTTACAACGTTGTGTTAGTTCAGGTATACAGCAAAGTGATTCAGACACACACTCACACACACACATATATATATGGACACATATATATTCTTTTTCAGATTCTCTTCCCTTATAGGTTATTACAAAATACTGAGTAGAGTTCCCTGTGCTAAACAGTAAGTCCTTGTTGGTTATCTATTTTATGTATAGTAGTATATGTATGCTAATCCCACCCTCCTAATTTATCCCTCTACCCACCCCCCTTTCCCCTTTGGTAACCAGGACAACTTCTACTTTCTTTTGTGTGTGGGGGGGGCAGTTATTTTGTTAAGTGCCAGCTATTCTGAGTTCTTTACATGAATGAACTCATTTACAGTGTTACCACGACCTCATGAGGTTAGAATTACAAATATTCTCTTTTTAAGTGAGGAAACTGAGGCATGGCAAGGTCAAGTAACTTTCCCAAGATTAAAAACAGACAGTAGTAGCTGGACTAGGGCTGAACCATGGGGAGGAGCTTCAGAGCTGAGCTCTTAACCACCAGGCAGCTCCACCCTAATTGTGAGAGGATTGATGAGTGCAAGCTTTCCTTAGCTACTTCTGGAAAATGAGCCTGCAATTTCATTTTCTGAGATGATAAGAGGCATTTTAGCCTAAGCAATCCAACATTTATAATGAATTTAACTTGAGACCATGCCAGGACAGACGTTTATCGCGGTTCATTTAAGTAACTGTTCATTAAGTGATATGGGAAAAGGAAACCACTATGATACCAGAAGGGGCCTCTAATGAGAAAAAGAGAGGGATGTGGGAAACCAAGAATATGAGGTATTGGGAACATATATTGCAGAAAATTGTAGAGATGTGCACATGCTCATATTCATAAGTTTTAAAAGCACTGCTTATAAAATCATAATACACGCAGTAGTACAGAACCCTGTTGAGGTCACAGAAAAACACTCCAACAAACAAAATCTATTTTCAAAAAGCACAGATTTTTTTAACTTGTATTTTTCAAACACTGTGAAGGATATTCACAAACCACAGCAATATATGAAAGTTCCCATTTGTTTTCTGTATTCGCTTCTCTGAGACACCATGGTTGCTTGCTTCCCAGCATTTTCCTTTAAATCTCTTCTGAATGAACTTTCTGAATTTCCTTTTCCTGTACCACTATTCTTCATGATTCTGTGCCATGACATCCCAAAAAAGGAGATTGGCATTGAAAGAAGGCAAGGCAGGAGAAAAAGTGTAGGGCACAGCCAGAATCCTTTTAGCAGGCAAAGGGAAGAGGACTTCTATATATTAACAAGTGTTTATATATATATATATATATATAAATTATATTATATAATATATATAATAAATAATATATTTATATTATAAATATAATATAATAAATAATATATAATAAAATTATATGTATATTATATATATATCCCCTTTGCAGAATTAGAAACCGAGTGCAAGCTGCCTGCCAGTGGGGCTGTGCCAACTGGACACTCATAAATTATAACTATCTATAGAAATGTTTCTCAAAGGGATGAGGCTGTGCCCTTAATTTCAAGAAATGAGGTGAACAACAACAAATCAATAAATTTGACTACGTAATTTTCAAGGTTTTTGAAGCTCTACATACAAAATTTAAATGTAAAGAGACCCTCAGATTTTCATTTAGGCAAAATGCAAGAAAAAACACATTACTGCATACACATTCTAACTAATAATAGAGGCACAATTAAGTGTGTCCAGAGGAAATGCCTCCTAGGCTAGCTTGAAGCATAGGAGGGTGTGTGTGTGTGTGTGTGTGTGTGTGTGCGCGCGCACGCGCGCGCATGCCTGTGTAAAAGTATGAGTAGGACATAATAAAAGTGGGATCCCTTACGAATCCATTGAGTACATTTAAGTCTTTAGGGCCCTGTGTGTAAACAGCCTCACATCTGGGTGGACCAGCTCTTCACCACAGAAGAGGAAGGGATAAGAATATTTGTGAGTCCATGGCCTTTACTCTTTTTTTTTTTGGCGATACGCGGGCCTCTCACTGTTGCGGTCTCTCCCGTTGCGGAGCACAGGCTCCGGAAGCGCAGGCTCAGCGGCCATGCATGGCTCACGGGCCCAGCCGCTCCGCGGGATGTGGGATCCTCCCGGACCGGGGCACGAACCCGTGGTCCCCTGCATCGGCAGGCGGACTCTCAACCACTGCCCCACCAGGGAAGCCCATGGCGTTTACTCTTTGAGGGAGTGAGGGCTAACTCAGTCACAGCAAATCTCAAATCCTGATGTCATTTGATCAGACAGAACAGTTTAGTCTTTCAATAGTCTCCTAATGAAAATTTTGGTCCCTCATAGACACAAATGCCAGTGCTCTGCTCATCTGGTGTTGGGGCCCGTGAGGAGGTGTATTTCTGCTGTCTTTTCTCCCAGGAAATGCCCCCCTCTGACCCACGACCTTGTGCCTTCTGCTAAAACATCAGCTCCACAGGGTCACAGATGCGTTCCTATTTACGCATCTGCCACACTCCCTGAAAATGGGAAGTTTATGAAAACATATGCCAAGCCTGAGCCCATGTGCTCATCAGCATGAGATAAGGTGAGCAATTTTATTTTGGTCCTAGGAGATTTTTCAAAACGACTTTCCTCCATCCTTGCATTTACAGTGTAAATCAAATGTTGAATGATTATCACTCCCTTCCTTACAAACTACATTGTGCCTTCTTTCTGTTACTTTTTGGTTGATGTTAGCAAAACAGACTGCTTCATTAAAAGTTAGCTGTGGTCTTTTCATTTCCTCTCCAAAGAATTTATGCTAGTGCAGCAAAGGCAAACTACTAATAATCTGCCTTGAACATTATGGCTTCATGTTTGTCTGGGAAGCCTTCACAACTGAAAATGAACCCGGATATCAGAAACTGCGAAACTGCTGAATTGGAAGTCTCCCAGTAATAGCCCAGTGTAACCTCCTTTCCACCTTTTACTGGTTTAAAGACTGCTTGAAGTCTTCTTTTTCTTTCCTTTTTTTTGGGCAGGCATCTTATCACCTCATAAGACAGACCACTCTTAACTGTTAAAACACTTTTCTTTGTACTTTAAATGAAAAAAATTCTTTCTTCCTGATAGGTTCACGGCAGTTTCTTTCTCTACTATGACACAATGGTTTCTAACCCAGCTCTTGATAATAATTCTATTGTTCTAACATTTATTTAGTCCTCCCTACCTCCAATATTGCTGCTGTTGGCTACTGCCCAGTGAGTGCCCACAATTCAATAGCTGCTTTGCCTATCTATACTGTCTCTAAACGTTAAACAACATCCCAAGAAGTTTTATTCATCCCATTGTACTGATAAGAAAACTGAGGCTCAGAGAATCAAACCAACATTTCCTAAAACACACAGGTTAATCAGCAGAACCAGAACTTTGAACACAGGGATGCCTGGCTCCAAAATTCATGTGTTTTTTTTTTTAACCCCACCACAAAATACATGCTGCTGTTTCCTTGATGTACTGCACACTATGTATCAGGCACTGAGTAGGGTGCTATAGCAATAAAGGGATGTCTACAGTACATAGTGGGCTCTTGAGAAGTTATCAATTTGGCAGGAAAGACAGTCACATACTGATAGTACCTGTGGCAGGAAGATTTCGTCAAGCTAAGAATCTCATTCCCTCACTAGGTGGAATCATGCCATAGCATTGCTGGTTAACATTTCCTCCTTAGAACCCAAAGTCTATATACAGTGAAATACTAAAAAGTTACCACTGTGGACAGCTGAACAAATATCCTCTCAAAAGAATATCCAAGACCTGCTATGTCTGAATCTAACATCTATTTTTTCATACTGCATGTCACAGTCTGGTTTCTGAGAGCTTGGAAGTAGGTGAGGCCAATATAGACTCATAGCAAAGCAGCCAGAATTCTAGACTTGGGTCCAGATCAACAACCTTCCATGAGTTCCCAAGGGGTGGTAGAGGACAGTGGGATGGACAGATGGGCTGTTGTCTTAATGTTCAAGTTGTGCTGAATAACTAAACTGCCTGGAATTCCTCCTTATCTGGGTGCTTTGTGTCTGAAACAAACTCTGAACTGCCCTTCTTTGAGTATAAATAATAATGCTAATTGTACAGTGTGTGCTGGGTGTGTGTGTGTACATGTATGCAGTGTGTGCATGTGTGTGTGTGAGACTAAGAGAAATTGGCTAAAATGGAAGGTCACTTTAAGAAGATTTTTAAAATCCAACCCAAATGAGCATTCATATTTTTAAAAATCTCAATTTTTTTTTAAAGTTTGACAAACTTATTGGTATTTTAGTAAAGACATTCATCTCAGTCGTTTCTCTCTCCCATCTTTTTTTTTTTTTTAAATTGGGGTATAGCTGTTTTACAATGTTGTGTTAGTTTCTACCGTACAGCAAAGTGGAGCTCCCTGTGCTATACAGCAGGTTCTCATTAGTTATCCATTTTACACATTAGTGTATATATGCTAATCCCAATATCCCAATTCATCCCACCCCCCGCTTCCCCCCTTGGTGTCCATACATTTGTTCTCTACATATGTGTCTCTATTTCTGCCTTACAAACCGGTTCATCTGTGCCATTTTTCTAGGTTCCACATATATGCGTTAATATACGATATTTGTTTTTCTCCTTCTGCCTTACTTCACTCTGTATGACAGTCTCTGGGTCCATCCACATCTCTACAAATGACCCAATTTCGTTCCATTCCATGGCTGAGTAATACTCCATTGTATATATTTACCACATCTTCTTTATCCATTCATCTGTCGATGGACATTTAGGTTGCTTCCATGACCTGGCTATTGTAAATGGTGCTGCAAGGAACATTGGGGTACATGTGTCTTTTTGAATTATGCTTTTCTCTGGGTATATGCCCAGCAGTGGGACTGCTGGGCCATATGGTAATTCTATTTTTAGTTTTTTAAGGAACCTCCATACTGTTCTCCATAGTGACTGTATCAACTTACATTCCTACCAACAGTGCAAGAGGGTTCCCTTTTCTCCACACCCTCTCCAGCATTTACTGTTTGTAGATTTTCTGATGATGCCCATTCTAACCAGTGTAAGGTGATACCTCATTATAGTTTTGATTTGCATTTCTCTAGTAATTAGTGATGCTGAGCATCTTTTCATGTGCCTCTTGGCCATCTGTATGTCTTCTTTGGAGAAATGTCTATTTAGGTCTTCTGCCCATTTTTTGATTGGGCTGTTTGTTTTTTTGATATTGAGCTGCATGAGCTGTTTGTATATTTTGGAGATTAACCCTTTGTCCGTTGCTTCATTTGCAAATATTTTCTCCCACTCTGAGGGTTGTCTTTTCTCGTTTATGGTTTCCTTTGCTGTGCAAATTTTTTTAAGTTTAATTAGGTCCCATTTGTTTATTTATGTTTTTCTTTCCATTACTCTAGTAGGTGGGTCAAAAAAGATCTTGCTGTGATTTATGTCAAAGAGTGTTTTTCCTATGTTTTCCTCTAAGAGTTTTATAGTGTCCGGCCTTACATTTAGGTCTTTAATCCATTTTTTAAATTAATTTTATTTATTTATTTATTTTTGGCTGCATTGTGTCTTCGTTGCTGTGTGTGGGCTTTCTCTAGTTATGGCGAGCGGGGGCTAGTCTTCATTGCAGTGCATGGGCTTCTCTTTGTGGTGGCTTCTCTTGTTGCAGAGCATGGGCTCTAGGCATGTGGGCTTCAGTAGTTGTGGCTGGCAGGCTCTAGAGTGCAGGCTCAGTAGCTGTGGCATTTGTTGCTCTGCAGCATGTGGGATCTTCCTGGACCAGGGCTTGAACTTGGGTCCCCTGCGTTGGCAGGGGGATTCTTAACCATTGTGCCACCAGGGAAGCCCTTTAACCCATTTTGAGTATATTTCTGTGTATGGAGTCATGGAGTGTTCTAATTTTCTCAGCACCACTTATTGAAGAGACTGTCTTTTCTCCATTGTATATCCTTGCCTCCTTTGTCATAGATTAGTTGACCATAGGTGTGTGGGTTTATCTCTGGGCTTTCTATCCTGTTCCACTGATCTATCTTTCTGTTTTTGTGCCAGTACCGTACTGTCTTGATTACTGTAACTTTGTAGTAGTCTGAAGTCAGGGAGCCTGATTCCTCGAGCTCCATTTTTCGTTCTCAAGATTGCATTGGCTATTTGGGGTCTTTTGTGTTTCCATACAAATTGATTGCACTGAATCTGTAGATTGCTTTGGGTAGTACAGTCATTTTGACGATATTGATTCTTCCAATTCAAGAACATGGTATATCTCTCCATTTGTTTGTGTCTTCTTTGATTTCTTTCATCAGTGTCTTACAGTTTTCTGAGTATAGGTCTTTTACCTCCTTAGGTAGGTTTATTCCTAGGTATTTTATTCTTTTTTTAATTTTCTGCATACAGGTCCTTTGTCTCCTTAGGTCGGTTTATTCCTAGATATTTTATTCTTTTTGTTACAGTGGTAAATGGGCATGTTTTCTTGATTTCACTTTCAGATTTTTCATCATTAGTGTATAGGAATGCCAGAAATTTCTGTGCGTTAATTTTGTATCCTGCTACTTTACCAAATTCATTGATTAGTTCTAATTGTTTTCTGGTAGCATCTTTCAGATTCTCTATGTATAGTATCATGTCATCTGCAAACAGTGACAGCCTTCCATTGTTAGTGTATAGGGATGCAAGAGATTTCTGTACATAAATTTTGTATCCTGTGACCTTACCAAATCCATTGATTAGCTCTAGTAGTTTTCTGGTGGCTTCTTTTGGATTTTCTAAGTACAGTATCATGTCATCTGCAAACAGTGACAGTAAAAAATCTCAATTCTGATTTACTGGAACTTACAGTGCATCAACCAGGAAAAGAGAATCACAGAAGAAAAAGATAATTTAGACTTAACCTAATAAATTATCTGATATTTGGCAGCAGTGATCTGGGCTCAGAGAATTTAGACATTTGTTCAAAGCCACACAAATAGGTAGTGACAGACTATAAGTTATGAACTTTTTTCCATTCCATGGCACCTCACCCTACAACATACAAGTCTGCAGTTATAATTATTGCAACATGGAAACTTTTACAACTCCCTAATGCCTGGAGTAAGGCGTGTTAGACATAGGCGTCAACCGTAAGTAAAAAGAACTGACATTTTGGAACATTCTTCTAAAACCACAAACTACTTTAGCACTATCTCCTTTACAGTAACAGTCAGTGAAATACAGTAGAAAGGAAACAGGTATTACATTCAGACAGAGCGGCTTCAGAAGCTTAGCCTTGTGACTTCTTAGTTGTTATGATTGTAGCTAATTTACCAAGCTTCTCTAAATTGTCTCCTCACTGCAAAATGGGGAGAATAAAATGTAGCTACGTACATGTTTCTAAAGGTTTAATTAAGTGTGTGAATTACCCAGCTTAGTGCTGGTACAAATGTTAGAGCCTGCCTAAGACTGGTAAAAAATGGTGTATACAGATAAGACAGAAACTGAGCATTTCATATTTCCTTTTCTTCCATTTGCTTTCAGTTCAAAACTCTGAAGCATTTCCTGATAATGGCTGTTCTTCAAAGAATGAGATCAGAAAATTCACTTCATTAATACCTTTTCATCTCCACCACATTCATCACCTATAACTTGCCCCTTGGGCTCTCCTCTATAGAAATCAATGTGCTCCTTACTGAATTGTCAACTTGCATAAAACTGTCAAGGCCAATGATACGGTTTAGGGAGAAAAAGATATGAAAAAGTCACTGGTACACACTGGGAGTTTGATGATGAGATTTGTCTTTGACTGTAATGGGTATCTTTTTAATGACAGTTTCCTGGTTTCTTTGAATTTCGTAGAGATGTTAAAGAAGGTGACATAACCAAAGGCCACCATCTTTCACTTTTGAATCCTGGAATTAGTTTGTACTGGGTATGAAAAGAAACTATAAAATTCAAGGGATTTTTTTCCCACTACACATTAAATTTCATTGTGTTCTTTATGGAAAAATTCACATCTTTAATCTATTGTCTCCATTTCAGAATCCCACCAGAATCTCAAGGTGATAATGTACTTGTTCATTCATATTCTGCAATGAACAATATCTTACATTCTTTACTGTCTCACTTTCTCTCCCATGTATGTTACCTTTGTGCCCTTTCCCCCTTCTTCCATTTAACAAATATTAATGATTATGTGAATGACAATTCTGAATAACATTGAGAGGGGAAGAGAGATGAATGAAATGTTACCTCCTCTCATGTCAGTGGGGTGGAATTGCTGGTTCAGTAGCACAGGGAGAGGTGAGGGGAGGAAACAATGTAAACATTTCTAAAGAAAGCAAGTTCACTTCGGGGGTCTAATGCAACGGTGACGTTAGTACATTTCATAGATCGAATAAAAACTGTGCCCGGATAGCATGCATGCTCAAACTGGGGCACCCTGCCTGGCCAAGCCCCTGGTGTTAATGAGACACTCTGCAGCACATCCTGGCTTCACCAACCAGAAAAGGAGATGTCAGTGTATGCCCTCCGGGCATTTGAAGCTGGCACTTATTTTCAAATTTCCTTCCTGCCTGGCAGAGGGAACACTTTCTCAGACACATGATAAAACTGCAGCATGGAGCGGGATAACGAGGCTCTGGCAGGGACTGTTTCAGAGAACTGTCGTGCTCACCAGCGGCATTGACTGTGTGCCCTCAACACACACACACACACACACACACACACACACATCACTCAAGATCACTGAAGACCTCTTTTTACCCCACAATGAAGAAGAATTTTCATCTGACATGGTTCACCCAAGAGAAATTTGGCAAGTGCTATATAGTATGTAAGAGGAATGTGGTTGAGGGTAGGGGGCTGCGGGATTGGAGACTGGAACCAAAATCATACACATGCATATTTGCTTAATATTATTAGAAAAAGAACTCTTCCTTGCTCAAAACTCAGAAAGCATAGGGAATCCTATTCCATTTTAGAAAACATTTCTTTATGAAAAGTTTCAAACATATACAAAAGAATGGGAAGACGAACCCCCAAGTACCCATCACCTAGCTTCAACAACGATTAAATGATGGCCAATTTCATTCCTTCTATCCTCCCGACCTCCACCTAAGCCTCTACAATTGATTCTATTTGTTGTCATTACATTGTGTTTGTATCAGGATTCACCTAAGGTTATTACATTGCAATTGGTTGTTGATACATGTTTTAGTTTTCTTTTAATCTACAAGTTTTCCCCATCTGGTTTGAAGTAGCCTTTGAATTCTAAACTCCGGGTCCTTGTAGGAGGAGGTGCAAATCTGCCTTTAAAACAACCTGTGGCAACTTAAATGTCTAAATATGGAGGAATGGTTAAATGAACAGTGGTGTATGCACTTGGTTAACTATTGTGCACAATGTGGTTGAAAGAATGCCCTCTCTGTGAAACCTAGGGCAAGGTTTATTTTTGAGCCTCGATGTATCTATTTGTAAAATGAGCATAAAGGATGAAATAAATTAAACCCAAGGATTAAATAAAGTACATACATCTCCAATCACAGTGCTCATTACATAACACCAGAGCGTACAGGGGTGTTTTGATATCATTTTAATATATGTAATACTTATAAATTTTTAATGGACATATTTTATTTCCCCCTAAAATCATGTTAGGCTGCAGCTGAGCAATGAGGTTGGTGCTTCAGGGAAGCAGAGAATGGGGACTGCCTCATACACCATGGCATCATGGGTCAGCCTTAAGTCTCACAACAGACTTTCCTAAGCGCAATGACAATCTGAAAGCCAGGTTTGTGGAGCGACAGCAAGGGTTTCTAAATTTTAAAGTTCCCTTTCCTTCGTATCAAGAGTTTGGCCTTACCAAAGTGTTCTCTGTTTGGTTTGGTTTCATTTTTTTAAGTGTACAAAAAACACAAAATAGTATGGTACGGTAGTTATAACCGGACAGGAAGAGGAAAGAACTGTTCTATCTGTGCTGACACAGGGCAGGGTCCAAACAAGAAGGGAGAAGGATTTGGGCAAGAAGGTGGGAAGCTCGTGTGTCTTGACTTCTCGGAGGCAGGTGTTTTAAGGGTGGGGAGACTCTTGCATAAGTTGGTAAAGAAAGTTGAAAGTATCTGCTGCCTTTTCTCCATTTGAAAGAATCTCACCTCAACTAAGGGCGGCACCCCAGGTAATGCAGGAGAGATGGTGTAAAACTGACTGATGAATATGGCTAGACAGATGACCTTAAAACAGTTCTGACTCCCTCCGAATACTGCATGTGCATCCCTTCTGGGGGCCCCAGTGCCTCAATTGGCTCAGGAGAGTGAATGTGGGGTTTCTGAGAAGGCCAGTGAACCAGCAGAAGCCGGGCACTGGAATAGATGGAAACACCTGTAGACCTCTTCCCTCATCACCATGGTCTCACACAAGCCATTCACCTACCCACTCCACCCAACCCCCCAGAATCCCCACCCAGATGCCATCTTGTAGAGAAGACGAGGGACAGAAATCTGAAACACTGAGCATTTTTCTGCAATAAGCTCAATTGAACTTACCATTTCACAGATACAGACTGTTTAGCTGGAAAAGACTAAGCTATCATTAATTGCCAATTCTTCCAATTACCTACTAGGTTGATGAGAAAGATCGTTAGCTCCAGAAATTTAAAACTCTGTATTCTCTCTGCACATGTGAGTGTATCATATAATCTGATGCCCTAATCTACAATGAAAAGGGAAAAAAGCAGAACGCCAAGTATGATTATAACCATGTAAAACGAAGCT
Organism: Lipotes vexillifer; assembly: GCF_000442215.2. NCBI lineage: Eukaryota > Metazoa > Chordata > Mammalia > Artiodactyla > Lipotidae > Lipotes > Lipotes vexillifer. Next base: position 4,067,382 of record NW_006783288.1, read on the forward strand.
TTAGCAAACGGGAGAAAAGATCGAGAGTCATTACAAATGTAATCTGTATAAATGTAAATTTGTCCAAATTACAAAATGTAAATAGTGGTTGTGTTTGGTTTGGGCAGCCTTGGGTTCTAGTCTTCTCTCTTTTATTTAATCACAATACTTTGATTCTGTGTGAAAAACATATTTTGAAACTCGGAGAACTTATTACCTTAAATACATTATATTTAATAAGCAATGACTGAGCACTAACGTTTCACAGGCATTGCACTAATCACCATGGAAAATACAAAGATGGATGAGATATGCTCCCAATGCCAAAGGAATTCACAACATGGTGGAAGAAACAGATGGCTAAGTGGCAAAGGGAATTCAGCATCTACTGTTTCCCAGCTATAAGAAATTTAGTTTTTCCCATCTACTCCAAACCACCTCCAGAGGACTTCAATTCAGTCTGATGATGAAAACAAAAGCACGAAACTAGTATGGTGATTTGCATTTACATATCTATCCTTGGAAAAAAAAAATACACATATAATGAGGGTATGCCACACCTTTACTAGTGGATTCAGCTTGCTGTGCATGTATTAGAGACCTCCAACCATTTACTGGGACCACTTTATAATGAGGTCCCTTTGTTATTTCAACAATGAACTTCCCTTAGGTGTAGTACACGATTAGTATCACGTTGACTGATATAAAAGTGTACTGCATGACAAATAGTAAGAAGAGTTAAACTTCAGAGTTTTAAGAAACATTAGACTTTATCTAGGTTAGTAGTTTTCAAATTTTAGCATGCATCAGGGACCACCTGGATGGCTAGTTAAAACACAGACTGCTGCCTCATCTCAAGTTTCTGATTCGTTAGTCTGGGGTGGGGTCCTCTAATTTGCATTTCTAACAACTGTGGTTTCTGGCTGATTCTACAGTCATTGGACTTGCACTTTAAAAACATTAATTTAGGGCTTCCCTGGTGGCGCAGTGCTTGAGAGTCCGCCTGCCGATGCAGGAGACGCGGGGTCGTGCCCCGTTTTGGGAGGAGTGGTTTCTGGCTGATTCTACAGTCATTGGACTTGCACTTTAAAAACATTAATTTAGGGCTTCCCTGGTGGCGCAGTGCTTGAGAGTCCGCCTGCCGATGCAGGAGACGCGGGTTCGTGCCCCGTTTTGGGAGGATCCCACATGCCGCGGAGCGGCTGGGCCCGTGAGCCATGGCCGCTGGGCCTGCGCGTCCGGAGCCTGTGCTCCGCAAATGGGAGAGGCCACGACAGTGAGAGGCCCGCATAACGCAAGATAAAAAAAAAAAAAACACATTAATTTACATCAACTTCTTTTGCAATTTAGGAATCACTTTTCCGTAACCTTTGGTCTCTGCTCAAATAATTCAATGAATGAGGCACTCACTAAATTGCAAGGAAGCCAGTTTCCCTGTTGGACAGGCTAGTTCTATAAGAATTTACTGGAGTCAAAATATGTTTCCTTGAAACCTTTGTTCACCACATGTCTATTCCTTTCTGCTCTAAACAACTCTTCAGATGTCTTCCCTTAACCAAGGTGAAAGTTCCCATCCTTCAACCATTTATTCTACATAATTATAAAGAGATTCCTCTTTATCTACCACGTTATCATCCCCTGCTGAAACTCCCAGTTATAAAGACCACTCTCAAAACAGGGGGCTGAGAACACAGCATTCTAGATACTGATCCACTGGTACTATCCCCTGCCAAAAGCTGACGTCATATATCCATTAACAAAGAACTGGGTTTTATTACTTTGTTTAGAGCAATCATGCCACTTTAGTAGTTGATACTCCATAAAAGGTCTGAACTCTTTCACATTCTGAACAGATACTGACCTTTCTCTTCTTATCCACTTGAAATAAGAATTTTGCTTTTATTCTGGCTAAATTTCATTATCTTATTAGCTCATAATTCCAGTTTACCAAGTATAGGATGGTGGTTGAGAACAAGGTCTTTGAAGTCAGAAAGTCCTGGGTGCAAATCACAGCTCTACCGTTTAACAGCCATGTGGCCATGGACAAATTACGCGACCAGCATAAACCTCGGCTTCCTCACAGGCATTATGGTGATAACAGTAGCTACCTTACAGAGGTATTTCATGAGATAATATATACAAAGTGCTTAGCATAGTGTCTGGTGCACATTACGTGCTTAGAAAGAGTTAGCCATTATTATTTTATTAAAAGCAATCTAAAACACTAAGGCTTATGCTGTACAAAGTAAGAGCAGAAGTCTTTTACAGAAACTTACAAACCCTTATTAGAAGTTTTCAAAAAATTAAAATAAATAGACAGGTATAGTTTTTGCCTCAGTGAGACTGGAAATCATAAATCTGTATGTTCACTCCAAGGATATTTACAGACTTAGCACAATTTCAATCACAATGGCAACATGGGGCTTCCCTGGTGGCACAGTGGTTAAGAATCCCCCTGACAATTCAGGGGACACGGGTTCGAGCCCTGGTCTGGGAAGATCCCACATGCCACAGAGCAACTAAGCCCATGCAGCACAACTACTGTGCCTGTGCCCTAGAGCCTGAGAACCACAGCTACTGAGCCTGTGTGCCACAACTACTGAAGCCCGTGCACCTAGAGCCTGTGCTCCGCAACAAGAGAAGCCACCGCAATGAGAAGCTCACGCGCCACAACGAAGAGTAGCCCTCGCTCGCTGCAACGAAGACCCGATGCAGCCAAAAATAAATAAAATAAATTTAAAAAATGGCAATATGATTTTTTAAATTGCAACCAAATCTGCATGAAAAATATGAGAAAAGGCAAAACTCTGACAGACAATCCAAGCATGAGAAAAGAGAAAGAAATCTAGCCATATCAGACATTAAACTTATACAAAAGGATTAGAACTTAAAACTGTGGTATTGACATAAACACAGAAAGGCACACCAACAGGAAAAGGTGGAAACATTAGAAATAAACCCAAAACATATGTGGAAAGTTAAGTCAGTTTTCCCAAATAGAGGGACAAAGAAGGCTTATTTAATAAGTTGCATTAAGATAAAATAGGACAATTTAGACAACCAAAGTGTTAGAGCTACACCTTACACAATACAAGAATCCACTGAGGAAATGCAGAGGGATGTGTTGCCACTACTGAATATACAGAAACTGAAAGCCTCTGTAAGTGAAAATGTTGTAAATTAAATTTTGTCCTATAAGAACAACTGATTCAGAAAAATATTTGTACTGAAAATGTCAGGTAAATTAACATTTGTAATATATGAAGAGTTCGTTCAAATTCAGAAGGAAAACCTCAAAACCTAAAAATCAAATAAGCCATGACATTAACACAAACATTACATAGAGAAATATCAGTAATAAAGAAAAACAGGGGAAAAGACCATCCTTGATGGAGCCTGGAGATACCTTTAATCACCTATTTCAGTAGCTAATAAATGTTAAAAATGGTACCCATTGCTGGTTAAAGTTTAAGGAAGCTGTTGTTTTCACTTATTTATAATGATCATTTCGATTGATACATTCTTTCTGGAAGGCAATATATTAAGAATAATAAAGATGGATATACTCTGATCCAAATTTTAGACTCCAGAATTTCTCCTAATGGCATAATTCAACAGAAACAAAAACCTATGCACAGAATAGCTATCTATGATTCCAAAAGACTGAAAAAAAAAGCATAAATGTCCAAGATTACAGGAATAGATAATAAAATCAATTCAGCAAAATATTATATAGTAATTAAAATAATTATGAAGACTATATAGACACGTTTAAAACACCATCATTAATGAAAATAGCTCATGCATGCATTTTTCTTTTTGCATTTTACATGCCCACAGGATGTATTTTATCCTGAGTGTAACAAAGTAAATGCGGCGGTCTGTAAAATGAAAAAAGGACTAACAGTATTAGAGGAGAATTATTTTAATTTTAAATCATTATTTACTTAAGCACTATTCTTGAAAAGTTTTACATTCTGTTTTAGGTGCTATGATGGGCCTAGGACTGCTGATAGAATTGCCAGCCACCTGAAGAAGCAGCCTGGACCAGCTTCAGTTCCTCTCAGGACTGAGGAAGAATCTGAAAAGTTCCTTACTGATAAAGATGCTTCTGTAGTGGGTTCTTTCAAAGATTTATTCAGCGAAGCTCACTCTGGGTTTCAAAAAGCAGCCAGCAACTTGAGAGATAACTACCAATTTGCACACACCAATGTTGAGTCTCTGGTGAACAAGTATGACGATGATGGAGAGCGTATCACCTTGTTTTGTCCTTCACATCTGATGAACAAGTTTGAGGACAAGACTGTGGCATATACAGAACAGAAAATGACCAGTGGAAAGATTGAAAAAATTTATTCAGGAAAACATTTTTGGTATCTGCCCTCACATGACAGAGTACAATAAAGATTTGATACAGGGTAAGGACATGCTAAACGTTCCAACTACTGGAGAAACAGAGTGATGATGGTGGCAAAGAAATTCCTGGATGCTGGGAAGAAACTCAACTTTGCTGTAGCTAGCTGCAAAACCTTTGGCCATGAACTTCCTGATTTTGGCTTGGAAAGCGCCACTGGAGAGATTGCTGTTGTTGCTATCAGAACTGCAAAAGCAGAGAAGTTTGTCATGCAGGAGGAATTGTCGCGTGATGGCAAGGCTCTTGGGATATTCCTGCAGGATTACTTTGATGGTAACCTGAAGAGACACCTGAAGTCTGAGCCTATCCCAGAGAGCACTGATGGGCCCGTAAGGGCAGTGGTAGCAAAGAATTTTGATGAAGTAGTGAATGATGAAAATAAAGATGTGCTGATTGAATTTTATGCTCCTTGGTGAGGTCACTGTAAGAATCTGGAGCCTAAGTATAAAGAACTGGGAGAGAAGCTCAGAAAAGACCCAGATATTATCATAGCCAAGATGGATGCCACAGCCAAGGATGTGCCTTCTCCATATGAAGTTAGACGTTTTCCTACCATCTGCTTCTCTCCAGCCAACAAGAAGCTAAATCCAAAGAAATACGAGGGTGGCCATGAATTAAATGATTTTATTAGCTATCTAAAGTGAGAGGCCACAACCCCCCCCCCCCCCCGCCCCCGTAATTCAAGAAGAAAAACCCAAGAAGAAGGCAGCACAGGAGGATCCCTAAAGCAGCAGCCAAATATACCACTTCGTAAAAGGACTCTTCCAGGGACTTCCCTGCTGGTCCAGTGGTAAAGAATCCGCCTTCCAATGCAGGGGACGTGGGTTCGATCCCTGGTCAGGGAACTAAGGTCCCATGCGCCGCGGAGCAACCAAGTCCATGCGCCACAACTACTGAGCTCGCCTCAACTAGAGCCCGCGTGCGGCAAACGGAAAGAGGCCACGCAGTCTGGAACCCACGGGCCCCAACTACAGAGCCCACGTGCCCTGGAGCCCACACGCCACAACTAGAGAAGTGAAAACCCGTGTAGCCACAACGAGAGAGAAGCCCTCACACTACAATGAAGAGCCCGCGCGCCGCAAAAGAAGATACCGCGTGCCGCCACTAAGACCCGATGCAGCCAAAACTAACTAACTAACTAAATTAAAAAAAAAAAAAGGACTCTTCCACCAGAGATGGGAAAACCATTGGGGAGGACTGGGACCCATATGGGATTATTACCTCTCAGGGCTGAGAGGACAGAATGGATAGAATCTGAATCCTGTTAAACTTTCTCTAAACTGTTTCTTAGCTGCACTGTTTATAAGAATACCAGAACCAGTTTATGTTTGTGGCTTTGGGCAAAATTGTTTGTGTTGGGGGCAACGTTGCAGGGGTGGGGGGGAACTGCGTTTGGGGACTTATTTTCTATCTTTTCTTTTTGTACATTTGGGAACAATGACAATAAATGCGCCCCCTCTAAAAGAAAAGACAATACTGAATTTGAGTTCTGTCACACAACTTAGTTACCTCTTTCAACTGCAAATCTGTGTCTGAAAATTCGCTAAGCGTATACAAAGTCTTTATACAAGTCAGCCGTGTGTAACGGGGCAGCATCAGGAGCTCTGTGGTCTGTCATCAGCCACCTCAATGACCCGGCAAATATTTACTCAGTTGTTACTTTGACTCTACTCTGGATATCTAACAAGGACACGATATGGTCTCAGCTCTGGTGGTCAAGTGGGGAAGACAGACATACAGATATATAGAGTGATCATTAAATTATAATGTAGGTACAGCACTAGAGTTATACCAGGATATTTATTTTTTTATAAATTTATTTATTTATTTATTTATGGCTGCATTGAGTCTTCGTTGCTGCGCATGGGCTTTCTCTAGTTGCGGCGAGCGGGGGCTGCTCTTCGTTGCGGGTGTGCGGGCTTCTTGTTGCGGTGGCTTCTCTTGTTGCAGAGAAAGGGCCCTAGGCACGCGGGCTTCAGTAGTTATGGCACATGCGGCACATGGGCTCAGTAGTTGCGGCCCACTGGCCGTTGAGCGCGCGGGTTTCAGCAGTTGTGGCGCGGTCTCTAGAGCTCAGGCTCAGTAGTTGTGGCTCACGGGCTCTAGAGTGCAGGCTCAGTAGTTGTGGCGCACGGGTTTACTTGCTCCGTGGCATGTGGGATCTTCCCAGACCAGGGATTGAACCCGTGTCCCCTGCACTGGCAGGAGGATTCTTAACCACTGCGCCACCAGGGAAGTCCCCCAGGATATTTTACCTAATACCTAATTTTACCTTGTACCGAATCCAGCACAAGATGTAACAAAAGATACCAGCTCTGAGTTCTACAATGCGACAAGAATAAGTGGCTGGGGGAAAGCTGTTACACGCAGGGAGTAGGCATGAAGGTAAGAAATAGCGTGGTGAGTAGAGACCACCTCGGCAGGGTGGAAAGGCAAGGCCCTCAGGTTCGTGTTTAAGTCCTGCTTCTACCACTTATTAGCTGGGTAATGCAAATCATTTCCTCATCTCTAAAGTGCAAATAATTCCACCTACCTCACAAACTGACGTAAGGATTAGAGGAGATCGTGTATGCAAAGGAAGCACTAACGTGCCTGACATGTAACTGGCCCTCAACAAATGAAATGCTGTTTCAAGGGTTTCAGTGGTAACTGGAACAAAAGGTACAAGGCAGGATGAGATATGAAGTAGGAGGCAATCAGATCATAGAGGGCTTCTTTATCAGGCTAAAGAGCCTGGACCCCATACCATAAATCACTGATGCCTTTGAAGGATTTTAATCAGGAAAACAATATAGTCAGGTTTGCTTTTTCAATGGGTCACTCTCAAAACTGGCTAGAAGTTGGATTTGCTGGGGCTGAGACTAGCAGTAAGAAGGACTGTTAGTGGGTTGCTCTAATGGTTCTGGAGAGGATGCTGAAGGCCTAATATAGGAATGGAAATGAAGGAAAGGTTGGAGGAGTATTCCGCAGGTATAACAGGTAGGGCCTTGTGATTATTTAGAGATGGGAGGAAAAGGAGAGGAAAGTGAGGCGTCAAGTTCATTAACTAGTTTCCTGGTATGGGTGGTTGGTGAACGGTAGTACAGCAACTAAAATTAGAAATGAAAAGAAGGAACAGGTTGGGGGACGATGATGAATTATTAGGTACCCACATGCGGCAGGCACTGCTGAGTTCTGAGGTTACAAAGACGAATAAGACACGGCCTCTCTCTGTAAGAAGCTCACATGCTGGTAGGAAAGACAGAAAAATGAAGATGAATAAAATACAGATGGTTTGTATAAAGTCACCTATCTGGATTCTTAATAAAAACCATTAAATATCTAATCATGAGGAAATAATCAGACAAATCCCAATTAGGAGACATTCTGCAAAGACAATCTGACTCTTCACAAGTAATACTGTGAAAGATTTTTAAAAAGTGAGTTCAATGTTGAAGGACAATAAATATGCATGACAACTAAATGCAATGTATGATCATTGGTTGCATACTAATAAGAATAGTTCAAAGGACATTAATATGATAACTGGGAAATTTTGATTATGGAACACAAATCAAATAGTACTATCATATCACTGTTAAATGTCTTAGGTATACTAAGGCTATTGTGGTTATGTAGAACAGAGTTCTAGGTATTCAGACATAGACGCTGAGATAGTTAAATAGGGTAATAAGCCATGATGCCTGTGACTTATTTACAAATATGTACGTTATTTGTATACATGTATATTTATACATATAGATATATGAATACATGTACATTTCAAATATATAGGTATTATGAATATATAGAGAGAGAGCACATGTGTGAATGTGGCAAAATGTTCAGATTTGGTGATATTTTATATTCATTTTATTATTCTTTCTTCTTTCAACTAAAATCACCAAATTTGGACATTTGTATACTATCATATCAGTACCAAGTGTAGGAGAAATATAAGAAGATGAAACAAAGTTTTTTAGTTAAACCCTTCCTCCAAGATTTTCTCCACGGTTCTATTTTCCTACACATGATACTGTGTGAAAACCTTTACTTTGCAAGAGTTCTGGCTTTGACAGTTAGGTGAGCCACATTCCAGGGTATCATGGAAACAGACACCATTGATGTCATAACTCTGCACAATCAGCCAGTGTAGCTTTCGTTTTCTCCAATGGGAAGACTGTGCCCATAAGAAAGGATATACTCAGACACACACTACTGGGACAGTTTCATAAGACATATGACAAATCCTCAGTCTCCTGCAGAAAATTTAATCCATTTTCAAAATGTCACTCGACAGCATTCCACATCCTGAAATCTTGTCTACTGAGTAGATTTTTCCTGTCTCCCATTAATTCTGGAAACAATCCTAGCAAGTTCCATTTACTGAATACGCCTACGCACCAAGTACTATGGCTGGTATTTTGCATATATGATAGTCATTTATCCAAAATGTATTTATTAAGTCAATACTACGGGCCAGTCACTCTTCTAGGCACTGGAGACATAGCACTGAACAAAACAGATATAAACCTCTGCCTCTTGGAGCTGAATACATCTCAATGATCTCATTCAAACATCATTAATGATTTAATCTTCACAATAAATCTGAAAGGGAGCCTTGATAAGATTTCAGACCTTGCCTAATGTTATAGTTGAATTCCAACTATACTCTTTCAAATTCCAAGGTACTGTTTTTCTTCTATATCATCCTCCTTTCCAATAACTCAGCAACACTGGAATTTGAAGAACTTGCAAGGTGATGTAGTTAAACAAAGATCTGATCAAGAACAAAGATATACTTTTCACAGAACCCAAATTAGTTAAAAATAGGATACACAGTCCATCTAAAATTTTGCAAGAGAGTCTGGGGGACAAAGTTTGCACAGCAAAGTGTTGGAATTTCTTGTATCTAACAATAAGTATATAATATTCAAAATCACAATTGCCCTGGGCACTGCAGGCATGTCCTCTCTCTCATTATACAGTTAGGGTTGTCTCTTGCACTGTGCTCTCTGAGCTCCTATCACTTTGATATGCTAAGCAGCTTTGCATCAGCAGGGGTGAATCGGGCCCAGCTAGTGTTCCTGATTTAAATTTTAATTCATTAAAGAAGCGTGCGGTTCTCTGTAGTGAATTGAGCAATAAAAGTATGAATTCTGAAAAAGACAGCCCCAGTTTATTCCTTTGGCAACTTGATCTTTGACAAAGTTGGAAAGTGGTGAAAGTTTGAGAGCTGCTTAATAATGAAAGTGACAATAATCATGGAGAATGGAAATGTAAAGTCCTAATGCCAGCAATTAGAAGTAATGACTAGTTTATTAGGCTATCATTTGAGCAAAGTTATTTCCACTTCAACACAAAGCACATTGCTCACATCTCATGCATAGGAGTCAGTATCCACTGTAGGGAATTTGGGGGCTTCCAAGAAGAGCTTAGTTCTGGGACCTCTGGTTCTCACTGTTAAGCATATCAATTCCCAAGATACTCCAGGACTGGCTTTAACACCATCTGTCAGAGAGAGCATGATACAGCCCAGGAAGTCCTTTACCAATCACAATAGCAGACACCTACTTTTATGTGAACCTATGGCATGCATCATCAAGGATGGGACTGAGAAATTAAAGCTCTTTTCAGCCTAAGCTACTCACTCCCAACCTTTCTGACAGGAAGGGCCTTACAATTACACATAATGAATTAAAGCCCAAGGAGGCCAAGATAGGTGGGAGAGAAGTGACATCTATTAGTTCTCAAATGCATGAAATCTGGCATGAAAGGGTTTCCTCAGAGGAAAACACCAATTTTATGACAATTTTAATGTGAAAGTGATCTGTGCTTGCAAGAGCTAGATAACTGATACCACAGTTTACTTGTTGTATGTGTGCATAAATAAACATCTGTATTCATATAAATTCAACAGATATTTATTAAGCATCTACTACATGCTTGGCAGTATGTAGAAAATGGGGATGAAATGGTAACTATTACAGGTATGCTTCCTGTTCTCATGAAACGTATAGTCCAGAGAGGAATACAGAGCAATACATAAACAAGACTATGTGATAAGGCCTAGAGAGGCGAAATGGAAGGTGTAATGGGAGTCACAGGGAGGCTTCCTAACTCGATGTGGAGTCAGGAAAGATTTGGCAGAGCGAATGGTATCTATACTAAGTCAAAGAGAAGGGACAGGAATTAGATGAGAGGGATGGGGGGAGAGTGGATCCGGCAGTAGCAACACTATAGGCAAAGAGAAGGTGAAAAACTCTGGGGGGATTGCTGGCAGTTGAGTACGGCTGGATCTCAGGGTGCAAGGAGAGATCAAAACGGATAAAACTGGAACACTAAGGAGAAACAAGGTGATAAATGATGGCCGAGCAAACATTGGCTTTTGTGAGCATATCTTTTCTAAAGAATTTTAATTGTATACAGTTTAATATATAATTATATATCTGTATTTATATCAAAATTAATAGCATAGAAACCAAATCTGGTCAAACTTTTAAAGAAGTACTAATCCCAACTTCAAAGAGTCTAAAGCCTCACCTGATGGCGTTAAGTTCTGAGTTCTTTCTGGAGATAACATAGTTTGCTTCAGTTCTGGCAATATTTACCATCAAGGTATTGTGGCTAGGGTCAGGGGTTGCCAACGATTAGACTAGTGGTTCTTAACTCTGGCTGTAAATTAGGATCACCTGGAGAATTTAAAAGTAAACTGCTGTCCAGGTCTCACCCTGAGATTTTGAATTAATAGGTCTATATTAGGACTGGATATTGGTATTTTTTAAAGAACAGAGATGTAAATGCCAAAGGCAGGAAAGAATCTGAGCTACTCTTGACTTTCAGAACTGATAATACCTTCTCAGCTAGACCATGGGCTGCTTGCAACTGGGGACTATGGTTCCTGATTTTTTGTTATAATTATTGTTATTGTTATTATTTTTTCAACAGCTAGCTGCAGAACAAATATTCAATAAAATATTAACAATTATTGATGAACAATAGCCATGGGGGAGAAAGGAAGGGCAAGTACTATACAGTCTGTGTTTAATATCAGTTACCAGTTGATGAGGGTCTACTCTAAGTCCTTCTGTAACTCCAGCACTTAGCACAAGATGTGTCACAATGTAGGTGCTTAATAAATATATATGGAATGGATAAGTTAATTTCTGTTGCAAGGATGAGGAAAATGAAGCTCAAAGCTTCTTATTTGGGGGTCAAATAATCACATCCTTCAGGACAAAGCTGATCACACTCAACTGACTCTTTCGATCACACCATGTTCATGAGATTTATCCAGGGCACTCTATGGGCAACAACCCTCTTAGATATCTTGCCTTTCAGAGTCATGGGGAATGTCTGACCCATTTGCCGCTTTGCTGAAAACTTTATCCCCTCTACTAGCCAATGGTACCACTCAGAAATGTCTCGTCATTACAGACACATCCCGGTCCACCTCCTCCCACTGACCCAGCACTCTGCTGGGGGTTGCAGGGGGAAGGGTGGGGGGACAGCTTGTAGCCCAGGTGACAGAAACAAAATCCTGGGAGTGGATTTGCTGATTTAACGGAGCTGCGCGGAAGTGTGATGTGGGAGTGGGACTCTGGTGAGAGAGGAGGGGGAGCCTGTAATAGAACTCAAGGTGTTCATGCTAGAGGGTCACTTGGAACCCTGGCCCTTCCTGTACTTATCAGGGTAGCAAGAGAAATGTTGACCACAAGAAAAGAAGGAGGGCCAGACAGACAAATTCGTAGAGGACCACTTTCTTGTGGTCCTTTCTCTCTCACTTTCTTTGACTTTCACTTAGTTGAGCCAGAGGAGCTATAGTTACATCTTAGTCTTTCCTTGTGACTTGGCATTTCTGTTGGTTTGGCTATTTTTACCACTATTACTTAGAGACTACGGAGGGTGTGATTCACAAATAAGGCAGACATTTGATAAGACCTGCCTTGGTTTCCAAGTGTTACCGCCACACCTGCACACATATATAGAAGCTTCCTCCTATCTACACCTTAACTGACAAAGTATCTACTATGGGTTTTAGAGAATTAATATATGTTATATTTATCGGCTGAAATGTGATGCTCCACAATCTAGGTTTATCAGAATTTTAGAAATAAGAAACTTAAACCTTTTCTATCACCCCCTCTTTTCTTCCTACCTCTAAAATAAAATAAAGCAAGGAACAGGCATTAATTTGAGTTTGTCTTTCCTTGTGAACAGGTTTTATGTTCTATAAGCTAATTTACTAAAAATTATAGTAAATAGTTTTATAAATAGAAACCAAAACCATCATATTGATATTACCTATGGATACTGAATTTTAAGTAGAGATGACCATATTACAGAGTATAGTTTCCAAAGATTTTTAACTTTCAATATTTCCTTAAGCTTTGATACTGAGCCTAAGCTTTTGATTTTTATTCTGTTATTTTAGAAATATAGGTTTATAACTACCTAAGCCCTACTTTCACACGTTCCTCAATCTTTGTGTGCATGCCTCATACTACAGTGTTATATAAATGAATGTGTCCTCTCCTTTTCTCTAAAAATGTAAATCCCTTACATGGGCATTACCAAAACATAATTTGCTTTCTGATTAAAATGAACAAATAAAAATCCCACACGAATCTCCAATAAAATATACAGCCTCCCAGAGGGATCCTAGATTTCAATCAAGGAATTTCCAGAAACCATAGTATGGTTTACTTACGGAATGCATTTCAAACCAAAATGATGAAAACTCTTTCTTCCTTTTCCTTGTGATTTACCTTCATGTATGAATTGGTTTTATTTCTTACATTCCCACAGACTTAGTTCCTTATGAATAAGGAGCAGGCCTCAAATTCTTTTCCTTTTCCTTGTGCCAGTGTGGTCTTCTGCTTATAAATGGCTTAGCAGTGTCCTGACAGAGCAGATGTAGGTGGTGGGGAAAGGACAGCTCAATGAACAAGTCCCAGCCACGGACACTGAAGGGCTAGGCCACTGTGGGCAGTGCCCATTTCCATCACATTCAATACTGTATAAGGGCGTTTGCAACAAGACTAATGCATAAAGCATTAAAACTTATGGAAGAAGGGGAATGGGGCCCAACTTTAGTAAATTATGAAGAAACTTTGTGGCTTCCACATTGAATGGGACTCTTCACTGGAATGTTAGGACTTCAATGTATTTTCTCATACTTTTTCATCTATTTCATGGACTTAGGTAAAAAAGCAGCCTTGCTTTTAAGTTAGGTTTTCATGGAAGAAAAGAACTTATGGAGACTTTTTCGTTAACCATCTGCTATGTTGCTTAAAATTTTTAATTATCTTTTTTTAAAGATATATACTCAAAATTCTGTTTCTCTTAAAATTTAAATAGCTTTCTTTAGTTCTATTTGAAGCCTATGGATATAATTTGATTTACAAGAAGTAAGTGTAAGTTTTTACTTATTCTATGTGGTCACAACCTGTATTGGTTTGAGTAGGTATACGGCAAATGTTAAGAGTGTACGCTTTTGGGGCTTCCCTGGTGGCGCAGTGGTTGAGAGTCCGCCTGCCGATGCAGGGGACACGGGTTTGTGCCCTAGTCCGGGAGGATCCCACATGCCGTGGAGCAACTAAGCCTGTGTGCCATGGCCACTGAGCCTGCGCGACCGGAGCCTGTGCTCTGCAACGGGAGAGGCCACAACAGTGAGAGGCTCTCGTACAGCAAAAAATAGAAAAAAGACTGAGAAGTAAATACATCAAAATGTCAACAATGGTTATTTATCAGTATGGGTGATTTTTTCTCTATTGTACATTTTTTAATTTTCCATATTTTATGTAATTAGTTCATATTGTTTTTATAATCCAAAAATAACCACTAAAGTAAAATTTAACATAATGCTTATCAAATGAGCCTCTCAGAAAGCACAAACATTAGAAACTCTGCAGGGGTGGGATGAATTGGGAGATTGGGATTGACATATTTACACTATTGATACTATGTATAAAATAGATAACTAATGAGAACCTACTGTATAGCACAGGGAACTCTACTCAGTGCTCTGTGGTAACCTAAATGAGAAGGAAATCCAAAAAAAGAGGGGATATATGTATACGTATAGCTGATTCACTTTGCTGTACAGTATAAACTAACACAATATTGTAAAGCAACTATACTCCAATAAAAAAAAAGAAAAGATGAAAATAATTTAAATTAAAAAGTTTAGAAAAAAAGAAACTCTTCTAATGCCTTGTAGCAGACTATGGGGATTGTTTAGAATTCCAGAGATCCCATTTATAGTGGATGGGCACAGGCCAAGCCCTTTCAGAGGAGTGGCTAGTTCCAGCCACACAGTAAACTCCATATTTGTGGATAGACGAATGGATGGAATAGAACTTGACTTGCACTTTGCCAAACTGTTTTCATGTGTTAGCGTACAAGTCACAACCTTGAGATACCCTCTAGCCCATAGATTGTCTGACAGATACCAAGAGAACATAAAACAAAACACTCCAGCAGCTCTTTTTTTTTTTTTTAACATCTTTATTGGGGTATAATTGCTTTACAATGGTGTGTTAGTTTCTGCTTTATAACAAAGTGAATCAGTTATACATATACATATGTTCCCATATCTCTTCCCTCTTGCGTCTCCCTCCCTCCCACCCTCCCTATCCCACCCCTCCAGACGGTCACAAAGCACCGAGCCGATATCCCTGTGCCATGCGGCTGCTTCCCACTAGCTATCTACCTTACCTTTGTTAGTGTATATATGTCCATGCCAGAGCTCATGAGGTTCAGCTGATCAGCCCCACTACCCCACCCCTTCACATTCCAGAGATGCTCCAGTGATTTGCATATGATTCAGGCCTGACTACTCCACTCCTGGCAGTGATTCACCCAAGCCAGTCAGCCCATGGCAGGAGCTATCAAGGTTAATGCACTATAGGGTCTGCAGCTCTAAGAATGATCTTGGTACTGCCACCAGTCATTCTGTTGTTTTTTGAGGCGGAAGAACCAGGCCCCATGGCTTCAACTTGTATGAGTTGTATTTTTGCCACTTGCAACTCCAAAGAATCCCAGTCCATACAGAGAGAAGTTGAGGGGATAGCATTTGTTTTACAATGAAGTGTCATAGTATATTTGACATGTGCAAACTCACTCAGTCCATTCTTTTCTTTTAAGAATGATAGAATGTTTATGACCTTATATTGAAATACTATACAACTTTCTCAGAAATATTACGTTGGATTTTAAGGGATTATCTTGATTTAGGTTAATCTGAGAAGTGGCTTCCATAGATGGTGCTATATAAAATGACCGAAGAACACCATGAAATAAAATAAAAATCCACACGATGATATAAGGTTTGCTATTCTCATTTTGAAGCAGCTGTTGCACTTATGAATGGGATAACGGATGATTTACCAAAAAATTCAAACTAACTTAAGCCAATTTGTCCTTGTCTTCCTGATAAGGTATTGGGTATACTAATTTTATTCCAATTTATTTGGGGTGAAATATACCCCATGCCTAACTCATTTTGGAACCACTAAGTTAAACAAAGCTAAAGTTATTGTTGTTGTTTTTAAACTGTGTGCCTTCTCAGAACTTAATTTACGTTCATGTGCGTTTTAAATCTACAAGAAGGAAACAGAATATTCGGCCTTTCTTAAGCTTATTTGACCATGGATGGAAGCATTTACTACTAAGCATTTTCAGGGACTAGTGTTCTACAAGATACACTTTGGGAAGTTCCAATCTATGTTGTTAAAATGAGCCTGTATATAGTGCTTGACAGTTGCTAATGCACATTAAAATAACTATCCAAGTAAAGAAGAGATCTCTCTTCTTTATGCATTTCATAAGGCAGGATGGTAGAGAATCAAGAATGCAGAGATTTAAATATCAGTTTTACTTATTAACTGCTCTTTAAGCCTGTAACATCCTAAGTTTTTGGTAAAAATCAGATAGGATCTTCTCAGTGTCTGGGCTACCCTTCTACTTCTATGTGTAGTTAACTCCTTATTCTTCAAAAATCAGCTTAATCATTGCCACCTTCCCTAATGTCCTCTTTGCTTTTGTGTCCTATTATATCATAGCACAGATCACACCGCAACATAACTCTTTTTATCGATTGACTTCCCCTATTAAACCTTGAGCTACTTTAAAGCCAAAAATATGATTTGATCATTTTTTAATCTCTAGAGACAAAGCACAGTGCCTGACATTTAGTAAGTTCTCAGTAAGTAGCTGTGCCAGTCAGAAAGTCATCCCTCTTAGCTGTTTATGCTTGCTGGTGAATAATTCCAGCTGCTAGCTGATAGGAAAAGGTTTAAAGGTAAAAGTTCTTGATCCTATCATCATGAAGATCAATTCCAGTGGTCTCTAAGATGGGAGGCTCTCACTAATAGTGGTGGGCAGAGAAGGTGTGATGCCATCACTGCCATGCTCAAAAGGAAATATATATATTATATATATGCATTTTATAATTAAGAAAAAAATTTAATCTGTATGGATATATGACATACTCATTGTCACCCATATATGGTCCATATTTCAAAAGGTATCCAAGGTATTTTTAGGCAAAAGAGGAAGTGCTACCATACAGAGGTATAAAAACAGGTATAAGAGACCTAACTCATTCCTTGTTTTTCAACACTGCAATTGCTTAAGTAAATGTACAGTTTCTATAACCAGGCTTAAACTAAATAAGTGTCACAAAGTAGACAAATGGCTTTAAAAACTTCCTTGCAAGCAAACCAGAGCTTGAAGATAAAGCAAAAATGCAAATTATATAAGCACAAATGAACTACAAGAAACTTGCAGAATTAAGTTGCCTCCAATTTCTAGTATAAACTTTCAACCAATTTAAAAGGTAAACACAGTAACAGTCTAATTAGGGGGGGAAAAAACCTCATAAAATTCCCAATCGATCAAGAAATTTTGAAATATGAACTTAAATCATCTCATAATACATTAGCTAAGATTAGTGGATGATGGAATAAAGAAGAAAGACATTGCAATTTCTAAGACATTGAAAATATAGATTATTCCAACTAAATCTAGTCTATTTAACATTTACTATTTTTCTTAGGTATGCAACAATTGTACATATACACTAATTATATATTAATATAATCCTTATTATTATATGAGATGTATTATTAATATATATATATTTCTTAAGCACTGGGGAAAAATGGGATGGCTCTGGGGTATGAAAGGTATTCTGTCTCATTGTGAGTAAGTCTTTAGACCAATGTTTTGTCTAAACTTCCCAGAGACACAGGCTTGATGAGTCCAGATATTTAAGTGCAGAAACAGAAAAAAGTAACTCAAGGCTGAAAGAGAAGTGGGATATGGAGAGGCTGCAGACAGATCTGAATCTGATACACCTTGTCTGATTCCCATGGAATGCGGTCCTCCCCAGCATTGCTCTATGATGCCACAGCACTGGGGACTACCTTCTGCTCTCTTCCTCTTTCTCTATTAGAACGTTTAATTAAGGAATCAGTATTTTCCACTTCAGAGCCATACAACCATCAATATCTACCCAGTTCTAGCACTGTGTTCCCTAATATATGTCATGAAAGTGTAGTATAATTTCTAAGCGTACCTTTTTGGAATAACAGTTTTACTGAGATATAATTCACATTTAATACAATCCACCTATGTAAAATGTACAATTCAGTGGTTTTCAGTATATCCATAGAGTTGTGTGACCATCACCACATTTTCATCAGTTCTCCAAAAAGTCCTGTAGTCATCAGCAGTCATTCCCTCTTCACTTTTCCCACCCACAGCACTAGGCAAACACGAATCTACTTTCTGTTTCTATAGATTTGCCTATTCTGGACATTTCACGTACCTAATATATTTTGAGTACTATGTCTATTCCTTATCCCACACTGCAAAATTCTACCCGGGTTCAGAAGGATGTAACTTTGCTCTGACATTCTCTTGCCCTGACAGAAGAAAATCACAGACCCAAGACAAAAGAAAGACCCAAGAAAGCTCTCAGTATCAGGCTAGTTTCTGGAATAATCCACAAGTTGCAGAATATAGCTAGTAATAGTTCATACTTGTTTGTCTGTATGGAAATGGAGGAATGTAATAAAATATCATGTATCACTACAAAGTCTTTTGTTCTTAAGTCTTACACAAGATGGTAAATGCTTAATACCTCTGGAACATTTTTCTGGAATACTGTGTTTTAAAAATTTAATCCAGTTAGTCTTTCACATAATATTAATTGAGCCATAAAATATATGCCAGGCACTATGCTTGACTTTTACAACAATCCAGAAAGTAGGTCAGTATTATTATTCCCATTTTAAAGATAAGGAAATTGAGGACTTCCCTGGTGGCACAGTGGTTACGAATCCCCCTGCCAATGCAGGGGACACAGGTTCGAGCCCTGGTCCGGGAAGATCCCGCATGCCGCAGAGCAACTAAGGCCGTGCGCCACAACTACTGAGCCTGTGCTCTAGAGCCCGCAAGCCACAAATACTGAGCCCGTGTACCACAACTACTGAAGCCCGTGCGCCTAGAGCCCATGCTCCGCGACAAGAGAAGCCACCGCAATGAGAAGCCCGCACGCCGCAACGAAGAGTATACTTTGCTCGCCGCAACTAGAGAAAGCCCGCGCACAGCAACGAAGACTCAATGCAGCCAAAATAAATAAATAAATAAATTTATTTAAAAAAAAAATAAAGATAAGGAAATTGAGATTCATAGAAGTAAAGTGAGCTGCCCCAAATCACACAACTCATACATGGAAGAAATAAGAATTGAATTTAGGTCTTCATTCTCCATCGTGTGCACTTTCCATCATGTTACATTTTCTACCCTCAGACAACCACAGTCCTTCTGGTATAAAGACTGTGCAAGAGCTAAGTCCACAGGAAACAATTTATACTCTTCCAAGACCGTTTTTAAAAGTTACCTATGATTATAGTTCAGACACTTCTATATGCAACAGAAATGCTTCACTATAATTGATACTGTGGGTCTGAGGACCCAGCATCAGGTTAAAAAAAAAAAAAAAATCCCTCTTTCCTGGTTTGCTGCTTCCCCCAGTGGCCCCAAATGCAGAAGGGCTTAGACATTTGAGCTCTAGAATTTACCACTCTCAATACACAATTCTCTCTCCTGGTTATTAAATCCCAGTGGGCTTGTTGCAAAATAAAAAAAATAACCTAAGACAAAAAAATAACAAGCAGTCATTTTACACAGAGTCTGGCGTTAGAAATTCAGTAGGGGGAGAAGAAATGAAATGAGGAAAAAAGAACTGGCAGATTACAAGGTCAGCCCCCATCAGCGGCAACAGTGACATAACAATATCAGAAAAATGTCTGATCACCTTACCAATCATTGTGGGCTCTTGCTGTGTTTAGTGCAGTGTGTTCCGAGTAATTGTTGTTTTTCTAGCTTCTAAGTGCCTTTGGCTTAAAGACACCAACATTTCCACGAGGTGTACACATTTAACTCAGGGCAGGAATCATCTTCTGCAGAAAACAGGGCTGCCTTATGCAGGTGGGGTTTCCAGAGCCCACTGGCACAATTCCTCTGTGAGCGGACACAGGCCAAAACAGGCAGGACTGCATGGATGGATCAGCTGGGCTTGTCTTGATACAGTAACCTAATAAACTCCAACTGTGCAAGGCACCACTGGTGCTGAGAAACCTGATTGTTCATAGTAACAGGACTTTCTTCAGTACTGTTGGTGAGAAATTCAAGTGTCCCCTCTGCTAGTAATTTCTGGGGCACTACTTTATTTAATTAACCCCTGGAGAGCTAGCCAAGGCACTGCTCTGGTTACAAAATAATGGGTCCATCAGGCACAATCAGTACCCAAGTGAAACATGGCAGTGTGCATGCAAACGATTGAAGTAAACAATTTCAGGCGCTGAAAGGGGCTCGCTTCCTAATTAACCCTTAGAGGGCTCCTCTGTTTGCCTGAACAAAGCCCAACCCCAAGCCTTTGCCAGTTGGCATGATGGGGAAATGGTTTTTGCATCAGATCTTGCTAGGCATGGCACTGGCAAATGGAAATGACTAATCCCTGAAGACTTAACACCATAGAACACCTGGAAAACACACCGGGTTCAAGTGAACATATTAAAGAGTGGATATATTATGGAGAATGAGTCCTAGAAAGAGTCTTGGAAAAATCCAAATTCTTGGAAGAACAGCTTCCCTGCCCTTGCTACTTGAGGACAAGACACGTTTTCTTCTCTCTGACAGCTCCATAGAAATTAGTATAAGACCCTCCGTGCAGGATGTGTACAGCCTAACTTGTGGGTGTGATTTGTTTTAGAGCGAGATTGGAAGTGATTAAACTGTTGGTTTTTTTGGACTCTACATAAAAAAATAAACCAACTACTGTCTCAATATCAATTTTAATAAGCACATTTTTATTCTGTATTCTGATGAGTGTTGCATTTGATTTTTCTTTGCTATATTGCTAACTCCTAGAGCAATGCTCGGTACAAAGCAGGTGTTTCCAAAAGTACTTGTCGAATAAATGCGTGAATGACCTAAAAAGAGGCTACTGTGAATGAGGGGGTAGAGCACTGGGCAGCAATTATCCAAAAGCACATATTTAATAGGTGCATGGATAAAAGAGTAATGCTTTACATTTGCCATGTTGTGTTGGGTCTTTATTACCTTTAACAGTATAAATATTTTTAATTATCTTTTCAAAATATACACCTTCTAAAAGTCTAAGAGGGTCAGATTCAAGATATTGGTTACTAAATAAAAAAAACTCTATTACTCCTTAGATTTTAAGTCTTCCTGGGAATAGGGGTGAGCATGTGTTGGATGCAACGTGGTGTGATGGTAAAAGGTGGCACCTTTGGAGCCATAGCCCCTGATTCTGAATAACTGACTTTGCCAAAATTTTGCTATGTAAACTTTAAAACGTATCTAACCTTCCTAAACTATAGTTTCCTCATCTATAATAAAATGGGACTAATACCACCTACCTTAATCTCCATGTAAAGGGCTCAGTAATTGTTAGTGATGATGATAATGAAGTTTTGATTCTCATGAGAAAGAAACTTACAGCAGCAGCTCACAAATTAAACACAGCAATATTCAATTGTTCACAGGTACAGGAAAGAACTTTGAGTTGTATATATGCGCACACAAAAACACATTAACGCAGACAGTGTTCTCGATATAGATCTTGACAACATACCAAAAATAAGACCTAGCCAAAGAGGTTCTTTTATGGATCCTATTATGCCCAAAACAGCACCTCAGAGAAGCGTGTCCTGAACAAGGATGCCATGATCTGATTTGTGCAAAGCCCCTGGAAATCTTCAGTGTGGCAGAATCAACACCTGTTCCCTTATTTACCTCATCTTTAAGCAAATGAAGCCTACTGACTTGGGTATACCAGAAAGAGAGCCTGGATTTCCCCATGATTTTGATTGCCAGATCGTCTGCCATGTATCATATTCTCTATATATTTGTGGTCAGCAAGAGAGAACAAAGCTTGGAAATTATCAGTGGTTGCTTATGTTTCATTTGGTCAAAGGAATACTGAGATCCTGGCTTTTACTTGCCTGTGTGGCATGAGTTCAGGAGTGGCACCGTGGCAATCACAGTAAGAGGCCATGATCTCATGCTTAGAGGAAAAGCTTCTCAGCTGGGCTTCTTGTGGTCCTGAAATTGTATCGTGACCTCAGCCCTTTTGGGGCTTCCTAGGCGGAAATCTTAGCTAGGAGAATAGGAATACTCCAGAGGATGGAGCCAGGTCCCTTTCCACACGAGGCTCAAAATCCTGAGCTTAGTCTTCCCTTATTGAACTGCCATTGAATGGTAAGATTTAAAGGGAAGAAATGTATTTCACTCCAGAAAAAAATTATCTTTTGTTCTTCCTCCAAGGCCGACTTAACAAGGTCTTTAAAAAATAGAAGGGGTCTTAAAGAAACCCATCTGGCTTCTGAATGCCAAATTTGCTCTAAATTCCTGGGAGTCAGGCTAGGCTGTCAATATACTCTGAGTTGTAATAAAAAACATGTAATTCATGTTTCTCTGAGGTCATCAATGTCTTTGCTTGCTTTTCTTACCATTCCTCAGAATAATGGTGCTTAGTGAAGCAATTTCTTTTTAACTCCTACCATGTGCCTAGTTACAGGCTATATTCAAAATTCTATTTTAAAATTCTACCTCTCATCACCATCCTTCCTCCAGAGGTTTAAATACAATCTAGACCTCTCCACCCATCTTGTTACTTGCTTAATAACTAATGTCTACAGATAATGGATTATGAACCTCAGTCCTCTTCTTATATGCCAGCACTCAAAGTTTCAAAATATTCAGGATCACACACCTTTTAAAATATTTACAAGCACAAAATATTTTTATAGTAGCAGGCCGTTTAAAAATCTTTGTGAAAAACTAAATATCAGCAACTGCCAATCCATTCTCCAGGGACGCACTATTAAATTGCACCTTGAAAATAAGTTAATAAGAATATTGCAGGGGCTTCCCTGGTGGCGCAGTGGCAGAGAATCTGCCTGCCAATGCATGGGACACGGGTTCTAGCCCTGGTCTGGGAAGATCCCACATGCCGCGGAGCAACTGGGCCCGTGAGCCACAACTACTGAGCCTACGCGTCTGGAGCCTGTGCTCCGCAACAAGAGAGGTCGCGATAGTGAGAGGCCCTGCGCACCGCGATGAAGAGTCGCCCCCGCTCGTCGCAACTAGAGAAAGCCCTCGCACAGAAACGAAGACCCAACACAGCTAAAAATAAATTAAAAAAAAAAAAAAAAAAAAAGAATATTGCACATTTACCAAAACTTAAAGGTACTAGAAAATTCCACAAAAATCTCGGATGTTAACTTAATTGGATTAAGTGTGATAGTAAGGAATACTAGGGCTCATTGAAAAAGGTATCGCATTTGAAAACAAGAGCACTCAGATCTTTGTGCTTTCCTGGAAAAAGGTCCACATCTGGAGTCACTGAACATGTGTTAGGAACCCAGTTGTGCCATCAACAAGCTGTGTGACCCTGGAAAGTTCACTTTGCCTCTGTGGGCCACCCACTTTCTTCCCTGCAAAACATGGCTCACAGGATTGTAGTGTGGACCCCAAACTTACTACTCTCAATAAACTCCAGGATGTTAGGAATTTCTAGATCGTAAGTAAATCTCAGGTAAAAAAAAATGTCATTTTGAGAAGCAAAGGATGTGGCACAAACCATGAGTCTTTAATGTCATGCTACTACAGCTAATATCTCACATTTTATTGGCAATTAATAACTTAAAGGTCATTTATCAACACATAAACTTCTTTGACTATTACAACAATGCTAGAAGGTGGATATGCTTGGCATTCCAATCTCCATTTCACACATAAGGCAATAGAGAATCAGAGAGTTAAAGTGACACCCACTGAGACCTCAGTCTCTTAATACATAATTTATTTTTTAACACCTTTATTGGAGTATAATTGCTTTACAATGGTGTGTCAGTTTCTGCTGTATAACAAAGTGAATCAGTTACACATATACATATGCTCCCATCTCTCTTCCCTCTTGCGTCTCTCTCCCTCCCACCCTCCCTATCCCACCCCTCTAGGTGGTCACAAAGCACCGAACTGATCTCCCTGTGCTGTGCGGCTCCTTCCCCCTAGCTATCTATTTTACATTTGGTAGTGTATATATGTCCATGCCACTCTCTCACTTTGTCCCAGCTTCCCCTTCCCCTTCCCCGTCTTAATACATAGTTTAATTCTTTCCCTTATGTCCTGAACTTAGGAGTAAAGCTGATCTCGGGAAATGTACTCAGCAAAGTTACAGCACAGCACTTTTAAACATCAATTAATATTCCTGAATTACTGAAGCCTTTGTCCCCTCTAGAATGCCTTTATTTACCTCTTGATTGAATCACTAAATTGCTCAAAGTTCATGGAATTCTATTTTTTCCTTCTCATTCATTCATTCATGCATGCTACCTTAGCTCAGGCTGCCATGACAAAATACCTTAGACGGGGTGGTGTAGACAACAGAAATTTACCACAGTTCTGGAGGCTGGGAGGTCTAAGATCGAGATGCCGGCAAGGTAGATGTCATTCTGAGCCCTTTTCTCTCAGCTTGTAGGCGGCTGCCATCTTGCTGTGTGCTCACATGAATTCTCTGTGCCCCAAGCAAAGTGGGGTGAGGTGGTGGTACTCTTTCACATCTCGTCTTACAAGGGACTAATCCCATCTGGAAGGCTCCACCCTCATGACCTACCTCCCAAAGACCCCGTCTCCAAATACCATCACACTGGGGGTTAGGGCTTTAACATATGAATTTTGCAGGGACACAAATGTTTAGTCCATAACACACGCATTCATTCATTCAACAGGGTTGAATTACAGGGTTAGTTGTAACAACTTTTACTCATTTAGCAGTGAACAAACAATGTTATTTCCATATACATCCCACTAATTTGATCTTAAAAGCAATTCTATAACATGTTAAGCAAAAATCTTATTTCCATCTTCCATATTAGGAAGCTGAGTCTCAGAGAGGGAAAGCTTAACTTTTGAGCTTTTTAAATTCAGGACTTCTGAGTACAAATCCAATTCTCCATACACAACACAGTAAGGTAACGTGAAAGATGCAAAGGTATTCATTCGTTTGTTCATGCAAAATATTTACAGAAAACCTGTATTTACCCACTACCGTTCCTGGGGATACCCAGTGAATAAAACACACTGAATCACGCTGTCCTTTTGAAGCTTGTATTCTAGACCTTTTACCATCAGAAGCATGCAATTTGAAAGGACATGTGCAAAAAAACCTACAGTACAGGGAAGAAGATAAACAGCCACGTGAGCAGGGAATGTGGAAAAATGTTACAGAATTTCAAAGCACACAAAGACTGTTTCCGGTAGGAAAAACTCAGAAAAATTCTTCACAGAATGGGAAGCCCTTGAGGTGAAGTTTGGAGGACAGGTGGAATAAAGATGTAAGCGAGCAAGAAAAAGAGAATAGAGGGTTCATTAGACTGTCAGTTCCCTGAGGAAAGGGGTTTTGTTCCTTTTATTAAGGTCCTAGGACAGTTACTGGCGTTTAGTAAGTGCTCAATATTTATTAAATTAGCAAAGGATAACTCCAAGCATAGAAATAATATGAATGGCATTCTGAAGGAGGGGAGATAAATCTCAAGGTACGTCTAAGGGAGCTTCCATAGAAAGAAAAGATTGGCTGCCTTTAACCTAAGGACCACAGGGAATATATACTTATTCACTTCCCTTAACAAAAATAATAATGTGGGTATTTGTATCTCTACTTGACAGATGAGGAAATTAAGGCTCAAAGATATTGTGTACCTCACCCAAAATCAACTAATAAATGAGTGATAAAAAGTGGATATATGTTACATATCTACGTCCATCTGATTCTAAAGCTTGAGTGCTTTCTGTGATGCTTTCGCTTCACCCTGGAAATAAATATAAATGTAGACATGAATACGGATATAAATATAAAAATATATGTAGGAATTGTATCTGTTATCCCAGAGTGAAAACAAAGAGAGTCAAAGACAGATCATTAATAAAATGACTGTATGACTTTGAATCATTCAACTCTCAATGTCTTTGTATCCTGTCATATGCCACATAAGTCCTCCTAAAATGTGCACATAATGGACTAGGTAAAGCACAGATTTTGTTGGAACAAGAAATGACCACCCTATCTTCATCACCCTCCTACACATAAGTGCTTACTTACAAATATCCTCTCTTCCATCCACCAGCACAAAGCATGATTTATTTAAATGAGTAATAAAGAATGTTGAATTCTTCTATTTTCCTGCTCATGTGGTTTCTGGGAGGAGGACTTGTTTAATATTTGTATTTATTGCCACCTGCAGTTGATGTTTTGCACACACTGTGGACAGAGTCTGGACACTCTACTCCTCTATTCTGCATTCTGAGAACGATCTTCCTAAGAAAACAAAGCTGTAGGCATACCTTTCAACCTTCCTCTTTGGGGTGGTTCCCAAGAGGTGGCCATGCAGGGGAACAGTAAGTAGAGATTACACCTCTTTGCCTCAGAACATTTCCCATCTCTGAGCATTTAGCAGAAATAAAAGCCTTCAAAATCCCAACCACGTAGCTTGCTTTATGAAGTGACTGCTCAGTAAAGAAATGAATCTTGACAACACAAAGTAATATTCACCTAGACTACACTTATCAGGCCAAAAGGTTCAGTCCAATTTCTTTGGAGTGAAGAATCATATATGCCTTCCCAGTAGGGCTTCAAAATATTCCATTTTCTGATTTGAGCTTTTAATCGATAACCACTTGGTAAACGAAGCAGAAACTCTCCCTCTGGATTGTTTTTTTGTTGTTGTTGTTTTTGGTTTTTAATTGCCAGGAAGTGAGGCAGGAACACAGCAAGTATCTTTCGTTCATTTCATCTGTAACTTCACCAGTAGGAAATACCCTGGAGTTTTGCTCAAACATTATTGCTGAGGGGCCAGGAGCTATTCTGTTTTTTAATATATCTGAGGCTAGTCCACTTAAAGACCAGAAAGGGCAGGGACTGGGACCCTACCAGTACTCACGGTGCTCTGATAACACAGCACGCCATTTGGGGTTTCCTGTCTTTTCTGTCTCAGGTCTGCATTTGATGGTTCAGACCTGTCTCTGCTCTCTAGTGACCATGGACTGGTTTGGTATTTACTTATACTCCCTTGGTCTTTGGTTTGGCTCCTTAGTTCACATCTTCATCCTGATTCATGATGTCTTCCACACACACCCTGGTCCTGAGCTTATCTGATCTGGATCTCAACAGACCCCATCTCTAATTGTCCTTCTGACCACCCCCTTGGCTTCTCAGTGGTTTTACCGGCATTTGAAGGAACAGAGTGCACATCAAGGCCATCCCTTAGCTGGGCCACCTCGAAGTAGTGACTTAATTTCTCCAAGTCTCAGTTTGTGTTTTCAGTGAGAATGGAAATAACTGCCCTGCCCCAGCTATGTTGTAGGGATGCCATAAGTTGATATACGTGAAAGAACTTCATAAAGTATGAAGTGCCCTTTATACAGTTAAAATACAACAGAAAACTCTTTTTTAGGTTAGTTCTCTGCTGCCCTCTCCTGGTTCCCAGTTTCTGTAACTAAGATTTAACAGTGGGAATTAACACTTTTGATAGGAGAAACTGTTTAAAAAAATATACTCCTGTATATATATATATATATATAGAAGGTGTAGGCCACACCCATTGGTTAAGGTTTTCCTAAAGTCTATTCAGAGTGCAACTCTTCTGAATTACTTTTAACTCACATTTCTTTATCTTTGTGTTTTTCAAATCAGTCTTATTCTCTGTGCCATCAAAAGGTCATTTTTTGATGGAGATTTTCTTAAAAGGGTGCTCTACGACGTTCTCCAAGAATTTCTTCTAAAATATATCTATTTTACTATTTCTGAAGGTGGGTTTTCTTAATTGTCTCAGATTATTTCAATGAAAGCTTTTCAGAGAGGACAAGTAAGACTCATTCTTTCCTTAAATGATTTGTTGACTGAGACATCAAAGGAATTCTATTGTGTGTCATGCCACCAGGAATAACAACTAAGTTTATAATCAGGTAATGACAACTGCATCGCAAGTGCTCCCTAGCTGACAATACTTGACAAAGTTGTCATCTATTGCAAGACCTACCTAGAGTTCAGAGAAGACAAAATGTGAAAAATATATCTCCTAAAATTGACGAATGTTTCATCTTTTTGATATTTTATTATCCATGATCCCGGCAATGGTGGTTGAAAACCATCCAATTGGTTTTATAATGACTTCAGGATATGATGAGCTTTTAGCACGCCCAGCATTCACTAGCATATAATGCCAGAATCCTTTACTCCACTGACCATCTACCATATGTCAGGTAATTCACACCTATGCACTGCAGGTATGCCCTTGAAAGACATGGCTTTTGCCTTTCAGAAACCACAGCTTGTAATGTGTGTGCCTGTCTAGAGGAGAGGGCATTCAAGTTATAGACCAGATTGGCACATAGAAAATTACTGCAGGGACAACTCTTAGAATAGTCTGCTGATCCAGGCATCTCAATTTAGAGATGGAGAAACTGAGGCCTGGAGAAATTAGTACCTTACTCAAGGCCAGACACATGCACTAAACAATGATAATTGTATGTACTGTATGTTGATTGTTTTGTCCTGGAATAATTTAATTTGATTTTAACTAAAAGAAGATTTGTCATGAATTTATTTCATTTTGATGGTTTTATTTTATATAAGGATAAGTGATAAGGGTGCAGTATGAGTAATTTTTTTCTTTTTATTCTTTTAAATTACGGAATTTTATTTTTTATTTTTAAATTATAGAATATTTATACTTATGAAATTATATTTATAATGTATTATGTATAAAATGTATGAAAAGTGCTAAAAGAACACCCACATTGAGAAACAGGATATTTCATTTATGGCTGAAGCCCCTTATGAGGCTGTTCCCCTCTCTTCCCCTCTTAGGTCATCAGCATTCAGAACTTTAATTATTCCCTGGCCATTTCCTCATATTTATAATACATATGCATATAGCCTGAAGTATTATTTTTACATATTTGAAAATTTTATACAAGGAGTATCAAAGCATATGTATTATTCTCACATTTTTTTTTTTCTGTTCAACGTTATGTTGCTGCGATTCATGCTGATTTAAGGAGCTGTTTCATTCATTTCACTGCTGTTTAGTTAACACTGAACCAAAATTTACCTATTCATTCTCCTGTTGATGGAAATTTATTGCTTCCTGTTTTTATTATTATAATCAATGCTGCACATTTGTTCTGTTGTACATATGTATAACTTCTCCTAGCTTATATGCATAGGAAAATAATCTGTGGGTCATTAAATGCCCACATCGGCAATCTTACTGGATAATTTATACCCATACCAGAAACGTAAGAAAAGTCTCCTTTCTCCACAGCTCACTAAGACTTATTATCCTACTTTAAAAAAATTTTCCAATTTTGGTGGGTCTAATAGTATCTCATTGCAGTTTTAATCTGCACTTCCTTGATTAACAATGAGACAATATCCTTTTATGTATTTACTGGAATGTTCAGTTTTCTCTTCTGTGAAACACCTGTTTATTCTTCTGCCTTTCAGTTTTTTCTTTTAAGTAGCTTGTCTTTTTCTTACTAATTTAAAGAAGTTCTTTATGTATCATAGATACTAATTTCTTTCTGGTTTTACATATTGTAAATATCTTCTATCATTTTGTGACTACTTTTCTCATTTTTATAAATCCTCTGATGAATAGTTTACAATTTTAAGGTAGTCAAATTTAAGTTTTCTTTGATCATTTCTGATTTTTGTATCATGTGTTAGTTTGAAGGAAACAGCCAGGTTTTCTTGTTTTTGTGGGGTTTTTTTCCAGACAGATTAACAATTGTTCCAGTAATGTCTCCTGAATAGCTCATCTCTTCCCTAGTGGTCTGCAAGATTATGTCTGCCATATTATTCTATGGTCTATTTGCATATTCCTTCACCTGTGTGTCATGTCTTAATTACTACTGGTTTTTAATCAATGTTTGATATTTGGTACTACAACTAACCCTGCATTTTCTTCTTCATGAATTGGCCTGCACTGATCCTTTGTTTTTCTGTATACATTTTACAATTATATTAGGATTTACTTGGAAATGCATTTGATTAATCAGTTTTTTCTCATTTGACCTTTTCCTTCTAATGGTTTGATATTTATATATACAAATTACAGTCTGTTAATTGTCACCATTAAAGTGTGACTCTGAGTACTTAAAGTCTAAAGTTAATCAGTGTCTTTAACCTCCTCTCAAACAGCAAAAAGATCTTAGAGTACTTTAAATTCTGACCCCCTCCTGGCTTACCTTAAATTGCTTTTCGACAGTTTACCCTAAGCTTTTTAAAAAATATTTTTAGTCCTACCAATTAGACATTACTATGTTCGTCTTTTCAAAGGACATCAACTTAAATCTACCAACATACATGTCATTTTCTTTGCTCACTTTCCTTTTTTCATCTCAGATTTTCCTCTGGTATCAATTCTTTCTCTCTGAAATATATTCTTTGGAAGTCAATTTTCTATAATTGAATTTGTTTTACCCTGGTTCTTGAAAACATAGTTCCACTGGGTTTAAAATTTTAGATTGACAGTTCTCTTCTGTATCCATTAAAGATTCATTCCACAATCATCTTCTGGATTCCACAACTGCTGTTGAAAAGTTACCTGTAAAAACTTGTTGCTGATGCTTTTTTTTTTTTTTTTTTTTG
>NW_006783288.1:4098445-4113421 GCF_000442215.2 Lipotes vexillifer
CCCGGACCGGGGCACGAACCCGCGTCCCCTACAACGGCAGGCGGACTCTCAACCACTGCGCCACCAGGGAAGCCTGCTGCTGATGCTTTGTGAGTCATCTTTTCCCTCTGGCTGCTTTTGAGGGCTAAACCAAGGAGTTCCTCCTTGAAATTCTAAACCCTGCTCTTTCATTTTGGTTTTCAACAAAAGACATTGGAAGTCTGGTAGTAAAGTTGGAAATAGGAAATATGTAGTGACCATGGCAAGCAGGAATACTTTTCACTAACATTTTTCACATGACTGAACAAAGTGTGACTGCAGAGCTCAGAGGGTTTTATCTCATATAGAACTATAGTGAGTCACTCTAAGGCAGAAACACTTTGCTGATGTAGACATATGACCAGAAAAAATGTCTGACATTATAAGAACACTGACAAGTCAGTGGAATACCAAGATGTATTCCCACTAAATGGTATAGACTTATACTACTCATTTGTAGAGTAAATGAACGAATATTCAGCCCATGACTTAAATACTTCAAAATGTTCTATAAGAAATAAGAGTAAGTCTAAATAAAGAGATAAAGTGCATTGAATATGACTGATTTCTAAAAATCACATATAAAATATGTTTTTATCTGCTCAAATGAGCCGTAATAAAATATGTTCATGTTTTATATACTATCTTATAGGAAAGGATAGGAGTTAGATGATGAATTTGTATATAAGTTGTATATTTGTCAAATTTTATTAGCTATATTTATTCACTCATGGATTTATTCATTCACGCAAAAATACTAAGTTCTTCTGTGTTCTGGGAAGCCATGTTCCTATTTAATTAAATGGATCAAAGCCATTCCCGTATTTCTTCACAGAGAAAACAGAAACCTCTTAGGCTACGAAGGAATCACAACATAAGTGTGCTATTTAAGCTCCACTGGGGAAAAGTAGTTTCATTAAAATGCCAGCTAAATTGAGTAAATGAGTTGCAAAAACTAATAACCAAAACTCACTCCAGTGTTACCCAGATATTTTTACAGGGCTTTGCTGTATTCTTTGATATAATTGCCAAAAAGATGGATAGAAGGAAGGAAGGAAGGAAGAAAGGAAGGGAGGGAGGGAGGGAGGGAGGAAAAGGGAGAGAGAAATCCTAAGAAAAGGAAGAAAGCATCCCCAATTTGATGATAAACTCAAGCTCAAATTTCAGGTACTGTCGAAATGAACCTATCCTACCATTTCTCTGAAAGAACAGGGCTAATCTGATTATGATCTAGAGAATGAAGTGGTTGTAGTTTATCTGTCACAAACATCATCATAGTTAAGTGGTGGTTAAAAGTACATATTTTTGAAAACTTAAAGCAAAACAAATAAAACTAACAAATACAGTCCCTGCCTAAATGTATGCTGGTGGTGTACTGACAAAGCAAAACTTAACTCCCTTACTCCTACTTTGAGTCCATCATCTGTACCAATGAGAAGGATGCTCAAGCTGGTAAGAGAGGGCCATGCCTTAGTGCGAAGATATGGAACCCCAATCAAGGTGACGTCCCTCTCAAGAAGTGAGTGTCTCCTTCCCAGATGGAACTGAAGTTTAGACTGCAACGTTGCTAACAGCAATATCTGAGAAATATGTAGAGAATAGGCACTAAAGGACCAAATGGGACAATATCTTGACTTTCAAAAAAACCTTAGTGAACTTAAAGACACTTCTCAATATGATTTTAAAATAGAC
Organism: Lipotes vexillifer; assembly: GCF_000442215.2. Lineage (NCBI taxonomy): Eukaryota > Metazoa > Chordata > Mammalia > Artiodactyla > Lipotidae > Lipotes > Lipotes vexillifer. The sequence continues at coordinate 4,100,156 of NW_006783288.1, forward strand.
TATTTTAAAAAGAGTTTTGTGAGCAATTAGAAAAGGCAATCATGGGAGCTACCAAATATTCTCTGGTAACTTATAACTGACCTTGCTTGATTTAGGGGTAAAATCTCTAGACTTTTCTACCAGTGACATCTTATAGACATAGTGGGAGCATATTTCATCTAGACAGTTTGCTTTAAAAAGGGGGGGGGGATAAAGATGAAAATATAGTTCAACACTTGGCGGATACATAATGGACAGGAACCATAGCAGAATAGAGTTTCAAAAAAACCTCAACAGCCTGTAAAGGTGAAATTAGATACAGATAATTGGAAAATCTAACACTTGAATTTAAGCATGACTTATTTAGTAAAATTTATCAATTTAGAAGGTAAAAACATCAGGGTTTTAGAAGAGTGTATTCAATACAAGAATGTGATGATAACATTCACTTCTACTCTCTGCGTCAAAAAGACCCCAGGAAGGACCCAGTCAGTAAAAGTTGATCTCTTCGCTTTTAAAACTTTCTCTCCACCCTCCCCCCCACTTTTTGTTTGATTCATTGCACACTAAAGAAGCATAATAATTTTTCAGATCTCCTCTGCTCCACGTACTACCTCTTGTCTACTTGTTGATAATCGCAATTATTTTTATCAAGAATAGATGTCAACTCCTAGAGGTTGGATTTCCCCAAGTTTCTTCCTAAGTCTCTTTCTTTTCTCCATAAACATATGCTCCCTAGGTGATTCTGGTCAGTTCCAAGGTTTTAAATGCCATTTTCATGATGATGACACCCGTATTTACTTCTCCATCTCTGATCTCTTCACTGATCTCCAGATTCACATATCCTGAATCTTTGGCACCTTCACTTGAATGTCACATTAAACATAACACAGCTCCAAACAGATCATGTGACATTTCCTTCTCCTCTGTTCAGCTGTCAGTGTCTACATCTCAGTAAACAGCATCATCCCCTACCCAGTTGCTCAAGGCAAATATCCAGTTATCACATTTGATACGTCTTCTCCTTTCAACCTGCTCGTCACCAAGCCTGTCAGCTCTACCTCCAAAATAACTTCTGATAACAACCAACTCTGTCCATCTTCACTGATACGCCATAGTCTAAACCCACAAAATCTTCCTTATTTCCAAAACCTTCTATGTGTCTCCCCAATGCCGCTTATGCCTCCCTTAGAACATTCTCCAAAGAGTAGCCAAAGTTATCTTTCAAAACACACATCAGATTTTCGCACATTCCTGTTTAAAATCCTGTAACAGCTTTTCATTGCAACAAAAAGAATATCTCAATTTCTACCAGGGAATATGAGCCCCAACCTGATCTGGCCTGGTAGAATTTTTTCAGCTGCTTTTCCTTTTGCTCTCACTCACTCATCAGAATCAAACCACACCGGTTTTCTTTCTATTCTTTGAACATACCAGATTCCTTCCTGCTTTAGGGACTGTGGATTTTTCTGCTCCCTTTGCCTGGAATTCTCTGCTTCTAGGTTTTTAAATGGTTGTCTTCTTCTTGTCATTTTGGACTGTATAATTCTTTGTTGTAGGAGTCGTTCTGGGCTTTGTAGGATGTTTAGCAGCATCCCTAGCCTCTGCCCACCAGATACGATCATACCTTTCCAGTTCTGAAAGCCAAAAATGGCCCCAGAAGGGAGGAGGGGCAAATCGCCTCTGGTTGAGATTCACACTGTAAAGGAGTTTTTCTTTACGTTGATCTTTTATTTACATCTAGCTAATACACAAAATTATTTGGAAGAAATCACTTCTTATGATGAATGATTGCAAAATCCTCAAAAAGAAAAGAAAAGGGAAAAAAAAAAGGTGCCTGAATTTTAGAATTGGTCCTGGCTTTCATGGTGGTAATGGGAATGTTTATTTGGGCCCAACTGTAATACTCAGAACTTAAGACGGGTATTTATTCAGTTACAATTCATGGTAATTTCAAATGCAAAGCTCAGAGAGGTTTTGCAGTATTCTGGACAGAGAATGGACTACATAGATGGAGAGAGCTGTTGTGAATCTCAGATCTGCTACTTGCTAGCTGTGTGACCTTCGGTGAATCTACTTAATGGACCTGAACGTCAGTCTCCTCCGTACAATGGGAAGTGCAATCCCTCTACTTGAGACGTATTATAAAGATTAAGTGAAGTAATGTATGAAAAGGGCCTGGCTTGAGTTTGGAGCACAGACTAGATTCTCTTTGAATGGTAGCAATGTTTTCCAAAAGTAAGTGTGTTTTTGCTTGTACGTCATACAGAAGTAGCAAGTCTAAATGTGTATAATGATACAGAACCAACATGCAGTGAAAACACTGAGGGGATGTCTTTATCATTTCCATGCAAATAGAATTGCATGGAAAGTCAAGTATCAATTAACGTGCTGCTTTCTGATTACACATTGGACTTCTTGATCATAGAAACCTTCTTAATTAGATCTGATCTTTACACTTGACATGTGCTATCACCCGTTCAAATTCCGATTTAATAATTTCATTTTGTTGAGCTATGCCTTCCTGCAAGAAGTAGGTGGTGGCGGCGGGGGGCGGGGGGGGGCGTGTTCCTATGTCACCTTCGTTTTTGAAGCACATCAAAGGTGAATAAAATAGAAAATCACCCTCTGAAACCTTATTAAGACAGATGAAACTTTAGGGCTATCACCTTCAATTGCTGATTCTGAAAGACGTCATCTCAGATTTGCCCTGGAACATTATGTCACATCAGCACAAGTACGATAACTAGTTCGTACCCAAACTCAGTACAAAGCCTTCAATATGGTTATGAAGAGTCAGAGTAAAAAAAAAAAAAAAAAAAAAAAAAAATCTTGCTGTTGATTGTCTGATTGAGGGTCAAGCCTTAGAGGTCTAGCATGGAAATAAGTCACATCTTAATAAAACTTTTCCATTCTTACAATGAGCGGGTATGGCCTCTAGCTACAAAACATGCGCGTAACATTTGGGCAGGGCTTTCCAAGGAAACATTTTGGAAATGTCAATAGATAAATGGTAAATATTAGAGATCTGAAAGCTTTAAACTGGGCTATCAAAGCCTCTATTTGTTAGTTTCTCTAATCTGAATTTTATTATTTAATATCTTTAAACTAAATTCTATTCTCCTCATCACAGTAGGGAATACTCCAGTTAAGAAAAGGGAAAGTTCTCTCTCTTCTCTCACCTTCTCTCTATCCCTCCCCCTCCCCTCCCTCTCTGGATCTCTTCCTCTTACTCTGAATTTTTCTGACTCTTACCATTTCCTCATTTCCTCTTTGTCTGAATTGTCCTACCATCTAATCATCCTTCAGCCAGGAAAATCAGAGACAAAATTCTAGACGCCTTGGTAGTGATTGTGCAACCTTATAAGGCCTCAGTTAGGGGGCTCCAATTTTCCCTCTGGCATCACCATAATGCTTTACACTTGTCACTTATTGTTCCCACCTCCAGGTACACTTGGGTGCTCCCAAAGCACCAGGTGCTTACCTCTGTCTTGGTACTGATCCATGATATTATAACTCTACCCCTTCCTTGCCTGCTTCCCCACTCAATTAAAAGCACCTCCCAGGTTTCAGTGCCCATCTTCAGGGATAGGACTGTACTCTAAGACTCACACGCTTTGCTAACCATCCTGTCTGTGAGCAAGGTTCCCAAACAGGGTATGCTTTTGGTGAACACAAGGAACTCCCTGTGGGTAAGAAGTCTGAGTACTTGCTCCGAGACAGCCCTGTGAGGCTCTATAATCCCTGGCCTTGGCCTAAGTCCCCTTTTGGCTCTGTAGACCAAACCTGGTTGCTTTAAGGAGTGATCAGTGTTCAAGAGGGCTGAGCCACTGGGTGGTGGTTAGAACCTACTTCTAAAAGGCGCTTTTGTTTTGTTTATGAAAAGACTCTCCTTCAGAGTGGTCAGATTTCAAGAAAAGCTGCCACTTCCTCCTCATAATAGGTTGACTATTGCAATCTGTTTATTATTGAATTGACATCAATGTTACACCATTCTAAAATTTCCTTTGCATCACAAAGGGAAAGCCGGGAATGACACTTCCCTTCTCTTTACAGTTCAAGGTTAGAGCTGGCCTCTATGAAGATTAAGCAAAGTAACGCCTATGAAATGCCAAGCACAGTGCCTCGCATGGAGTAGCTAATCAATTGGAGGTCTTTTTCTCTCTCTCAGCTTTGGATACTGGTGTCATATTAAGAGCATACATACCAAATCTAATGAATGTACAATCTTGAGAAGGCCATCAGACATATTTATTTATCCACAGTGATCACTTTTTCTTGAGAAGTGTTAACTATAATAATGGCAAAGCCTGGAACTGACCTAGTAGAAGTGAAAGTGAGGGAGGAATAAAGAACAGTTAAGATGACACGTGTTGGGAAATTCATGTAAGAATAATTGTACACTGTGTGTCACATCAAGATTGGGATCCAGTTTTTAATTGACTAATCGTGATGATGCTGTCATTTTTACTCTGTTGTGCCTATCTTCCTAGACCTTCTTGGATCTTAGAGCACAATCTGATGAAATATTAATTCAAAGAGAACTGGTGCATTCTGAAAGGCAAGGGTAGGAAGGCAATGGTATACACACAGCCCCGCAGCACACTGACTTAAAGAATTTGTTATAGTCTGCTTTCGGGTTACATTTTTCTAAAAAAGACAACCTTTGTTAGTACCAGAATCATTGTAACTAAACTCTTTGTTTTCTTGGCCTTTAAAAAAAATGTTAAAGTATCACTCACTTGGCATCTATTATACACCTTCGGGTGCTGAGCCCTCACCTGACAACTCAAGGCAGGGGGATAGAATATAAATAAAATGTGTGTAATAAGCAAGCAGGCTATCTCTCCATTCCAACAAAATAACTACATAGATATCAATCACACATGCTGAAGGAAATTATCAGTTAACAGGCATGTACAGGCATGTAGTACGTGCCAGGAACTCATCAATATTATTTAATCCCTCAAACTAACCAATGTATTTTGTTAAAAACATATGAGGCAGGTATTCTTATTCCCACTGAACACACAAGGAAGCTAAGGCTCATTTCCCCCAATGTTACACAGTAGTAGATGAAAGAGAAGGAATCCAAACCCTCTGATGTCAAATTCTATTATTTATACTATGGTATTTTACCTCAATTAAAAAAAAAGTGAAACTCTTGATTAGTTGTGTAACGCCAAAGAATTGCCTTGAACACTGTAGATGCTTCGTCTAGGACTACCGGGCATTGTTGAGGTCTCTGAGCCAGAGTCTGGTTCCCTTTGGAATGGAGAAAGCCATGGGTTAGGATGGATTTCAAATAGCTGAGGATCCCTGGAGGATGAAGATATGAGAGCATCTTTTGCAGGAGCTGATAATACTGGTCTTTGGTTCAAGGGCACAGCTACCATTGACGGTTGTATCAGATGCTCTGTGAACATTTTATACACAATATCTAATTTAATCTTCAAAAGAGCCCTTGAGCTAGGAAGTATTATTAACCTTTTCTACAGATGAGGACTTGGGAGACTTACAGTGGTCAGATAACTTGACTTAGGTCTCACAGGATCCAGCTAACCCTGAATTTCATGCTCATGAACGTTGTACTATAGTTTAAAATTAAACATTATGTTGTATTCTACAATATAAGGTGCTTAACAAAAATCTGATTGCATTGACATGTAAGAGTCATACCCTAGAAGTCTTGTTTTATCTGCACCTCCCAGACCATGAGAACAATAGCAGGAGAAGGGTACCTTTCTAACTGATCCATCCTGGGTATCTTCAAAACCATTGAGATACCCAAGAATGGATGAGGTATGGCTTTCACGTATCAACCTTAAATGGTGCCTTTTCTGAGGGGCTCTGAGGAGCTAGAGCCATCGCAGTCTGGCTTTAATCTGAATAAGCCAGCAGAATAAAAATAAGAGGTGTAAACAGCTTATAAAAATATTTGCTTCTGCTTATATATACTATATACATAGGACAACTCTGAAGAAATATGTCCCATTTACATCTGGACAAGGAGCTGGAGGGTAGCAGTGTGAGGGAAACTTGCTTTTCACTGAAAGCATTTTATGTCATACCATAAGCACATGCTACCTTACCTGAAAATAAATATTTTTAATAATAAAAGAAAACATCTGTGTGTTTATGTGCACAGATGTTTCTGAGCCAGAAAAACAAACAAACAAAAAAACCCAAACACCCTGGAGAAATGCTGCACTATTTTCGGAATGAAAAGTTGATGCTGGTTCAGATTCAAAAAAGAGGATACAACTCGGAAACTAGAGAGAAGAGAAGCAGCCTGCATTCCACTGCTCTCACCCAAAGCCATGGGTCCTGAACTGCAATTTTTACAAGACAGGCAGCCAATATAACTAACGTGAAAATTCAGTTTCACCTTCCCAAACACCTCCATCACTTTACCTCATTTGAATCAAAGAATATTTATGGATGTTCCTATACGTGCAAGCTGAGCTTGATTAGGTCCCAATATCATTTCTCCTGCCTAATAAAAAGTAAAGAGTCTTTAAAACTAGTTCAGATATACTTTGTCTCAAAGTTAACAACTCTGAATTTATATATGTCAAAAGTGAGCCTGACAATAAGTTTTTAAAGAAAAAACTACATCACAAATAGAATCATGCACAATGCAGCAAACGCTGGGTGATGGGAGAGTGAAGACCCACATTCCACCTCAGCCACATGCTTCTGAGACTTCTGTGGAGTCATTATGTTCAGTTTTCATATCATTTACCTCCAGGCTATCATCTTACTGAAGTTTCCTTCAGTACAGGGAAAATTTAAATAGCAAGTGTGCTAGATTGATTGCAAAAATGGCTTCAATTCTTTCTCTCCCTGTATCCATAATCCTTGCAATATGACTTTGAAGTCCCTCCCATTAAATTCTACTTTCCCAACTTTCAGATTGGGGCTGCCTCATGACTTGCTTTAACAAACATAGTGTAGTGAATGACAATGTCAGTGGCAAGCCCAGGCCTCACGTGGCCCTGTGTGCTTCTGGCTCACTCTCTCTTGTAGAACAAGTCCAGGCCAGTCTTCTGGAGAACAGGTGCAGGAGAGCCAAGTCCCAGACCAGTTAGCCCCTAGTCCATCTGCCAGCTTACTACAGGCTTGCGCTGAGATACACAGATTAACTGAGCCCAGGTTAGGTCATCAGAACTGCCCAGCTCACCCATGGACTCATGAATAAAAACAGCCAGTTGTTGTTTTAAACCACTTAGGTGCAGGGCTGTTTGTTATGCAGCATTATTGCAACAAGACATAAATTACACAGCAAGAAAACAAGGCACTTTAAAAATTCTACGTGTTTTACTAATATTTGTTCCATTGATCACTTCTATGAACATTTCTTTTCAAGAGAAAAAGCACTTCTAAGCAGAATTATAAGTGGAATTCATTTAGGAGAAAATTATTTTTCTATTGGGTTCCCTAAGTTTGAAAGTTTACCTGTCAATTAGAGTCAGATTCTTCCATTCTTCATTCAATCTTGGTCCTCTCTGGTGATCTTTTCCTGGAATGACCATGGAATAGATCCCTATACGTAGTGTTCAGCACTCAGACAGAGGAATAGCCAAGAGGATCCAACATACATCTCCATCCCTTTTCTCCACCTACTCCCATGCCTTTGCCAGAAGCTTTGAGCCAAGTACACAGAGGGCCCTTATGTAGTTCTTGAGACACATCTAAAAGAGCATCTTAACACACAGGGTCAAATCACATCATATGCATTCACTATACTCGTCCTACCCCATCTTTGCCCCTAACCAAAGGGAAAAAAAAAATGCCCTGTGTATTATGATCTTTTGTTGTTATATTATTTAAATGTTGGTAGGGTTCTTCTGGTTTTCATTTTAGCGGATAAAATTCGTATTTTGAACTCTGAATGGAGATTACCACCACAGCATTAGCTCCTCGTATTGTACCCTTTAGACGGAAATCATTGTTTTACTTCCTGATTGCCCAGTTTTTGAATATGGGGAAAAGGGATGGAGGGGTGGGAGATATAGAAATAGGATAGAGAAATAAAACGGGAGGGAATATTTGGCAAATATGGTTATTTTTAGCCAAATCTGCTTTAAAAAAGAAAAGGGGTAACCATTTCTTCATCTGTGAAATGAGAATAGTACCTGTCTTACAAAGTTATGAGTTCAAGGAGACCATATGTGTAAAATACATAATGTATGTATTATGTTACTTGTTAATTACAAATGTTATAAATGTTAATTCCCATCCTAACACTCTTTTACCTTCCATGGATTTGCCTTGACTCTGGAAATCTGGGCTAAAACTTAGATGATAACTCTTTCAGTGACTCTTACTCATCTTTTTTTGTTGTTTGTCATCGTTAAGATGCAAATTATAATAAACAAGTAAGTTAAACCCTTAAAAATATTTAAATTCCTGTTTTAAAAACTTGAAAAAAATATGCTTACCTAATTTAGTTGCGCTTCCCTAATAGAAACAATTGGCTTATTCCCACTTTCATAATCATTTTCAGTTTGACTCCTATACACTTAGCACAATGTGAATTTCATTTGCAGCATAATCGAATCATAGGGTGTCAGAGCGAGAAGTGACCTTACAGAGTATATAATTCATCCCCCTTGTTTTACAGATGAGGCAACTAAGGCTCAAAGGTGAAACGAGTTGTTCAAAGCTATATAGTTAATTAGTGATAGCCCAGACTGGGACATAGTTTGATGGTGAAAAGCTTCAAGCTGCCTCTCCAGGGAGGTCTCAACCGTTTATTTTTGCAACTATTTTTCCTTCTATACCATAACCTTCACTACATATTGAATGACACTTTATAACTAATACAATAGGACGATCTTAAATACATATAGCTTCACATTGTACAATACTACATTGTTTGGGTGGTAAGATTCTATTTTGAAGTCTAAAGTTTTGCAGAAGTGCACATAGATTTTTTTGGCATTTACCACATCCTTGTGTACCAATAGTGTAACATTTTAAATTATTACATATTTTGTCATTCTGTCTATACTTAGCAACAAATTTGCATTTTTTATTTGATGTAACAAAGGCTTTAATGTAATTTTTGTTAGAAGATTTTGCATTTTTTTCATTACTGTTATACTTTATCTAACCTGACAAAATGACTGATCCTTATGTCGTATTACTGTTGTGAATAATCATGTGAAATGTGTGAGATACAGTACTATATTTGTGAATATAATTTTATGGCTGCTTTCATTTAGTAGAAACTGTTCCAGCAGTATGGAAAACTAAGAAAATTGCTTTCTACTGTATAATCTGGCAGTCATCATAGATTAAAGACTATTTTTCTGTGAATAAAACTCATTTAATAAAGCACTGTTCTTTAAAATGTTAAAAAAAAAATAAAAGAGCATTGTATTGGTTCATGTTTCCAGACCTGTGACATGAGTGGCCCAGCCACACCTGCTAGCCTTCAGTGCACCCCAATTTCCTCCACTGCCAACAAGGATAAGACTTTAACACCAGTGGGAGGAGCCCTTTGGTTGCAGCAGTCCCAGTGGAATATGGAATACCCAGACGTCTGCAAACCAGAACTTAACTTTCTATGCTGGCCCCAGAAAAGAACTAATCATCTTGTCTGCTCAGCAGAGAATCCAAGGCATGAGTTGCTGAGTAACAGCCAGCTAGATCAATAAGTAGTCTGTGGAAGCTTTTCTTTTAAATATATATACAGTTGACCCTTGAACAACTCGGTCTGAACCGCATTAGGTCCACTTACACGCAGATTGTTTTCAATAGTAAATACTATAATATCAATACTAGCTGATCCGTGGTTGGTTGAATCAGGGACGTGAGGGAAATGGGGTATGACTACAAGTTATACGTAGATTTACAACCGTCAGAGGGTCGGGAGCCCTAACACCCCCTCCCCCCAACATCGCTCAAGGGCCAAACGTATATAAAATGACTTAGTACAACTAAGGGCTAAATAAACAGCAACAGTGATGACACCTGAAGTTCAGATATGTTCTGGCAACACACTAGACCTGCTTCTAGGCTGCACATTTGGACCCTGGCTGAGACTGCTATGCCTTACAGATTCTGGCTTTCACCATCAAACTACTATGATAAAATTTAACACCAAATTATATTTTTACAGATACCATAGTAATCACTATTCCATCTGGTTTTGGCTTTCTCCCCTTGCTCTCCACCTTGTGGTCCACGGATGAAGTTCTGGCATCTCTCATGTCTAAGTCCTCTGATAAACACATAGTGTACTGTGTATAGTAATGGCCATATAAATCAAACCCTTAGCATGGGATTAAGATCAAATCTGAAAAACTGAAAGGCAGTTTCACTATCCAAGACCAAGCAGCCTCTCTCCTTACTTGTGTGAGCAATAATAAGAATGTCACATCCTTTAATGATAGTGAATAGTTTATAACAGAGGGTCATAAGAAGTTAGTTTATTGAGCCCTGATGCACCAGGCATGGGACTAAGTGCTCTATATGCTTATAGTTCATATCACTTTATGTGTTAAGTGCTATCATCATTTCCATTTTATGGCAGGGATAAGTGATGCCAAGAGAGGCTAAGTAACTTGTCCAGGGTCACAGAGGTAGCAAGTGGTAGCGATAAGATTTAAACTCAGGTAGTTAGACCTCCAAGCACATGCTCTTCATCTCTCTGCTAGTTACCCTAGCTGCAGTTTGCAGTGGGGCCGGGACTCTGCCTTTCTGCGAATTCTGAGACGAGTTCTAAGACTCCACTGCCTAAGAGATAGGAATGTAAGAGGCAATTTATACACTACATTTTCTTCCAGAATGAAAGGACTCATTTCCTTGTCACAGTGCTGCAGACACCTCTGCGGAAAAAAATCCCTGGTCATTACGAGGAACATTAGTGGCAATCTCCCGCAAGAAGCAAAGGTTTCTTTGTTCTGATAATGACATAGATGGGCGTTTGGGTGAGGCAGGCTGTGACACTGCAATGTAACTTGCTTTCAGCATACCAAGATCTTACGGTCATTGAGAGACTTAAGTCATCCACCGACTGTATTTATTGCAGCAATTAGCACATAGTAAGTACTCATTAAACACCAATTTTCTTCAACTGTCACCTTTGCCAAAACTTGTAATATTTTTCCAATTAAATATTAATGTCAGTCACATTATGACACTTTTCAACACTGCAGAAACCCTTTTGTTCCTGGAAAATGGCATTTTAAAAGCCCCAGCTTCTAGCCTGAAAATGCAGTGTACTGCTAGCCTAAATAATCCCTTGCCATTAGACCATCACTTTTACACTCTCAACCCCGGAGCATTAGTGTTGGCAGACGGAGGCAGGAGAGAAAGCAAGGGCTGCTGACCGCATCCTGGGAAGATCTTGAAATGTGAGTGCCCTTCCTAGAAGCTTAACATTTTTTATGTGACCATTTACAACCATGCATAACTTTGGAGATCCAGTCACAGCAACTTTTTAGGAGATTCTAATAAAGATACATGCTTGAGGAAGAAAACTCTGTTGTGTCACTTGCCACATTTATTGAAAATTCTGAATCCTCCAATGCATCTCGGATCTGGTACCCAGCAGAGGACCTGGCACACGGTAGGCACTCGATAAGTATGATCTGAACCGGGAACTCTTGGGAAAGATCAAATGGCTATGTGTTTTTTCTAATTAGTATGAAATATCTCCTCAGAACTAGAATTATTTTCCAAAAATTTGGTATAATGGATGTGACCTCTTTAGAGAAGAAAATGGCCAAGAGATACATAGATTGAATGCCAGTGGAGGAAGAGTAACTTAATTAAAAAGACTACGTAGATAAGATGCTGAAGACAAAGTTAGCTAAACGTTACCAACTGGGTACTTCCCTGTGGTTGCTCACATTTTACTAAGTTACGAGAAGTCACAGGAAGTAATTTGTCTGCATCGTTGAAGGTCCTTCCCCCACCTCCATGACCCAGAATCTCCCAAAGTAAATTCAGTATATGCCACAGCTTATATTATAAGAAAGACATCTTGACCATATCCTCTAAACTTCGTAAAAATCTATCACGCCGTATTTTGCATGATGAAGCAACAAAGAGAGGAAAAGGGGAAAAAATAAACATTTCATTTTACTTACATGTTTTAGACTAGGAAAACCTGTTCCAATAATATTACGACTTTATGCATTTCGTAACCTATGGGAAGGGGCATGTGCGTGCTAAAGGTGAATATTAATATAGTTTTCCATTAGGCATCCTAATACACTTAATAAGCTACATATTAAACCGGTGCTCAATTTTCATTAACATTTCAGATGAAACCATGCTGAAAAGTAGGACTCCCCTGTACCATACCCCTTCTCCCATTTGATCAGGCTCTCAAAGTTCACTGTGAAGTTCTATAACAGTACAGTAGCTGAAGTCCTTCCAGTTAAATTAAGGTTGCTTGGAAACATAATGTGCCCTAGGTGGCCTTTTATTAGGAATAGGAGATAGGACATATGTGGACACTAATTGCATAAAATCCATTTCAGAAGTAATGAGAAGATAATCAGACATATCTAAACCAATAACATGATATTTTAAAAATTTAATACCAATCGAAATAGAATTCTACAATTGAAAGTTTAGCTTCCCTGGTGGCACAGTGGTTAAGAATCTGCCTGCCAATGCAGGGGACATGGGTTCGGTCCCTGGTCTGGGAAGATCCCACATGCCGCAGAGCAACTAAGCCCGTGCGCCACAACTACTGAGCCTGCGCTCTAGAGCCCGTGAGCCACAACTACTGATCCTGCGTGCCACAACTACCGAAGCCTGCGTGCCTAGAGCCGGTGCTCCGCGACAAGAGAAGCCACTGTGATGAGAAGCCTGTGAGCTGCAACTAGACGAAGCCCACATGCAGCAACGAAGACCCAACACAGCCAAAAAAAAAAAAAAAAGTCTGAACTGCAGAAATTTTCCATTCATATTTTTGGAAGAAATTAAATATTCTATTTCTCCTAGAAGACAGAGTAATACCTTCAGTGTGACCTCCAAAAGCCATTAAAGAAAAATATACATACAGTAGCATGAGAAACCATACAACCTCCATCAGGGCCCACAATCACTGCCATCTTCTGCTATCTTCACTACTCAGTTAGCACTGGGTACAAGGACAATCCCCTCCCTCTCAGCTACTCAGTTATCAACCTCAGCACAAAGGTGCTTTTCCTCTGGTAAGCAGATGGTAAATGACTTAAAGGTAGATTTAAAAATGGGGGGGGGGGGCTGGGCTTCCCTGGTGGCGCAGTGGTTGAGAGTCCGCCTGCCGATGCAGGGGAC
>NW_006783288.1:4113551-4118368 GCF_000442215.2 Lipotes vexillifer
AAAAAAAAAAAAAAAAAAAAAAATGGGGGGAGCTGGCAGGAAGGGGGTGAGATATGCTGGACACTAAGCTTAAAGAATGTCTACAAACAGGCCTTGGTCAATGCTTCTCTTCGTTTGTTCTAAAATCATATTTTTAAAAATCTATAAAGTTCCACATTTCTTTGTCGCTCTTTATTTCTTAAACTTGCCGGACTGGTTTGGTGTGCACTCAGCTGGCTTCTGTCAACTCTGTATGGTGCCCTCCTGTTATATACTTCTTAGCACCCAGCCTTTCCTGATATAATGTAGTTACATTCTTAGCGCATGGATCCTCCTCTTGTCCTCTGTGTGCTTGATGTCCTCTGTGTAATTTTGGTATTTTTATGTCGAGACATTGTGAAACAGAGCAAGATCCCGTGGGGCCCTCCTGGGTACAAATCCCTTCTGTGTCTCCCGTTTTTTGTTTGCAGGAAATAGGCTTCATTCAGCCTCCTAGACCTTCCCTGAATTCCAAAGGGCAGATTCAAACAGTTGCTCATCAGGGAAGGGAGGGAATACAGAAACAAAGGAGGAGCAGTCAGGAAACAATAGTGCAGCCTTGGGGCAGAGTCCTGGTTCCTCCTCAATGAATACACACAAAAAAATACCTTTGAGTTCTTCTATAGGAACTAAGGCTCCCACCCAGGTGGAGGATGGTAACTTCAGGCTGAGCATAAGATTCCTGGAGCACCGCCCTGCTACCTCACCACCAACCAACCAACCAGAAAAAAAGTCTGCACGCAGTAGAAAATAACAAAGACCCTGACCTCCCTTTAAAAACTTTCACTGTTAAACAGAATCTTTGGAGTTGGTTTTTGGACACGAGTCCACCTTCTGCCCTGGTTGCCGGCCTCCTGAAAAACGCAAACTTTCCTTTCCAACCAACACTTGACTCTTGAGTATTGGCTTTCGAGCGGGGAGCAGCTGAGCTAGGGTTTGGTGACAACTGGTCACTGGCAAAGGCACATATGTATTGAAAAGGTCAGGAATTCCTGGCTCCCTGTGGAGATGTTTAGAGTACCAGTTGGTACGGGTTACGCATTGTAAGACATCAAGAGTTTACAAGAAGGTAAGAATATTATATGGGAGCAAGTAGGGCAGCCAAAGCTTGCACCCATGTTGACAAGGGCTCGTTGCTTATTTGGGACACAAAATGCTTCAATAACGAGATGATACTGTGATGAGGAGAAATGGCAAAGATGTTTGTATTATGGACAAGAGGGGATGACTTTTACATAACTTTCAGGCTAAGGGTACATATCTCATGCTGCAGTGACACTAGTGGACATCAAATATTAAAACAAGCCCTATTGAAACTGTAGGTCACATTTACTTTGAAGTCAAAACATTATGCTCAAACTATAAAAAGACCATATATACTAGGCAGGGCGACAGCAATAATAACAGTATTACTGGTTTTAACAGAATATCCAAGGACTCCTCAAATTGATTTTTGAAATGTCAAGGTGATTTTCTTTTGTATATATCTTGTCACCTCTTCAATGCTATCAAATGTCCTGAGACTAAGAATATCAGTGGGGCAAAGTAATAGCAATGAGTTTTAAATGGCCGTTTGAATCATTACAACAAAGTCTCAGTAAACAAAAAGACTTATTTTGAAAAGTGTTTGTGACATTTATCTATCATTTCTTGTTTTTTCTTTCATTTGTTTTATTTTCTTGTTATTGCCGAGTATGAATTCCATGAGGGAGGCTTAAATATTGTGTGGGTAAAGAATAGAAGAAACTAAACTTCATGCTCTCCCTTAATTCCTACATATAATCAGTGAGTAAGTCTTGTTCATTTAGCCCATTGGCATACGTTACTGTCCATTCTCTCCATCTTAACTGCCACTACCCTGGCCCAAACCATCACTGTATGTCACCCTCCTGCCACCTCACATTTATTTTTGCTCCACTCTCCACGTTAAAGCCAGAAGGATCTTAAAAATGCAAATATGACTATATTTAACACTCTTAAAACCCTAAGTATGCTGTTGGGATACTGACGACAAAGTGGCTTTTGAGGCCAAGAATGATCTGATCCTCCCCAAAGTCACTATGGTTTACCTACTCTTACCCTCTCGTCCAGGATAGGCCCTTCCCTCATTATTTCCACAAGGAACACATTCCTGCCCCCAGAATCTACTGTATTCTCTGCTCTCATAATTCCATGTACTTCTCTTTTTAGCATTTGA
Source organism: Lipotes vexillifer (assembly GCF_000442215.2). Taxonomy (NCBI): domain Eukaryota; kingdom Metazoa; phylum Chordata; class Mammalia; order Artiodactyla; family Lipotidae; genus Lipotes; species Lipotes vexillifer. The sequence continues at coordinate 4,115,767 of NW_006783288.1, forward strand.
CACAATTAAATTCAAAACATATACGTGGAATAACTTGTTTTAATTTTTTTTCCATTAGATTGTAAACTACAGGGGGCAAGGACTTTGTTACTCACTGCTTTATGTTTTACACCTAGCACTGTACCTAAAACACAAATAGGCGTTCAAAAAGTATTTGACAAATGAGGGAGTGAATAAAATCAGTGAAGAATGCCTTAATGAGAGCCTCTCCCACTGTACTACTCGCTGGATCACTCAGCATAGGGCAACATGGGACTCTTACTATGGGCTCTTGGACACTACATACACAGAGATAATGCAATGCTCCCTGCTTCCAAATAGCTAACTCCTAGTTTAGTGGGGGTTAGGCAGAAGGAACAGTAAATAGATAAGCCAGAGTATAACGTAGTAAATGCTAATGTGAAGACTTGAACAATGTTGTGTGGATTTTGCAGAGAAATGAACATATGCTGAATGAGGAATTAAAAGCTCACCGTTTTGTAAGGATGTAAACTTAGTGCAGTTTGAGTCTCGAAAAGAAAACTAACAATATTCAGTGTTCAGAAGAAGCCAAGTCTCATCAGCCAACACTGCTGTCTAACTTGTTTGTGGCCACTAATGGCTCCTTAGCAATATAGAACCAAAGCAAATGGACCTCTGTGGAAACTGAGGCTGCAGTTACCTTCCTCAACTCAGGGAACATCACCTCGCATCCTCCACTCTCACCTCTCTTGTCTTCATTTTGAGTTGATTCAACTCTCATCCCATAAACTCCTTCAGTAACTAACTTCTAAGACTGAGGGCTCCACTGGGAGTTTTGCTTATGATTTCCTTCACTCTAAGTTCTGTTTTGGGGTTTGCTATCTCTTCCCACATCCGAAAAGTCCATTTTGATAGCATTTTAGAGTCACTGCATCAGCCAATATATGAGTGAGTAAAGTCATGGAGCTGGGGGAGGAGGTGAGAGGAAGCTGGGGGAGAAACCGTTCCCCTCGAATACCTTCTACAATTACACAATTAAAAAAACATGGCGGTGGTAATATGTTCACATGACTTTTTTTTTTAAGAAAGGAGAAAAAGAAGTTACTGAGGCCTCGTAAAACAAAGGCCATGAGACAAGGAGAGACAGCAGTATGCTCGTTTTTAATACATACTAGCTCCCTCTCCAATCCAACACCAGTACGGTTCCCCTCCCACCTCTGGACTAATCCTCTCTATTGTTAGTCGTTGCCTATTCCATTGATTGGGTATTCGTCTATGCCACTGATGCAGTATTCATCCTAGATGAAAATCTTGAATATAGATACATGGTTTTCAGCTTTTGGTTCATCAGTGCTGAATTTGCTAGAGGCTACGTATTTCTACTAACAGAGAAACCAAATGTTATTCAACAAAAGTAAAGTAAGACTGCACTTCAAAATAAACTATAAACATGATTTTAACTAGGTCACTTCAAGGCTATGGCTAAGGGGAGAAAAAGGCTTCTAATTGCTTTCTATTGTAAATGCTGCACAGCCTAATACCTCACAGTGTGAAGAGTAAATTAGAACAACTTTTCATTGACAAAGATTAAACTTTTTCATCATTCCTAAATTCCTGGGGATTTTCCGGCTGCTTCTATGTGTTTTAAGCTTTTCAATTAAATCTCCTGGGTAGTGGTTGCAAGAATGCCCACTGACAAGGGAATATTTGTCTCCGGGAGAGTTAAACCATGTTTAATAGCAGCTTGTCTTGGTTATTCCTGTATACGCTGAATCTCTCAGTGCTGGTCCCTTATCAACACACAGCTACAAAGCCAAGCGCAGCTTACATTACCCTGCCATCAGAATTGAACTAATGATAAATTTAGTTTGGGAAGAGAAAGAGATCGTGAAAAGTCAGGAAGTCAAGAACAGTCAACCTTGATAACTCACTTGTTTTCTCTGGGATAATTTATTTTGACATTTAGGATTACGCACCAGGAACATAAACCCTGGTGGACATGGCACTGTAGACTGGTGTGACAAATACAAGCCTGTGCCTTCCAATTTTCCATCAGCCTTGCCTCTAACTCACCTTGATCCCTCCCACTGAGTATTTGGAATGCTTTAGTGGGCTGCCACTGAGATCATGCTGGAATCAGAACTGTTCTGGTCTGTCCCCGGGCTGGAGCAGTCAATTAAAATCAGCTTAAAAGGAGCCCTGGGAAAGGTTGTATTTTTTTAAATATATATATATATATAAAATATTTCTGGTGGGGCTAAGGGAAAAGAGAGCTTTCAGTTTTAAACAGTATATATGCTTGAATGAAAGATCAAAACAGCAATGTGGGAAACTGGCAGTGTGGAAGGCTGTGGTAGAAATAACAATAATATTTTAAATTCAAGTATTAATTCTGATTGAAAAACACAAACCAGAGAAGGGGATCCCCAGCTGCCAGGAATGAGGTAAAAGATGAATTCATGTAAGAGATCTTTATTTTGTAAAACTCAAACTTGCCTTAAGAGAACATTTGCGGGCTCCCCTGGTGGCGCAGTGGTTGAGAGTCCGCCTGCCGATGCAGGGGACGCGGGTTCGTGCCCCGGTCCGGGAAGATCCCACATGCCGCAGAGCGGCTGGGCCCGTGAGCCGTGGCCGCTGCGCC
>NW_006783288.1:4118404-4152267 GCF_000442215.2 Lipotes vexillifer
CTGAGCCATGGCCGCTGAGCCTGCGCGTCCGGAGCCTGTGCTCCGCAACGGGAGAGGCCACAACAGGGAGGGGCCCGCTTACCGCAAAAAAAAAAAAAAAAAATTAAAAAAAAAAAAAAAAAAAGAACATTTGCAAGCTATTACAAATGGGAGAAGAGGGCAAACAGATCAGTAATTTTATTTTAAATATGCTGTATGTGTTTAATTAGTTTCAAAACAAGGATTAGTGTGAGAGACTGCAGCTGGGAAGGCAAAGGAGTTATCATTTTTTTTAGTTGAGCAGCTTAAAAATAAGCTCAATTCAGACTTGATAGACACTTAAAACCCACAGCCTCAGTGATAAATTGGGCATCTCAAACTATAAAGAGGCATACAGTTTTGATCCCTTCTTATCACTCATGTGCATGAAAAAAAATTCACTAATATGTTTTCTAAGTTTTATTCATAATAGCTTGTAGCTACTATGACTACTTTAAAAAACGGGACACAGGAAAAACTAAGGGACACCCTTCCATGGAAGGCTGGTAGTCTGGTATTTACCAAAAAACAGATTTGGAAATTGGAAGCAGCAGTGCGTTTCAGGGTGATTGTTCTGAAGATCTCTGCTTGAGAAGCCAAGCTGGAATGTTAACTCCGGAGGATCCGTAGTGAATTCTAGATACTCCTTGGTTTGTTTTACTATATGTTCTACTGAGTACAACTTAAAATATGCTTATAGCTAGGCCATTAGCATTCTTCCAAATTTACATTGGTCATGAGTTCAGGAAAATTTCTTGGTACAGATTTCTGTTAACATAAAGTGTCTGAAAGTGAAGGTATGTGACCTATAAAAATAACGCCTAAGATTCCTTCGATTTTTACGGACAGATGAAAAGCACAATTAAGTTAAAAAGTAACAAAAAAAATGCACCTGCATTTTTGTTTGTATGGATTGCGGCAGATTACAACAACTATGATTCTTTCCAGCTCCTCTTATCAGGAGGTAGAATCTTTAGATCTTCGTCTCTTCAGTGGGTTGACTTGTGTTTTGTTTAGGCCAAAGAAATGTGGTAGAAGTGAGGCTGTGTGAGTTCTCAGTGTGGGCCCCAAGAAGCTTTGCCTACATCTATTCAATCTTATAACCCTGAGCAACCATGTCAGCAGGCCCAGACTAGCTTCCTGAACGATGAGAAATACATGGCCAAGTTGCTCTCATGCTCCCATAGCCAACAGCCAACAACCCCAAGAAGCAGAGGTGCCCAACTGATCAGCTGCTGGGTCTGCATTTATCAGAGCCACCGTCTAGCAGAGAGATTAAAATTATCTCCTTTATAAATAATTCAAGTTCTCCCTCTTATGACCTCATTTTTGGTTTGAGGTACAAAACTCATCCAAATCTCTCCCCCGGACCTTCTCCCAGTGTAGAGCCCACTCAGGGCGTTACCTCTAATGAACAATTCATTTGACTTACTTTCTTTTCAGTTATAATGTCGCTGTGATATGATGGAACACTCTAGCTTCTCCATTCTTGTGCTGAAAATAATGTCAATCATTCTGTAGGTCTGTTTTCTTTCTACCTCTTCCCACAGGACATGTACATTTCTTCCTGAATTTATGCTAAGTGAGCTCTGATTCATTCTTGCTAACCTTGATGTTCTTCCTTCCTTGATAATGACAGTCTGATCAATACTTCTCATTCAAAAGAAAGAAATGTTGTTTTTATTCTAGAAATATGTTCTTCATAATTAAAAGATAAAATATAGTATGGTAAAAAGAAAGGTAGAATTCCTCCACCCCACAATAAGAAAATGAATGTGCTAATAAGAGATTTTAACTGCCGGGCTCACTGTATAATTGAAAACATCTCCTTTTAGGCATTGATCAACTTGCCATATGCACATCCTCTGAAGCGTGGGGACCTAGACTTACTCATCATTTCAACCTGATTGCAATTAGAGTGAGGAAGTCAGATTGGCATACTTTATTCTCTGGGTATGCAGTAATGGATATCTAGAGAAAAGGTAAGAATATGCATGAACAGCTGAAGACAAAAATACTCCACTTCTGTTTACCCTCTCAAGAACTGTTCTGAAACACCAGGGGGCTGGTTTTTCTCGTACTGATGAGAAGTCACATTATTAGGAAGTATTCGGAAGATGTGCTTTGCAACGAGGCTCTCAAAGAATATAAGCTCTTTTTCTCATTCAGCAAATATTCTCTGGTGTCCTGTTCGTGCCAGGCACTGTTCTAGGCTCTGAGAGTATCATGATGAACAAGACAAAATAGTGCTCGAGTGAAGCTTATATTTTAGTCTGGGAAGATAAATAATAATAATAATGAAAACCAAAGAGACAAATAAATGAACAAGAAAAATACCAAACAGTGATAACTGCTACCCAGAAAATTCAATAGGATGATTGAATAAAGAAAAAATGGAGAGGTGCTATGGGCTGAATTGTGTCTCCCCGCAAATCCATATGTCCTAACCCCCTAATGTGAAGTTTTTGGAGACAGGTCTTTAGAAGGTAATTAAGGTTAAATGAGGTCATAAGGATGGGGCCCTAATCTGATAGGACTGACGGCCTTACAGGAAGAGGAAGAAAGATCTCTATCTCTTCCTCACATCTCCATGTGCACAAACCGAGGAAAGGATCTGTGAGGTTGGAAGCTTGATCTTGGTTTTCTAACCTCCAGAACTGTGGGAAAATAAATTTCTGTTGTTTGAGCCACCCAGCCCACGGTATTTTTTTCCAGCTTTATTGAGATATAATTGACATGTAACATTGTATAACTTTAAGGTGTATAACATGTTGATTTGATACACTTTTATATCGCAAAATGATTACCACCTTACTGGTAGCAACTACCTCCATCATGTCATAATTACCATGTCTTTTTAAAAAATTTTTTCTGGTGAGAACATTGAAAATCTACTCTCAACAACTTTCAAGCATATTAGTAACCATAATCACTATGCTGTACATTAGATCCCAAGAGCTTTTTTGTCGTATAACTGGAAGTTTGTACCCTTTGGCCAGTATCTCCCCATTTCCCCCACCCCCAGTCCCTGGTAACCATAATTCTAGTCTCTGTTTCTGGAGTTGCGGTTTTTTTAGATTCAGCTGGGGATATTTTGTTATGGCAACTCCAGCAGACTAAGACAAGAGGAGAGCTCGCACAATTTTAAAAAGAATCCTTATAAAGTTTGCCTTATTTTTCTTTCCAAACTGGACACAAAGACAGGAAGCATTCAAGCCTGGTAATTGCTCTTACTATAAATATCAAAATTTTTAACTGCCTTCTCTTGGTGCAGTGCGCCCCATCCTTCCTCAAGTAAACACCTTGAGAGAACAAAGAAGTCTGAGCAGGTAGACAGCTCCTTATTTCATCTCACTCCTGACCTAGAAATTTACTGTAGAGGCTACGTGGCTATGGAGTGATGTACATATTCCTGACTCATGTACACATTCCCAATTCATTGCTCTTGTTTTACTTGCTTATTCCTTCAACATCTCTTGCTGACTTGTTCACTCTCTTTCCCCCTCTCCCCTCCCCCCCCACCATCCCCAGAAGAACCACAATGTATACTGAAATTTGACAGTCCAACCATTCTGTTCACTACCTGTGAAGCCTCTGCCAGTTATTTAAACTGTACAGATCTTAGTTCCCTTATCCGTAAATTGGGGCAAGACCAGTTAGATCACAGAGCTATTGAGAGGAATAAATAAAATAACACAAAGGTGACTTGACCATGGAAAAATGAGTGCTATTTTATTTATCTATATTTCCCCTTTCCTATCTTAGTCCGGTCTCTCATGCTAGTACAGTTAGTTTCTACAGAAGCAAAAGCTTCTGGGCTTTCTCACAATATTTCCATGGTGTTTCTTTATCTGGAACGTTCCACGCACCTCTCCTCTATTCCCTAATTCCTCCTCCTGGTGAATCGTACTTCTGTGTGGTTTTTCACACCTCACTTGACCCCTCTGTTATAGGTTTTCCTAACACCATGCACCTCTCATAATTGTCTTTACACTTACTTGTATGATTGGTATCTTTCACCCAAGAGTCAAACCTCTATGAGGGCCAGAATTATATTTGTTTTGTTCCATATTATATCCCCAGCACCTGTCACAGTTCTTAGTGTATAAAAGGTACAAAAATATTTGTAATAATTCTTAAAACCTCCTTTTTAATCATTTTTTCCTTCAGTATTACCAATTCAAATGTCATATTTTGGAATATAACGTGACTTTGGGAAAGGTACTTCACTTTGTATCTCAATTATTTTTAATCTGTAAATCATGGGATTGGGTTAATAACTAAGGTTTCTTCTGCAGCTACAAATCTATGAATATCTCTACTTTGCGCATTTCTGAGCCACCCCATCTCATTTGTTTCAATAATTCCTTCTTCATTACTTTGAAGAGTTGCCCATTTACCCTCAATAGTTATAGGACAGAGCGTTCCTTTATAGTAATTTGAAAGGCTAAACCTTTTCCTAGCCACCTAGAGAACAAAGCAAGGAGGACCAGTGCTAATTCACCAAGACAATTTCAAATGTAAACTTCAGTCACTGGGTTTGCTTGACCTCATTCAACCTCATTTTTACGGGAAGTATGCACATTTTTTTCCCCTAGATATGAAACATCCCATATTCTTCACCACTTTTGAAAACAGGTGAGTCATAAAAGTCTAAAATTCAAAGCTACTGAAACCTCCCCTACACTTATCCCTTCTAAGAAAAAGGAATCCATTTTAGAAACCCACTTCATGTTTCAGGACACAGAAACGAAGGGCCTAAAGTACAGTCTATGAGAGTTGTTCTAAAAGGAACACAGATATGAGAAAAACAGCAGTACAAGTCCATTGATGCTCAGACACAAATGTGAGCAAAAAGCCGGTGTCACTGCTAGAGCCTTGCTCATATGGGCGCAGACAGAAGCCTTAAAGGTTTCCCTGAATGAGCTTTCCCTTTGGGCGCGATTCTGAAAGCGCTCTCAAGGCTACAATACCCAAAGACTCAATACCAAATGCCATCTTTGAAAGGGAACACAGACTCTGAGGCCCCTTTAAAATTGTAATTAGGTTGTTCCCCTTATGGAAAGACTGGAGGAAAGGGGTATTAGCCAACTCTCTCTTCTCAGATAAAATTACCTTTGAAGAACCTTCAGGCAGCCAAGTGTGCTCAAACTATTAAATAGCATGTCACACCTGATGCGATGATTTAAAGCTCCGGTACACTTCCACATAAGGAGAGCACAGTGGAAAATTCTTTTCTCCTTGCACTGGCCACTGATCTTTTATACGCACTTCGTGGCACCTTCATCTCACTTAGAAAGGTCTGCTAGTAACATCAACCCAGCAAAGAGAGAGGGAAGAGAAAGAAGCATTAGACTCTCACTCAGGAGTGCAACTTTTTGGTCCAGAGGCTTCTCAGTGCTGCTCAGGTTACTTCTGTTAGGTTTGTTAGGAATAAAAAAGACAAGAAATAGTATAGACTGCAACCTGGAACTATTAGTTTCTGGCAGCAAGAGTCTCAAAGGATGAAGACTAATAGTCCTTGAATACTTGCTAAGTGTCAAGAACCATTCTAAACACTTTATTAGATGTTCCCATTTAAGACACCAACCCTTTGAGATAACTATTTTACCCATTTTTTTATAGACTAGGATACTGAGTCACAGTAAGGTATAATAATGTGCTGAGGTTCACACATCGGGATCAGCTTCAAAGGCATCCCAGGTTTGAGACTTTAAGCCTGTGCTTTGTCTCCTACTCTATGCTGTGGAAAAAAAAAAAAAAAAAAAAAAAGGAAGGAGAGGCTGGGATCATGAATTGCAAGGAGAAAAATGGCTCTAGGGAACTTTTAACTCTGACCAGCTATCTCATTAACTTATAATCATATTTTAGGAAGGGAATAATTAGAGTGAATGTGGCTAGTTCAGAGTAATTGTTCTTCTAATTATTCATTTATTCATTAAACAAATATCTGTCCCTTTCCTCAAGGAGCTTAAAATCCACTAGAAATGGGGGAGACTGGAAAAAGGTAATTATAGTGCAATCAATGTAATTTAATAAGATAACAGGTAAAGGGCTTCCATGTTAATTGCTCAGTGAAGTGTAGTTATCTTCTATTATCAAAAATAGGAAAGAATGCTGCAATAGAGATATTCAGGGATTTTTAGGGGCACATAGATGAGAGGGATAAATAATTTCTGGAGAAGCCATGATATACGAAGGTGATATTTAAGCCACATCTTACAGGATGAATAAGCGTCCTATTAGCAAGACCAGGCTGAAGAGTATAACAATAAAAAGAAATGCGAACTGTAAGAATGAAGGCATGAAGAGTGTAACAATCAAGAGAATGCAGGAGTGTAGACAGTGTGGAGGCCTGGCAGGAAAATACTTCAGGTCTTAGTTCGCTAAATGAATAGCAGATTTTAGATTGGTTTGAACCTACTTGGATGTCATATAACACATATAATACAAAATATCAAGTTGTCTCTATATTTTCAGAAACCTTAATGATTTTTCATCAAAATTAAATTAGAAGCATAATGTTAGTTTAATAAAGATAAGGCAGTGCTTTTAACAGTGTAGTAACACTCAATAAGCTCTCCAATTTGGGGGTGGCAAGTAGAAAGAATGTGGTTATAAGGAATCAGAGAGCTTAACAGCGGGCATGATGAGAATCACATGATGGTTCATCGTGATTTTTTGGAAGGCTTAGTAACTGATATATAATCTTCACAGAAAAACAAAATAGGGGTAAGTTCCAATAGCATTACACATACACAGGTGTATGTATATTCAATACTACCATAAAAATTTAATGCATGCTTAATAAGTGTTAACTATTTTGTGTTAAATTTTTGAATATTTAACTAAAACGTATCCTGCAAGGTTCTTAGCCAAGTTTATGGAGTATACATCTAGTACAGCAGAAAATACAAATGTACAATGAATATTGTGCAAGACAGAAATAATCCTTGCCATGAGTCTGGGATCTTAATGGCAAAAGAATCTTCTTCTATTTAGTGACCTAAGGCAAAAAATTTGGAATGATTTGCCATCTTATATAGAACTTAATGTTACATACTTATGGTGAGGGCTTTGAAATTAATTTGAAAATAATTTGCCCTTGGTCCTTGAATTTTTACCACCCTGAGTTCAAGAAAATTTTGGTTAAAACATTTTACCTTTAGCAACAAAGTAAAAACTAGTGTGTGTGCTTGTATATTTAAGAGGCTCATTTCTTCTGTGAGCCTGTGATAACAGAAGAACACACTTTGAATAAATTCTGGCAAAATCTGAGTCTTGGAAAGGAGCCACGAGTCAGTCAAACGATTTCAGGACTTAGGACAGCAACCACAAAACCTGATAACCTTGTCAGGGCTCCTAACCTAGAAACTTCTGAATCTTAGAATGCTAGAATCAGAGGCTGTTGGAGAAAAAGACGTCAGAAAGTCTCATTTGATAGATGAGAAAACTGAGGTCCAACAGCCATAACATAAGCTCACTCAGGTAGTTAGTAGCTGAGATAGATTGAACATCCATCCAGATGTCCTTATTTCTACTCCAGTTCTTCTACCCCCATACTCTGTGTCACTCAAAAGCTCTAAGCCAACCCTTTGAATGCCAGAGCCATAGTTGGGCCATTTTGGTATGCCCATAAGCCTAAGTCTTTGTACACATTAGAAATGCAAAGGATTGATTGAAAAATTCTACAGGATAAAGTCACAGTTCCCAGTTTATTACCCGTCAGTCCACCTGGACCTGTCTTGGAATTCCAAGGTGCATGCATTAGCAATTGTCTGTATAAAATGCAGTCCTGTGTTGGCTCAGGGAATTAGAGACTCATGTTGAAAAGGCTGGGGTTAGGGGTCCAAATTATATGTAAGTTGGTTCATATTAGATTATTTGAATGCATAAGCTACTATCACTAGCTGGTCTCATTCTCAAAAGGAAAACTAGAAAGTATTTATATAGGTTCACTAAAAATATCTCATTTCTTTCCTGAAAAATTTCTTAAAAATATGCTACTTAGTCATAATGAAATAGTTAAAAGCATAGGCCCTGGCGCTTGAATCCCAGAAATTGAGTCATAGCTTTACTACTTAATATGTGTGTAACCTTGAGCAGGTTTATATAATCAAAGTCTCTATTTCTTCATTTTTCAATGAGTATAATAATAAAAAATATATGATGGATAGGGATGTGGTGATGATTAAATACGGCATCTAAGTACAATATTTGGCACTGTGGCTGGCACACAGTAAACTCTCAATGAATAGTAAATTTTATCATACCTTGTACCTGATATTTAATTCTTCCTGTAAGAACTATGAGTTACTCACCCTCTGGATTTATTAATTTTAGAGGATTGCTGATGTATAGCCTGGCTTTTGATTATAGAGGACTTGATTAAAAGTCTAAAATATATTTATCAATCTGTCTCTAGTAAAATTTTAAACCAATCGCCTCTATTATTTTACTCTTAGAAATATGAGTCAATGAACTGTGGAAAACAAACAAAAACCCCTCTAGATTTCTAGTCAAATTTGGAACAATACAACCTCAATTCATTTATTTTACAGGTCAAACCCCTGATTAAAATACTGTATTTCCTTTCTTCCCATATACATATTGTGGAGAAGATGGGGGCAGGCGGAACAAATGTTTAAAATGCAGCTTAATTTTGAAAGCTTTGAGCTATACTTAAATTTCAGTTGGGAGTGGCCCCTTAAAAGATAATATGGCAACTTAACAAGTAAATTTCCCCTAAAACAAGCTGGAAAAAAATAGGATTAATGCTAATGGAATTGAGGAGGGAACTAAATAGACTATATAAAAGCCTAGGCTACAATCCCAAGCACAAAAAAGATGTGGAAAACCTATCTAAGGTAATTCAGCTCATCACAAAAACACATTGTCCAATTGGCGGTACTGTGAATAATACCTTAACGCCCGTCACAATAGATGGCGATGGTCTTTCTTTTATTCTTTTATGCTGAGGCAATCTCTCTGGGCTACTTTATTTGTATAGCTAACAATCTGAATGGGAGAGCTCTTGCGAAGTCTTGTTCACTGTTACTGTTGCCAGGGAAACTGGGTCTTAATTTCTAGTGGCTGAATGCCAAAGAAAACAGGCTACCTAGAGGGGAAAAACTTGGTCACATTGAATTTGTTGGAGATTTTCAGAGTTCGAGGGTCCTGTTTTGGGGTCCACAATTTAAAATCAAATTGTAAGCTGCCCCCTGCACTCCACGGTATTCAAATGCTCTACCAAATAGTAGTTTGATTTTTATTTGATGCAGTAATACAGTGATTATCAGTCTCAGCAATTTGAGATTTAAAATGGAAAAAAATTAATAATGAGTGTTCAATTCCAGTGGAAACAACACATCATTGTTTTTCTGACAGCTCAAACCAGCTTATGGGGAAAAGCCTGTTCTTTCAATTTAGAAGGTTCTTCTTGCCCAGACCAGTCAGCTTAATGTAGGTGCTTTTGTGAGGTATTGTTTAATGCCTCACAACAGTGAGTATTTTGTGTGGAATAGAAGAAAATGTAAGAAGCAAACCTGCCTGGATTTTCTAAAAAAAGAAAACAAACCCTCAAATTGTTATACTCAAAAAGATCCGTTCTATATTGCTTTATTTAGAATCTATATCAACTTGAATTTTTTTGTCTTATTTCTCTCAAAATTATATTTTAGATACCTTAATAGTACACAATTTTGCAGTCCACTGGCCGAAATAAAATCTAGACTGTAAATTTACAGCAAAAATAAATTCTGTAAAAGACACAAGAAGTAAGAATAAAGGGAAAAGAAAAATGGGGGAAAAAAAAATGCTAGGAAGAGAGTGTGTATACGCTACCTCTCAGAGCAGAGGCTTTTTTCCAGCAGCATACAGACTCGTTGAGAAATTTATATAGCTGTAACTAAACTGAAAGTAGCTTTTGAATATTAGTAAATGTCTTTGGTTTTATTTCACCCACATGATGGAGGCAATAACCCAAACATGCTCTTATAGAACTTTTGTTCTTTCCCTGTTCTCACAAAGGAATTTAACCTCCTCAAAGTTTAAATCCTTTCTCTTTGATTATCCTTACTGCCTTCTGCATTTCTGCCTTTTTGTTGTTGGACTTGGTAGCACTTCCATGAAACCTTCAGCAGAACAAAAGGACTATAGCCCTTTTTGTGCTTAGAGCTACTGCAGCCAGCAGATAGATGATCTCAATGACATCAGCTGGGTCTCTTGACAGAGAGCCTCGAAAGACAATGGGACAATAGAGTCTAAAATGTGTCTCTTACCAGAATGTTCCTCAGAGAAATACTCAAAGGGTTATGAAATATATTTTTGAGAAGACTTTTATTTAAGAAAAAAAAAAAGTAAAGCTCGTCTAAAGACTAGTGAATAAAGAAAAACTGGGCACTTAAAAACTCCAATTTCGGGCTTCCCTGGTGGCGCGGTGCTTGGGAGTCCGCCTGCCGATGCAGGAGACGCGGGTTCGTGCCCCGTTTCGGGAGGATCCCGCGTGCCGCGGAGCGGCTGGGCCCGTGGGCCATGGCCGCTGGGCCTGCGCGTCCGGAGCCTGTGCTCCGCAAATGGGAGAGGCCGCAACAGTGAGAGGCCCGCATAACGCAAGGAAAAAAAAAAAACAAAACTCCAATTTCTTGTATTACTCCACTAGAATACGAATCAGTGAAAAGCATCATGAAAACTTCAGAACTACTGAATTATATATAGAGCCTTTGTGCTATTAAAAATAAATATCTCACAAAAATGTAATAATTAATGCTCTTTTAAGCTCCTAAGGATTGAAAAATTCACAGCATTGCCAAAATAAATGCCACCATCCTCATTTTATATACGGGAGAAGATAAACTAACAGATGAATTCACTTACCTGGGAAAAAATCAGAGGAGAGGACATAATTTCTGGTCTCATAAAACTAGCACATGATACTTCTCTTTACTTAATTTCTTAAATTCAGTATCTTCAAGCATTTTGAGATAAGATAGAAGAAAGTCTAACACAAAACACTCAGTGGTGTATGTTTTCTTAGTGTCCAGCTTTGGGGATAGATAACTAGTTTGAAAAGCCATTAAAGCAATTCTTAGGAAAGATAAACACAATCTATATTGTATTATTATTAGCAGTACAACCATTTTTTTGAAAAAAATTATGAAAATGTGTTAAGAATTTGTAGTGAGAGCTATATATACAAACACAGGGATTAAGAGAAGGAAAATAACAAATGTTTAAAGTCCACTACGTGCCAGATAAATATAAAATCTCACTGAAATGCACATTTTGTAGGGTTGATTTCAGCACCATTATCTTGTAAATGAGAAAACAGAGAATCAGGATTTTTCTCTAACTGTCCAGAGACACATAGGCCTAAATGGAAGAAGAATCAGATATATTTGGTTCCTGAACTCTTATTTTCCCACCATGCCACAGAAGAGTGGCTTTATGGGGTTTCATTGTGAAAATTGTTCAATCATTCCTCCTTCTGGACTTCTTCCTGGGAATAAAAATCAAGTCATCTCCAAATGATACTGACCTAGCCTTTTTTTTTTTGACTTTTCCATTTCCATACCACCATCACATTATTAACAAAACACAAATTATGTTTTATAATGTATGTAGCTTATTTCATGTGCTTTTGAGAGTTCTGTTACATTTCCAACTACTGTTAATTCTTTACTACTGAGAAACCTGTTATGAAGAGGGTGTATAGAATGTATACCTACCGGTGTCTGTTTTCTGATGTTAGGATTAGAAATATCCAATCGGTCACAATATATGTATGGCATATAATTTCTTTTCTATTCTTTTTTTTTTTTAAACTCTTTGGGCTACATACTCAACATTAAAAAAGTACTAAGTTACTTGTCAATATTTTCCTTTCTCATTCTTGAGCTCATTTATTTTTTATTGGGACCAAAGTTGAATCAAATAGTTGAAGAGGCTTAAATAATGCCGAATAGAGGAAAGGTACCACTTCATAGTTTTAAAATTAAAACTAAAGATAGTACTGTTTCTCCTCGCTTCAAGGAGGTAATCTTAGGAAACCATATTCAGGCTTCAAAAAGGAAATCAATTAACAAAACATGGAGAAGCAAACACCTACAAATTGCACTATAAACTTAGATTTATATTGCAGCATTATTCACAATAACCAAGATGTGGAAACAATCTAGCTGTCCATCAATGAATGAATGAAGAAGATGTGGAATGGAAAGGAATATTAATTCACAACGGAATATTATTCAGCCATGAGAAAGAAGGAAATACTGCACTTGTATGTCAAATCTAAAAAAAAAAACAGTTAAAGTCATAGAAACAGTAGAAAAGTGATTGTCAGGGGCTGGGGAGTGGGGAAAATAGGGAGAAGTTGGTAAAAGTGTACAAACTTTCAGCTATAAGATGATTAATGTCTGAGGATCGAATGTAAAACATGGTGATTATAGTTGATACCACTGTCTTGTATAATTAAAGTTTGTAGAACTTAAATGTTCTCACCAAAACCAGCAAAAGATAAGTATGTGAGGAGATGGATGTGTTGATTAACTAACTGGGGGAATCCTTCCACAATGCATATGTATGCCAATTCACTATGGTTTACACTTTAAGTACTTTACGATTTTATTTGTTAATTATACTCAAAGAAGATTTTGTAAAAAACAGATTTACTTCCATGTGAACGTGAGGGCAATGTAAATTTGGCTCTGGCACTGACTCCACTGATCAGCCTGATATGCAATGTCTTTCTCTCTCTCCCTCTCTCTATCTCTCTCTCTCCCCCTTTTCTCTGGTACATCTGTGTCCTTCCCAAAGCTGCATCCTCGGGAATGAAAGATAGCTTTTGAAGATACAAGGGCCTACTTTTAGTCCAGAGTACACTCATTTATGTAGTCCTCATGGCACAGAGTGTGGTGTCCGGCCCATACTTGGCACTCAGAATGCTTTAGTAATTGCATTGTTTACAGAAATTAAACAAACTATGAGCCTTTTTATGAAAGAAAGACAAGTAACCTTTGAGTCTCCCAAATTGACATTTAAAAAATTACTACTCTTAGCATGGAAAAAGCAAAATAATATTAAGGGATATCTCATGGGATAGGCCTTGTCTTGGTCTATTTTTGGCAATATAAATATAATCCCCATTATGATGGAGATGTCATTTGTAGCTGGCATATTACTGTGGATTCTCTCAAGGCATGGCTTTACAGACACAGGGCCTATTCCTTGATGCATTTTCTTACTAATAGTCTTAAAGACCCCATATGTCTTGGCAGCCATTAACCCTGGTCATAACTGACAGTTCTAACCCCGTCTGGATTCCAGAAATCTGATTCCACCCTATTACTTTAAGAAGTATGTTTGAAATTAACCTGTTAAAATTATGCACTAAAGTTTAGGAACAAGATCTAAGATAAGACTTCGGGATATTTCTTTTCATAGGCATGGAGGATTGTACTCCAGTTGTTTACCATCACTGGTAATCTCAAAATCAAACAGTTGCAAAGAAAGAAAGTTTTTCTTGAGCACAGACATATTACACGTATAATGGTACACATTATACCATCTGTACACTCCTATTAAAAGACAAGAAAGGACCTCAGGGACGAACTGCATTTATCTTATTCTTTCATTCTCTTTTGAATAGTTTCACACATATGGTCCAGATATAACTTTTTATTTACCTCTGAGTAAACAGAGCTCAAACTTCTTCCCTTTGCGTGTTAAAATACTGGCCTCATTGGTAATACCCCATTGGCTATCTGAGAAATGGGATCACTACCTAGGCAGCTGCTAACACTCATTAGCAATGGATGTGCTGGGACACAGGCCAGCTCTTAGAAGGAGGTGGAGCAAATGCGGGAGGAGAGAAACAGGAAGGAAGGAAAGCTGATGCCTTCATTCCATGGTCCTCACCCTGGCTTTTCATTCAATTCATCAATCTGTAGCAAATAAATAGAAATAATACCAGTAACACTGTAAGTGACGATTGCTCAAAAGGTGATGACATGTTGTGTCATAAAACAGAGGACTGTGTATGACTCACACTAAACCTATAGGATGAGACAGATACTCATGTAGAAGGAAGGCTGGCAGCCAGCAGTCTGCTGAATGTCATTTCAAATCTCTCAGTGTCAGAGGGAGTTATACTTCTGGTAGATCATCCAGAGCTGTGGAGCCTGAAGATACAGTCAAGTACATATATATTCTTCAGCAAAAATACTGGAGAGAGTAGAAGGAGGGAGAGAAATGTGTGTATCCATGGGCCATTCGGCTATTTAAGCTTCCTGGTGCTAGAGGGAAACTGGGGCAATAAATTGCTTAAGACCTTTCAAAAGCCCAAGGAACATGACAATGCATTGGTTTAAAAGAAAATAATGGGCATGTGGTTTCTTCCACAAATAAAGATACATAATAGATGGCTCAGACTAATAACTATTTCATATCATATATTTACAAACATAAGGGAGAGGGTACTATAAACAGAACAGCTCAAATGTAACCCATATTAAAAACCCTTCTTAGCACATTTACATGTTGAATATTACAGTGGCCCTCTGGAAATAGAGTATGGTGGAAACACCTGTCCAAGTGCTGAAGCTGGGTCTATGGTTCCCCTAGTATTTTTCTGGAGCCAAATTAGACCCAACCTTATAATTGTATGCTGGTGACTGTAGGGCTTTCTCAGAGTCTCATCCCTGGGACAGAAGGGGCTTCAGTTCCAGATCATTAAGGTGCACTTAGATTTCCAAGCCCCACACTCAGGGGAAATAAGAGAAGAAATACAGGGGAAGAAATTGAGTGACCTTTTTTAGTGTGTGGAAACAAAGAGAATGTGGGCCGAACCCATGAAACTAAATGGTGACATTAATGAAAGACAATAGGGACCTCCCTGGTTGTCCAATGGGTAAGACTTCACGCTCCCAACGCAGAGGCCCCGGGTTTGATCCCTGGTCGGGGAACTAGATCCCAGACACATGCCGCAACTATGAGCCTGCATGCCACGACTAAAAGATCCCGCACGCAGCAACAAAGATCCTGCATGCTGCAATGAAGACCGGGCGCAGCCAAAATACATAAATAAATAAATAAAACAAATATTTTTTTTAAATGGTTAAAAAGGTAAATTACAAAAAAAAAAAGACAATAATACTGTCTAAGGCTGATCCCAAATCACTGACAACAGAGCAGTTACTTCCAAATCCAATTCCAGAGCTTCAGTTTTTACATTCCCCAAATGTCTCTAATTGCTAGCGTACTTATCCCATCATTTCTGATACTCTCCAGTGAAAACTGAGTACCCACCACATTACCCCTGTACTCCATACCAATAGGATCTTAAATTCTAATCATTCAAATTAATCTGAGGATGGCTGACCTAAATGAAGTGCCTTAATACGAGGCAGCTCAATAACGTCAAAAAGAAAAATTGTGATGATAGGCCAGAAGAATCTCTCTCCTCTGAAACAGTCTTTTGTAGCCAAAGTATGTGATGTTAATCATATCACATGCTGTATCTCAGCAAAGTGAGTTACAATACAAATTCATTTCTAAAGATTCAAAATTCTACATGCCTATATTTTATGAGCTGTGGCCACCATGAAAATGACCTGGAAGGACTATAGAAGAGTACTATCTGTCAGGGTATTTGGAGGAGGTTCAATCAAAAGAACATAGCCAAAAATGATGGCTATTAAAAGGAGAGAAGGACCATCCTGACTGATCATGGAGATTTAGATAATCCACTGAGGGTTCTTTACCATCTCACAGGGAATCTTCCTTAATGAAGAGATGTTTCTGTCCCTTTATTTCCACGTCCATGTGAAAACTACTGCATGATATTCCTAAATATGAATTACATGTTTGAGATGGTTTGACTTAAACTACAGGCTAATAGGTAGAGATTAAGTTCACTTTGGGGTTCCCTGGGGGTGCCTCAAAGCAAGAGGCAGTCACACAATTAGAGGCTTGTGACTCTCCGTGGGCAGAGACTTGCCGTATGCATTCACAAACCACAGACAGAATGAACAAACGTCAATTTTAAATATAAGTGACAAATCAAAAATCACAGCAGTGGCACTCCTTTTTCTGGGTGTTAAATTTGTATGGTTAATAGCTCTTCAACTGGACGAGCTCAGTGGTGATCTCGCTTTTTTCTTTCCACAGATTTTACTTTTTATTGTTAAGCTGCAACATACATGGTTTAATACAACATTTAATCAAGTGAAAAGTAATAAACTGAACAATAAACAAACACTCAAAACAAAATATTTTCCATTGGAAACATGTTAAGATGAATACGGGGTTTCATTACCGTCTTACTGCAATTTTCTTATGTGTTACTAGCCTGTATACCCCATGTTTTCTGTAATCATGCAGATGTGAATGGAAATTTGAACGATTAAATAAATGCAAAGTCCGTTTGCTGCAGAGAATCATTTCACGAGGCAGCCAAATGTGGTTTAGAGAACAAAATTATTCAAGAAATTCTCCACGTATTTAGGTTCATTTTAGAATCCATGAACCTTAAGCTGTTCCTCCTTGACAATGCCAACCTCCAAGAGAAACTGGCAAATGTTTTTTCTTTGGTCACCTTGAAGCTGAATAACCTCTCCGTATTCAGGATGTTCAATCACAGTACCGTTACAGGCAAGGTGAGGAGTAAGATATTACTCTCCTTTATAGAAAGAATGCTCTCTACCATTACTTTGATTTGTTCTTCAGTTGCAGGGTGGCGGGGTGGGTATCAAGGGAAAAGAAAAGGAAGTAGGTGTTTAGCATTTCTTGAGAATAAAGTATTGTGTTAGATACTTCACATGCATCCTTTATATTACTCCACAAAATCTCAAAACAAGCTATTTTAAAGATGAGGCAATGGAGACTCACAGAAGTCCCTTAGGTGTTAGGTGGAAGAACTTAAGTTGGAGCTTAGATCTGTCTGATTCTGTCTACAAAGACTGGCCACTAGCAGTTTCTTCCTTCACTCTCTGTACATGCCACTGCTCTGATCTAGAAGTGGAGACTAAGGTCTCCTCTCTTGAATCTGGGATGGCTTTGGCACAGCTTTGGCCAACAGAATATATATAAGTGATGCACTGGGGCTTTGGAGGCTGAGCCTTAAGAAGCTTTATAGTGTTTGCTTTCACCCTTGGAAGACAGTCACTATGTAAAGCATAACTACTTTAAAGGGGCCCTGGAGGATGAGAGATTGCACAGCCCCAGTCAAGCTTCCAGAACACACACCATATGAAGCAGAGATAAGCCATTCCTATTAAGCCCTTCCCAGACTGCTGAATTACGGGCGAAAAATGGACACGTACTAAGCCACTAAGTTTTGGAGATGTCTGGTATACAATAATAACTAAAAAAGATGCCAAAACTCTATTTCTTACTTCATGGTGCTCACTTCCCTTTATCCATACTTTCTAACTATGACTTTAGTAAGGAAACTTTTGGCTGAGTCCAAGGGGTGTTCAGCATGTATCAGTGGAAAAGAACTATTCTAAAGCTTCTTGTTATTTTAAACAAGAATGCATTGAGTAATTACATCGTGCCTGGCACTATTTCAAGGCATTTATGCTCACAACAACCCTGTGAGGTAGATACTATTTTTGTCCCCTGTTTTACAGGTGAGGAAAATGAGGCACAGAAATGTGCTTGGCAGCTAGAAAGCTGTAGATCCAGGATCAAAACCTCACATCCAGATTCCAGAGCCTCACTCTCAATTCTTGAGCTATATTACTGGAATCCAGTCAACTGAAAAAAGTAGCTGTGGAAAGAGTTTTACTTTTATAACTGAAAACTGTAATGCTTGATTTGCAAAAGCTGGAATATATACTACCCTGAGGAACTTTCTTTGGAAAGGAGACGTAGACAGTGCACCAAAGAGTACTTAATAGTCGTAATGCCACAGACACAGAGTTAGGAGACAGAGGGAGGCCACGTCAAGGAGGATCAGACAAGACATCTAAGAATAAGGAATGCAAGGAGACATTCAACATTGGCAGAGGAGGGGCTTCCCTGGTGGTGCAGTGGTTGAGAGTCTGGCTGCTGATGCAGGGGACATGGGTTCGTGCCCTGGTCCGGGAAGATCCCACATGCCACAGAGTGGCTAAGCCCGTGAGCCATGGCCGCTGAGCCTGCGCGTCTGGAGCCTGTTGCTCCACAACAGGAGAGGCCACAACAGTGAGAGGCCCGCGTATGGCAAAAAAAAGAAAAAAAAAACAAAAAAGGATGGCAGAGGAGTAGGACGTGGAGATCACCTTCCTCCCCATAAATACATCAGAAATACATCTACATGTGGAACAACTCCTACAGAACACCTACTGAATGCTGGCAGAAGACCTCAGACTTCCCAGAAGACGCCCTCAGGCGACCTACACGCAGAGGCAGGGCCAAATCCGAAGCTGAACCCCGGGAGCTCTGCGAACAAATAAAAGAAAGGGAAATCTCTCCCAGCAGCCTGAGGGGCAGCGGATTAAATCTCCACAATCAACTTGATGTTCCCTGCATCTGTGGAATGCCTGAATAGACAACAAATCATTCCAAATTGAGGCGGTGGACCTTAGGAATAACTGTAGACTTGGGGTTTGCTTTCTGCACCTAATTTGTTTCTGGTTTTATGTTTATCTTGGTTTAGTATTTAGAGTTTATTATCACTGGTAGATTTGTTTATTCAGTTGCTCTCCTTTTATTTATATATACATTTTTTTTTCCTTTTTCTCTTTTTGTGAGCGTGTATGTGTATGCTTCTTCGTGTGATTTTGTCTGTATAGCTTTGCTTTTACCATTTGGCCTAGAGCTCTGTCTGTCTATTTTGTTTTACTTTGTTTTAGTACACCTTTTAGCTCTTCTTATCATCGGTGGATTTGTTTTTTTGGTTTGGTTGCTCTCTTTTTTCTTTCTTTTATTACTTTTTAACTTTTTTATTTTAAATACTTGTAAAAATTTTTTACTTCAATACCTTTATTTTATTTTATTTTTTCTTTCTTTCTTCTTTTTTTGCTCCCTTTTCTTCTGAGCTGGGGGGGCTGACAGGGTGTTGGTGCTCTGGCCAGGAGTCAGACCTCTGCCTCTGCAGTGGGAGAGCTGAGTTCAGGACACTGGTCCACCAGAGACCTTCCGGCTCCACATAATATCAAACGGCAAAAGCTCTCCCAGAGATCTCCATCTCAATGCTAAGACCCAGCTCCACTCAACGACCAGCAAGCTACAGTGTTGGACACCCTATGCCGAGTAACTAGCAAGACAGGAACACAACCCCACCCATTAGCAGAGAGGCTGCCTAAAATCATAATAAGGCCACAGACACCCCAAAACACACCAGAGGACATGGTCCTGCCCACTAGAAAGATCCAGGCTCATCCACCAGAACACAGGAACCAGTCCCCTCCACTAGGAAGCCTACACAACCCACGGAACCAACCTTAGCCACTGGGGGCAGACAACAAAAACAACGGGAAATACGAACTTGCAGCCTGCAAAAAGGAGACCCCAAACACAGTAAGTTAAGCAACATGAGAAGACAGAGAAACACACAGTGGATGAAAGATCAAGGTAAAAACCCATCAGACCAAACAAATGAAGAGGAAATAGGGAGTCTACCTGAAAAAGAATTCAGAGTAATGATAGTAAAGATGATACAAAATCTTGTTAATAGAATGGAGAAAATACAAGAAACGTTTAACAATCAATGACCTAGAAGAACTAAAGAGCAAACAAACAATGATGAACAACACAATAAATGAAATTAAAAACTCCCTAGAAGGGATCAACAGCAGAATAACTGAGGCAGAAGAACGCATAAGTGACCTGGAAAATAAAAGAGTGGAAATAACTACCACAGAGCAGAATAAAGAAAAAACAATGAAAAGAATTGAGGATGGTCTCAGAGACCTCTGGGACAACATTAAATGCACCAACATTCGAATTACAGGGGCCCCAGAAGAAGAAGAGAAAAAGAAAGGGTCTGAGAAAATATCTAAAGAGATTAGAGTTGAAAACATCCCTAATATGGGAAAGGAAATAGTTAATCAAGTCGAGGAAGCACAGAGAGTCCCATAGAGGATAAATCCAAGGAGAAACACGCCAAGACACATATTAATCAAACTATCAAAGATTAAATACAAAGAAAAAATATTAAAAGCAGCAAGGGAAAAACAACAAATAACACACAAGGGAATCCCCATAAGGTTAACAGCTGATCTTTCAGCAGAAGCTCTGCAAGACAGAAGGGACTGGCAGGACATACTTAAAGTGATAAAAGGGAAAAACCTACAAACAAGATTACTCAACCTATCAGGATCTCATTAAGATTCGACAGAGAAATTAAAACGTTTACAGAACCTAGGGGCAAGACAGGAATAAAGACGCAGATGTAGCGAATGGACTTGAGGACATGGGGAAGGGGAAGGGTAAGCTGGGACGAAGTGAGAGAGTGGCATGGACATATATATACTACCCAATGTAAAACAGATAGCTAGTGGGAAGCAGCCACATAGCACAGGAAGATCAACTCGGTGCTTTGTGACCACCTAGAAGGGTGGGATATGGAGGGTGGGAGGGAGACGCCAGAGGGAGGATATATGGGGATATATGTGTATGTATAGCTGATTCACTTTGTTATAAAGCAGAAACTAACACACCATTGTAAAGCAATTATACTCCAATTAAAATGTTAAAAAAAAAAGATTGCATGAGTGTATGTGTAGGCACCTGTGTGTTATTGTTATTATTATTGTGTATTGTTAATGCCCCTGTTGCTGTGAACTATAATTAGAGGTGATAAATTAGGAGGCTGAAAGAAAGAATGTTAGACTGGAAGAGAGTGAAGAAACCTGGATCAGACAAAAAGGTGAGAAAAAATGCAGAAAGTATGATTCTTCAAAACTCAAGAGAGAGACTTCAGTCATACAGCGTTTTCATTAGGGGTCTCCATTTGAACAATCTAATCAGATTTATACCGTCCCAAATCTCCATGTGTAAAATCCAACTAGGCAGTGCTTTATTAAATATTCTGAAAAGCTCTAGTCAGATGTCAGTCTTGCTTAAAAGATTCCTGGGATGATTGATGAAAAAGTACCCATGGAGATTATCTGGCTCAAACCTTTCATTTCACAGATGAAGGAAGATCAGAGAGGGAAAGGGACTTGTACAAATAGACCCAGGTTGTGAGTGACAAAACAGACACCAGGACCAAGGTTTTCTGACTCCTCAGTAAGGGATCTTTCTATCAAAAGTTTTTCTCAGGTAAAAAAAACATAAGTTGAAAATAGCACTGGTTGGTATTGGTGATTATCACTGTGCCCAAATTAAAATCTGTCACCAAACGCCAAACAAATCAAACAAATTAGCATTTCTCTTATATGTATGAGGTAAATATCAGCCCCATCATATGTCCCTGGCTTTGTTTTTCTTAGTTCCCTACTTACTACAGCACATAGTTCTAAGACTAGACCTAACTTAATGAGTAAATATTTATAAAGTCTCAGCCAAATTTGGGCAAGGGTTTTTTAAGAGCCATTTATTCTTCCTGGGATGTGACATTCCAAAGCAGGCTACTGGTCTCCTGGACTCAACATCTCTACTATTCTGACCTAGGGCTGAGCCAGTGCTGACAGCTGACGTACAGCTGTCACCAACCCTCAAGGCAAGCCAGATGACAGAATTCCCTTTGTTCCCCATGTGTGGTTCTTGTTCCATTGTGTAACTTAGTACTCCAAAAACCTTGGGGCCCTGCTTCACGCCTCCCAGTGTCCTGAATTCTAGAACAGTGTCCAGGCACTCATCCAGTGAGAGATACCCAAGTGGACACTCTTGGTCAGACTCTTGGAACAGCTTATCCAACCCTATCTGTCGTAACAGTCCCCAGAATAGGCCAGATCCTCTCTAGGTGAATGGATTTAGGACCATTTCCCTGACTCTTCCCAAACGCACTTTACCTGTCTGCTGGTAAGCTATGACTCATCAATTGCCTGAACTAAGGCAATATGGGGGAGAAACAAAAACTTAAATAGCCAATTAGTTTCTATTAGTTGTCCGATTGCAAATTTGGAAATTTTCATTGCTGAAATGTACAGATATTTGGTGTACAGATATTTCTGGTGATTGAAAAAAATAAGTCATAAGTTTTTATTTGTATTATAAGTTTACTTTTGGTTTATAAAATTGAATATCTTCATAATATCATACTTGGAAAATAAAAAAGCAGATAAGAGAAACATGTGCTTTTCTTTTTATAGAGTGATAAATAACTCCAAAGAGATCTTTAATTTGACCCAGAATGTATGAATCTTTGTGGTGTAATAACTGATGTTCCCATAGACTTCTGAGTTGACTTTTTTTTCCCCTTTAAATGCAAGAAGTCACAGAATAACCTCTTCAGAGTACTTCACGTGTTTCAGGGTCCCATAAATATATCTATTGATCTTCAGCCTCCTGGGGATTTTGTCAATTCTGACTTTGATTCCCATGGGCAATAGAGGACCTTTCTAGATTTAGAGTTGTGCCTCCATTTTAACTGCTAGTCTGAACTTCAGACCCTCTAAAATAGATCTTAAGACTCCTCATCAGATTTCTGAAACGTGCTGCTTATTTTCTGATTCAACTGTATTTGTTCTGCTATGACTGCGTTACTTTTGGGTTCAAGAAGGTCAGCCACCCATAAGTCTGTTATTCGATTCTCCCTCTAGCCGTGAGACTCCACATAGAAGGGGTATGTTAGGAGGCACTGCCAGCCTTGCTAAACTTTAGTTCTTTTTCTTCCTGATCTAAATGCAAGTCAAGCCTTTGTGATTCTCTAACCATGTGTCCAATGAAAATAATCTTTTAGGAGTGTCTATAAAAATAGGGTATTGTTCCTACCCCTAGGAATTTACAGTCTAGCTGGAAAAACAGGCCACATACACATGCTAATAAAACCAACAGTATCAGAAAGCACATTATAAAAGTCATTTAAAAATAAACTATAGTTTGTGCTATAGTATGGAAATTAAAAGGTGGGGGAGTTATTTTAAAACTAGTTTGCCCAGAACTCGGGATAATTCAGCAGAGTAAGATATTATTCCTGCTGGCCGATATCTTGGACCAAATGTGCAGAGACGGAAAAAGTTTAGATTCTGACAAGTAGTCCAGTTTGGCTTCAGAAGAAAGTTTATGTGTATATGTCCCTATGAAGCCACTTCCAAAATATGGCCCATATCTATATTCGTTTCAATACTTTCTTTCCAATTGGAGCCTGCACAATAGCCAACCTGGTATATTTGGAATTCCACAAATATGTCTATGCTTTCCCATCTTTGCCTTTGCTGATGTTTCTTCCTTATCTCTTCCATCCTCTCATTTTCCATCCATCCCCACCTCCCTCCATATCTCCTCATAATGAGGATTACAAAAAGCAAATGAGTTTGCTCTCTGTTGCCAACTCTAGTAAATTGACAGGGTTTTAGGGGGTTAATGTATAGGAAAAGATTTTAAAGTCACTTTTAGATTCAGAAAAATCAAATCCATGATTGATTAGTGACCAAGGTGTGACTTTGAGTGGTACAGATACCATGTATTTTGCCCACACTGTTCAAGGCCTAAAGAAAGTACCCGCCTGGGTCATAAAGCTTTTGAGGTCCTCTTCTGGACATTTTCTCCCTTGTAATCTCTACTGCATTTTCTGTTTCTTTTATGCACTTAACCTCCCACTTTATATGCTTGCACTTGGCTTATCACTGGCAAGAGACTTATGCTCCTTAAAAGTAAAGGCTGTGTCTCACCAACATCTCTTTTATCTCCCCCAAATGCTAGCATAGAAAGTATATGCTTAATAAATATTTCATGAACTGAATATAATGTAGGCAAGAAGGAGGATCTAAGGCTGAAAAAGCGAATGACAGATGGGTTATACTTATAGAAGCATAAATAAAAGTTCAGCTGGTAATTGTTCTACAGTGGTTTCATATATATCAGTTGTATCCACATAATAATCTGATGCTGGAGGGCAGAGGCCCTAAATACATCCTCATTCGCAGATTCCAGTGATAGTAGGTTACTGACCCACCGTCTAGGCGGGTGAGTCCTTCAGCTGGAAAGAGTCAAAGGCAGCAGAATTTGTTAATGCATCGCACCTCCAAGGGGCTTTCAGGGAAATTTGCATTTTGGGAGTAAAAAGAAATTGAGCAAACAAGGAAAGATATACCTAGAACGAAAACTCCTCAGCACACTGTGAGAAAAAAAGCATAGACCTAAGGAATCAAGACTTGAAATCCAAGATCAGATTTCAGCCGTACTGCTCAGATCTCAGCCCTACTACTCATCTCTGCCACTTTACCATTGTGCCCTTGGGCAAATTAGGTAACTTCTCTGAACTTCAATCTCTTCCACTGTCAAAGAGGTATGGTTATACTAGTGCCCAAGAGCTCAAAGTTAAATATACAGCCTAATGTTAGTAACTTATTTTACTAAATTTACTAAATATATAAAGCTTGCCTATGTACATATGATCTTTCCCCATGTTATATATTTACCATCTATGTTTCCACTGGCCCTGATTTTATTTTCTGGTTTATTGACTGAATTGTTGAAAACCATCTCAAAATTTTGTCAACATAGATGGGTTATAAATATATAAATTGAGTTATACCTGTTGGTAGAGCTATTGGAAAATAAAATGAGATAATGTCCTTAAAAAGAAATTTTCACATAGTTTAATAAATGTGATTTTCCTAAACCCTATTATATCTCCTCATCAAAAGCATGCTTTAAAGAGACTTTCTAAGGCAAGAAGGCAGATGCCATGGGTTGTGGCTGTCAGAGCGATAACCATTTCAGGTACATCAACTAGACAACTTTCATTTCTATGGCCACTTCTTTAGATTCCTGAGATTACATGGTTTGACAGATAAAAAGTTTTCAAGTACAACTTAAATTAACTAGTAACTGCTTTATACATTTTTATCCCTTTATGTCAAAGCCTATCATTTTAATAAATCAGGTTTTTCACATGTAATCAAACTACAAATGCTTTCGGTTTTCGTATTTTGACTCAGGCTTTCTTATTTTGACTCAATGAAAAGACTGAGTTTAAGTTTGTTGTCCCATGAAGGGGAAAAGTACTTTGTGTCATTAAGGCCCCAGAGCATCTCCTGCCCTTCCTGTGGATGATAACACTTTTCAAGGGGAAAACAAAGCTGACCTTGACCTGTTTGCTTGCAATGGGCACTTTTGTGAATATCAATAGCCCGAGACACTTGTTCCAAAGAGATACCACATCAATGTGAGCAGATACTCTTGTCCATGAAAAGGTAATCTCCAGATGCATAAAGAAAACTCAGTGAGCTGTGGGTAAGGCTTTTAGTGCATACATATTTTTTAAACATAAATACCCTAGTAATAAGCAACTTGAAAGTCACAAAATCTAGAGGAAGGCAGAAATAGGCATCTGCCTCATTATATCAAAATATAAAGCAGCTGACATTTATTTAGAAGATTATTTGATCAAAATTGTTTAAGAAAGGTACGACTGTCCTATTCATAAGTAACCTTTGAAGAGATTAAGAAGATAAAACAAAAAAGGATGTGAAATATTTAATTATGTTATTTCTTGAATATGTACATTACTAAGGAAATACCAGATATATTAATGCACATTATACACTGTGAAACTATGCTTTATTTTATATTTAAATTGGGGAAGGGATTTATTACTATGGTTTATCAAAAACTAGAAAATAATTACCTATTTTCCATATTAAATGTCTGCTCTATAATTATGGAAATATGTTTGAAATCCTATTATCTATTCAAGTAGAGCTGTCAATTAAAAGGATGATACATGAGCTCTGAGAAAAGGTCTGGACTAGATGTATGAAATTGAAGTTAATGACAAACAGATAGTTTGAAAAATTAGACCTAATATTACTTGCCAGGTAGACCTGCACACCAAGAGTGAATTTCTGAAGTATTAATTATCTTAGGTCACTGAGCAGAAGAACAGTATGTTGAGAGAAAAGCTCAGAGAGCACTGATGGATAGCTTGGAGGCATGGGTCACAGAACTCATTCCTTTTGAGTGAAATGAGGTTTCTGTCCACCTCATTGCTGCTTCTCTTCAATTCTCCTTTGCTGGCTTCTTTATTTTCTTTATTTTTAAATGTTGGTGTCCTTTAGGGTTTGGTTTTGGGGCCTTGAGAGTCATTAAACTCTCTCTAAATATGATTTCATCAAATGTCCTATTTAAAATGCCATCTGTAATTTATTGATACTCAAATGTACATCTCCAGTCTACAACTATCAACTTTAGTTTCAGATTTGCCATTTCTTCTCAGATGTCTTAAAATATTATCCAACATACTAAAATGGCACATCCAAAACGAACCCTCAATAAATAGCACCACCATGTATCCTAGTCCCCCCAAATCTAAAAAATAATAGGACTCCTCCGGGATTACTTTTTCTCCCTACATACCACTCCATCCACCAAGTCCTATCAGATTCGAAATACAGCTCAGATCTAATGACTTATTATCTGGCTGCCAGGCTGTATGTAGTCTTAACCACAATTATTGCTGCCTGGACTACTGAAGTAATTGCAAATTCTTCTCCTTATTTCTGCTCTTGTTTCCCACAGTCTATTTTTCACTTGGCAGCTACACGGATCATAAAAAAAAAAAAGAGAGAGAAAAAGAAAATCAATATATCAATATAACATGATTATAGAGCTCATATAGCTACAGTTTACCTAAAAACGACTCATCACTCCTCTTGGAGACCATTAAGCATAAGGAGAACAAAGAAACAAACAAATATACATTTAAAAAAACCAAAAATCACTCAATTTCTGTTTCCAGAAATATTAGGAAACAGAAACTACAACTCCAAATAATATTTTACTGCTGTTAAGATTTTAATGCGGCTAAGATCTTGCAGAGCTACCCAGAAGGCTCTGAATGAAAAGTACCTAGAGGGTTTCCCTGGTGGCGCAGTGGTTGAGAGTCTGCCTGCCGATGGGGGGGACGTGGGTTCATGCTCCGGTCTGGGGAGGTCCTGCATGCCGCGGAGCAGCTGGGTCCGTGAGCGTGGCCGCTGGGCCTGCGCGTCTGGAGCCTGTGCTCCGCAACGGGACAGGCCACAGCGGTGAGAGGAAAAAAAAAAAAAAAAAAAAGGACCTAGAGACTCAGAGGTAACAGATTCCCAAAAGCACAGCACGGATACACCCCCTAAGTGTGAGGAATCCCTTGAAATGTAAAATCTAAAGTTGACACTGGAGCTGCAATAAACAGGACTGAGTCTATGGAGGCTGCCATCTGAGAACAGCTGTCAAGGTGATATGTCTAATAGTAGTGGCACATCAAACACAATGCCACTAAAAACATATCCTACAATTGAAGACTGACTTGGACGACAAGGATGTTTCCCCTTAAAGCCTGCGGCTGGTGAAGGAACAGGGACAAGGGTATGCAGAGATGGCAGCAGAAACTACTGGATACCTTAGGCTTTGAGGGCCAAAAGGAAGCTGGCTACACAGGAAAGAAACAGTCTAAATCTGAAAAGAAGGGGGAGCCCTTGAACTGCAAAGCTACCTACACCACCAAACAGGAACCTCTTGCAAATAGCTGATTCAACCACAAGTAACAAAACAGTACTGAACACAGCATAGTTATAAAGATACTCTATGATGAAGGTGTTAAGAAGCAGCAAAAAATACTAATGGATGAAATATATTCTCAAAATAATTCACAATGGAACACGTAAAAATCGTTATCAAGTATTTCACCATAGAGTTAAATAAATGTATGAAGTGATTGCCATGAAAGAAGACTCTTAAGGAAGAAATATAAGAACTCAAGGAAGAGATGTTTGGACAGTGAAAAGAGATGAAACATGAACTGGTAGAATCCAAGAGATAATTCTTTTTCAAGAAAGTAAAATCACTAAAGAGAAAAGGCAAGATTGAGGGGAGCACATGAGAGAACAGAGACAATGGAAAACAGAAAAGTGAACTCAGGACAAAAACGGGGAAAGAACAAAGCAAAACCCTCTTGCACTGTTTCATTTATGCACTCTATGGCTCTATTATCTACTTAAAAGTAAAATTCAAAACAAAAAAATTATATCATTTCACTACCATTCTTCAAACCCTCCAATTGCCACTGGTGGATTTTAGACTGAAATTCAAATTCTGTACCATGCTCTGTCTTGCATTACTGGCTTTCACTTTTGCCAGTTTCAAGTTTTCCCCCTCCCTTACTCAGCCACATTGGTCTTCTTTTATTTATATTTTTCCTCAACTTCAAACATGGTTCTCCAGAACTTCCCACAGCTGAGTCTCAACATATTGTCACAAAAAGGCTTTATGTCCATCCCATCACTAACATCTAAGGTATTTACCAGGAATTCTCTTCCATCATACTGTTTCTTTCCTAGCCCTTATCATAAGCATAATTAGCTCACTAATTATATTGTTTTCTTAGATGTTGTTTTTCTCCCTTCTCAGAAATGTAAGTTCCCCAAGAACAGAGGCCTATATAGTCAAGCACCTAGCACATAATCAGCCTTTGATAAAGTCTGATGACTAAAGCAAAGAAAAATAACTCATTTCCAGGGTTTCTTCTAGTTATAATGTGCTAGTACTGACATCTAGCACATCACTTTGTAGAGGCTGACTGAATCCACCAAAAACACGCAACAAACTTTGGGTCTTTGCACACCTTGAATTATCAAGCAAGTAATCACATTACTGATTTTGCATATCTACATTTCAATCTATATAAATATATCCAGTATTATATATATTCATTCATTCATCTATCCATCCAGGCTACTGGTTCATATTTACCTGGAGAACTATGGCTACTATATGTTTTGGTACTGAGAGTGGTTCTAGAGGAACAGAATGTTCAGGTTTGTTTTCTGAATTGGCTCTGGGATTTCCGGAATTGGCTCTCGAATCTGATTAGATTTAAAGACATTTCCAGTAGTTAAAGAAAGTACTGATAATACATAGCATGATCTGCCAATAGGGGTATGCAAAATATCTCCACTGGACACTCCTTGTTAACCATTTATTAAGAAGTACAGAGCTGAGTTACTGGGTATATGATACTTCTGAACATCTTAGGAAAACTAATGAATTACTGAGATTGGCTTGCTGCTCCCAATGTCACTGGACAAAGTGGTGAAAGAAAAGGATGAGCTCAGGGATTCAAACTCCCAGTTTAAGCACTGCACAAATAACCTGAAGCCTTTTATGTGTGCCCTGCAGGAGACCTTTGTTTCCTATAGCCTTAGGGCTGAGCTTCTTGAAAATCAAAAGCAGAATCTCATCCTGTGACTGGCTGAGTTACAAGGCAAGTTGAATTTCCAGTCTTTCAGGGTGCCTACTTAATAGTAGCATTGATTGAAAAAGAATGGGATCCTGTAAATTGGATCCCATTTTACAGGGATCCCACACTGAGACTTTACATTCTGATGCATCTTCTTTGCCGAAGAGGCCATCCCAACCCCAGTGGGAGTAGCCTGCCCACATCCAGTTAGAAGTGGCCTCCCCAACCCCAGGGTAATAAATAGACTCTCCACTCCCATTTAACGGGATTAATTTTCATTGCCGGAGGAAACACTAATGGCCTCCTTTGAGGCAGTTGTCAAGGCAATGCTGATTTCCCTCTGGATATGCTACCCATTTTTTGAATCTAGACCTATAACCAGATTCCAGTTCCAGCAGGTCCCTAAAGGTGAGGTACAAACTACAACCATGAGGAGGTGCTCTATACTCCAAAAGAACTATCTGAGCTTTCTAATTTACAAAGACAGATCTGGGGAACGTATGTTGGAATAGATATTAAGGTTGTGGTATAATGGTGGAAGAAACGAAGTTGGATTAGGCTGAATTTATCAGTATGGGCTCATCAAGCAGAGATTCTACATTTAATGTTGTAGTTCACAGAGTTAGGAAGGGTGCTCTAACAATTTGGTTAGCTGAAGTAGGGAACAAAAGGTGTCCCTCAGTGAGTGAACTAGAAATGCCTGACCTGACTCGGTTTAATGTAAAAGAAGGGATTGAGAGGTTTATGGAGATTAGATGTTACAGTGGATTTGTCATTTAAGACATACTTACCCACACCAGGCCATGAGATACAAATTTGTGAGCAGAGTCCTGATAATTTTGAAGAATGATCACTCTTCTCTGTAGGCCAGTGGAGAATAGTGAAAATTTCCAAGTACAATGAAAAGTACAGTCACTGAAGTGGGATATTTAAGTGCAATGACAGTAACTGGATCCTGGGGTGGCAGGGGCCAAGTGGTGGTGCTCAACTGCCTAAAGCAAGGTGGACATAGTTACTGTAATGGACAGCAAAGTCAAAGCAGCAAGCCAGACTTATAGCATTGGCTGGTTGTTTGTGCTGCTCTTAGGAGTGAAATGATAGAAAACCTATTATAATTCTCACTTGATCTTTATAAGCAGAAAAGTTCTATGTCAAGTGAACAAAAGTCTAACCTGAATCATAAAAATTGAAAATCACAGCCTCTCACTTCCCACTACTGAGCCAGTTTACAGACCCAGAACTCTGAGTGAAGGGGAGAACACGTTCCCTTGAAAAAGGACCCAGGTACATTGCCCAAAGTTTATACTGTCAATCTTTTCCCAACCTTCACCAAAGGGACCTACAGCCTTTTGCCAAGGTAACTATGCCCTGGGGAAAAGAACAAATCAGACCTTTTGGGGACTAATGGATACTGGCTCTGAACTGACACCGATTCCAGGAGACCCGAAACATCTCTGCGGTCCACGAGTAAGAGTAGGGGCTTATGTAAGTCAGGTATCAATGACATTTTAGTTTAGGTATATCTCACAGTGAGCTACAGTGGTTTCCCAGCCCCATTCTGTGGTTATTTCCCCAGTTCCAGAATGCACAATTGGAACAGATGGCAGAATCCCCACATTGGTTCCCTGACCTGTGGAGTGAGGGCTATCATAGTAGTAAAGGCCAAGTAGATGCCACGAGAAATACTTCTACCTAGGGAAAAAGTAAACCAAAAGCAATACTGTATTTCTAGGAAGATTTTAGATATTAGTGGCACCATCAAGGAGTTGAAGGGTGCAGGGGTGGCTATTACCACCACATCCCCATTCAACTCTATTTGGTCTGTGGAGAAGACAGATGGATTTTGGAGAATGACAGTGGGTCATCATAAATTTAACCCGGTGATGACTCCAATGGCAGCTCTGCTGTACCAGAGTTGGTTTCATTGCTTGTGAAAATTAATGCACCCTCTGGTATCTGGTATGTAGCTAGTGATCTGGCAAATGCTTTTTTTCTCCACACCTGTCAACCAGAAGCAGTTTGGTTTCAGCTGGTAAGGCCAGCAATACAACTTCACTGTTGTACCTCATGGATATATGGATTCTCCAGCCCCAATTCATACTTCAGTTCACAGGGATACCCTGATATCACACTGGTCCCTAATTCTGATGACATTATGCAGACTGAACCTAGTGAGCAAGAAGCAGCAACTCCTCTTAGACTTATTGGTCGGACATTTGTGTGTCAGAAGATGGAAAATAAAGGCAACAAAAATTCAGGAGACTCCTCTTTCAGTAAAATTTCTAGGGATCTAGTGGCATGGGGTATATTGGGATATCCACTATAAACTGAAAGATAAGTTGTTGCATCTGGCCCCTCCCTCAACCATAAAAAGGGGCCAAATGCCTGGTGAGGCTCTTTGGATTCTGGAGGCAATATATTCCTCATTTGGGTGTGTTACTCTGGCAGGTTTACCAAATGACCCAAAAAGCTGCTATTTTTAAGTAGGAATTAGAATAAGAAAAGGCTCTACTCAGGTCCAGGCTGCTGTGCAAGCTCTTCTGCCACTTATCCACAGGACCCAGCAGATCCGGTGGTGTGTGAAGCCTAAGTGGCAAATGGGCATGGTGTTTGGAGTCTTTGACAGACCCCTATAGGTGAATCACAGTGCAGGCTCTTAGGATTTTGGAACAAAGCCATGCCATCTATTGCAGAAAACTACTCTCCTTTTGAGAAACAGCTCTTGGCCTGCTACTGGGCCTTAATAGCAACTAAACACTTAACCATGGGCCACCAACTTACCGGGTGACCTGAGCCGCCCATCATGAACTGGGTGTTATCTGACCCACCAAACCAGAAAGCTGGTTGTGCACAGCAACATTTCATCATCCAACGGAAGCAGTATATACATGATCAGGCCCAAGAAGGCTCTGAATGTGTAAGTTACATAAACAGGTAGCCCAAATGCCCAGGGTTCCCACTCCTGCTACACTGTCTTCTCACTCCCTGCCTGCATCTATGGCCTCATGGTGAGTTCTCTAAGCTCAGTTGACAGAGGAAGAGAAGACTTGGGCCTGGATTGCAGATGGTTATGCACAAGATGAAGGCACCACCCAAAAGTGGACAGTTAAAACACTGTAGTCCCTTTCTGGGACATCCCTGAAGGACAGTGGTGAAGGAAAATCCTCCTAGATGGCAGACCTTTGAACCCTGGTTGTTCACTTTGCTTGGAATGAGAGGTGGCAAGATGTGCAATTACTAATACTAATTCATGGGCTGTGGCCAATGGTTTGGCTGGAAGGTCAGGGACTTGAAAAGAATATGGTTGAAAAATTGAGAACAAGGAAATTTGTGAAAGAGGTATGTGGATAGAACTCTCTGGGCAAAAAACATGAAGATATTTGTGTCCCATGTGAATGTTTACCAAAGGGTCACCTCAGCAGAGGAGGATTTTAATAATAAAGTGGATAGGATGACCTATTCTATAGATACTACTCAGCTTCTTCCCCAGCCACCCTTGTCAACATCCAATGGGCTCATGGACCAAATAGCCATGGTGGCAGGGATGGAGGTAATGCACAGGCTCAGCAGCATGAATTTCCACTTACCAAGGCTGATTTGGCTACAGCTACTGCCAAGTGCCCAGTCTATCAGCAGCAGAGACTAACACTGCATCCCCGTATGGCACCATTTCTCAGGGTAACTATCCAGCTACCTGATGGCAGGCTAATTACCACTTCTACCATGGAAGAAGGAACATTTTGTTCTTACTGGAATAGACACTCTGGATACAGATTTGCCTTCCCTTCGTGCTATACTTCTGTCAAAACTGCCATCTGTGGACTTATAGAACGCCTTATCTGTCATCAAAATATTCCACACAGCATTGCTTCTGGTCAAGGAACTCACTTCACAAGGAAAGAAGTGTGACAGTGGGCCTGTGCTCATGGAATTCACTGGGCTTACTATGTCAGCCACAACCCTGAAGCAGGTAGCGTGATAGAGTGAGCTTTGGAAAACTCAGTAGGAGTGTCAGATAGTTGACAATACCTTGCAGGTCGGGGGAAAGGTTCTCCAGAAGGTGGTGTATGTTCTGAACCAGTGCCCAGTACATGGTGCTATTTCTCCCATAGCCAGATTCATAGGTCCAGGAGTCAAGGGGTGGAAATGGGCACTGCTCACTATTACCTTAGTGACCCACTAGCAACATTTTTGCTTCCTGTTCCTGTGACGTTATGCTTGCTTGCCTAGAAATCTCAGTTCCCAAAGGAGAAATGCTTTCACCAAGAGACACAACAATGACTCCACTGAACTGGAAGTTAAGACTGCTACCCAACCACTTTGGACTCTACATGCCTCTTAACAGGCAAAGAAGGAAGTTACTGTAATAGCTGGGGTGAATGATTCTGACCCCCAAGGGGAAACTGGACCACAGCTCAACAGTGGAGATAAGGAAGACTATGTCTGGAATACAGAAGATCCCTTAGGATGTCTCTCAGTATTACTACGTCCTGTGATTTAGGTCAACGGAAAATTACAACAACCCAACCTAGGCAGGAAT
>NW_006783288.1:4152277-4160115 GCF_000442215.2 Lipotes vexillifer
GAGCCTTCAGAAATGAAACTTTGGGTCATCCCACCAGGTAAAGAACCATGAACAGCTTGGATGCTTGCTGAAGGCAAAGGAAATACACAGTGAGTAACAGAAGGAAAAGATAAATACCAGGCATGACCATGTGACCAGTTATAGAAACAAAAACTATATGAGTTTTTTCCCTTTATTTTGTTATGAATGTGTGTGTGTGTTACGCACACTCTTGTGGAAAAGTAGTATTTTTTTTTTAACATCTTCATTGGAGTATAATTGCTTTAAAATGGTGTGTTAGTTTCTGCTGTATAACAAAGTGAATCAGCTATACATATATCCCAACATCCCCTCCCTCTTGCATCTCCCTCCCACCCTCCCTTATCCCACCCCTCTAGGTGGTCACAAAGCACCAAGCTGATCTCCCTGTGTGATGCAGCGGCTTCCCGCTAGCTATCTATTTTACATTTGGTAGTGTATGTATGTCCATGCCACTCTCTCACTTCATCCCAGCTTACCCTCAAGCTGATCCCTGTGTGATGCAGCGGCTTCCCGCTAGCTATCTATTTTACATTTGGTAGTGTATGTATGTCCATGCCACTCTCTCACTTCATCCCAGCTTACCCTTCCTCCTCCCCATAGTAGTGTGTTTTTGGTTACATGCAGGATAGTTATATCTTGTTAGGTAGAGCTATGATCTTGTTATAGTCTTTGTTTGAAGATTAAGTATGACTTAAGATGTGTATGGATGTCGAGTTGGCAAGGGGTGGACTTGTGATGGTTAATTTTATCTGTCAACCTGATTGGGCCATGCGGTGCCCAGATATTTGGTTAAACATTGAACACTATTATGGGTGTGTCTGTGAGTGTGTTTCCGGATGAGATTAACATGTAAATCAGTAGATGAGTAAAGCAGATTGCCCTCCCCTCTGTGGATGGGCCTCATCCCATTACTTGAAGGCCTGCATAGAACAAAAAAGCTGAGTAAGGGAGAATTTACTCCCTCTGCCTGATTATCTTTGAGCTGGGACATTTTTCTCCTGCCTTCTGATATGGTCTCCAACTACATGTTACATCATTAGCTCTCCTACTTCTCATGCCCTCAGAAT
The DNA here is from genome assembly GCF_000442215.2 of Lipotes vexillifer. Lineage (NCBI taxonomy): Eukaryota > Metazoa > Chordata > Mammalia > Artiodactyla > Lipotidae > Lipotes > Lipotes vexillifer. The sequence continues at coordinate 4,153,366 of NW_006783288.1, forward strand.
CAGACTGAAACTATACCATTGGTTCTCCTGGGTCTTCAGTTTGCCTACTGCAGTTCTTGGGACTTCTCAGTCTCCATAATGGCATGACCCAATTCCTTATTACCATATACATATGTATACAGTCCACATAGATATTACATATTTTTACTATATTTTACTGGTTCTGTTCCTTAGAGAACCGTAATGCACACATTTAACATCATTAAATAAAATTTAATATAATTGTATGCAAGTTGCGTGTCAGTTGCAATATCTATTTAAACATATTCATTTAAGTCTTAAAAATTTTGAAGGGGAGCCAAAGTGCTTAATAAAGTGGTCCCGAATATCTTGCCAACAACTCTGCTCTTACAAGAGTTTAATTAAAGCCAGGCCTTCAGAATCAACCTCCCTAATTTTCTTCCCAGCAAGTTGGTTTATTATTGTTCTTCTGTCCTTGTCACTCATACTTAGTTAGGGTTTGGAGTACTGGGTTTGCATGAGCCATTAGATCGGGAAGTTTTCTGGTATAATTTAGGCTGGAGCATGTATCTTTTCATGATTTTAAATATAATTTTACGGTTATCTTTACTGGAATTTTTTAACATAAAAAAGCCAATAGCTATTTGATAGAAAAGTATTTTTCTAACGTCTTATTTGCTCTTATAATAAATGAAGAGTTATTACCGTTTTTTTATAACGGTAGACATAGTACCTTTTAAGATTTTGATCATTTAAATAAAGTAGACATATCAAACTTTATCTAATGATAAACTTGTTATCTTGCCTTTAAAAAATATTCTGGTATATCTTTGGTCCCATGGGGAGAGAAGAGTTTCTAGAGAATTTATGCAAATTAAATCACTCACACCTGGATAATCAGACAAGCTGAACAAAAGAAACTCCATGCGAGGGTACATTTCTGTTCAGCTCAGGAATTACACACTTTCAGGAAATAGTTAGAAATAAAATTCCTCTAAGATATATAGCCACTATTAGCTTTGAGGCTAAATATATATTTTTTCAAGTTTATCCTTATAAAAATCCTAGGAGGTAGATATTGTCCCAATTCTATAGATAAAGATAATAAGCCTCAGAAAACTTAATAAACTTGCTCAAGACAGCCTTGACACCTAAATCAAAGTAACCAGTCACTGAGGTCTGATCTTAGCCCCCTGTAACTCAAGACGCTTAGTCTTCACCATCCAATTTTAGTGAATTTCTCCAAAGCTTAAAAGGCCAACAATCATCAATTAACCCAGAGCACAGCTCAGTTTCTCCCCCTGGACTCTTCAGATTTTTTTCCTTTTTTTTTACTTCAATAGCAACTGCAATAATTTAGAAATCCCTACCTCTATTGAAATACGTAGCTGAAGATTATAAAATGTGCTTTGCCTACCTGTATACTATATGAGAGACAAAGAAAGATGCCTTTCCAACACAATTAGTCAATGACAGAGCTGGGAATTAAAATCTTTTAATCCTGCTCATCTCATCAAATGCAGAATTGGTGCATTTTTTTTCATGAGGCCATTTTTCACATTTGAACCGAAGATAAGCGATGTAGTGAGATAATGTAATTTTCTTTCACTTCACCAGTCTTTGATTAAAGAAGTTATAGCCTTGCTTTGAAAAGCAGACATTTTTCAGTGACTCATTAAAATAATCAGGAACTTTACTCCACTTCCTTTGATGGTGGTACTTACATCCTTGACCTCTTCCGAGAACATCATATAAAAGGCTAATAATGCTAATATTAACAAGCATATAAAATAAGTGTTATAATTATCAATCCTTAAGAATTTATATAAACTAGTACATTCATGGTCATTTTAATGAATCTACATCAGTAGGTCTGCCCAAGATTGGAATTCCGAAAAGCAAAACCTTCCCCTACATTCCACAAATGAAAAAGCAAGAGACAAGGAAGGTGAGAAGAGTATTGCCCCCATATCTAATATGCAAGACCCTTTATTTGTCCAAGAAAAGAATGGGTCATTTCTCCCCTAATGGTCAATTTCACTAAAAGTTTGTCCCTTCAGCTATCAGTGATCCTTAAAAAGGCTTAGCTTCTAGGAGGGAGTGGTCTGTTCAGGCATGCCTGAAGCTATTTTTCAGGTTACTTAAGTATCAAAAATCTTAGAGTAGCCCTGCTGAGTACATCATTACCTGCTACCTCAGAGGGAGAACCACAATTGTCCAACTCAGTGATGCAGGGTCTGGACCTTAGCAATGACTATACTGGCATCTCAGTTATTACTAAAAAAGTCACCAGAGTTATAACCTTGACCATCAGCAATTTGCTCGACAAAAGAAAGCTTAGCTTCCAACAGCTTTCTGGAGTTGGTTAAAATGCGGGTTACATACACTCTTATTTATACAATATACATACACGTGGTGGGTACATATGGATACTGAATAAGGTCTCCTTAACTCAAATTATGCAAGTGAATATATCCTTGTTTTAAATTTATTCCCTTTTCTTATTATCCAATTATGACACAAGCCTTGCAGCTACAAAACTGGATATTCACTGGGGCACAAATACAGAAAGCAAAACTGATAAGAGGAATGCAGATTTTAATTAAAGGGCGGAAAGTGAAGCATTTTTCATGGTTAACAATAGAAATGCTTAGATTCTTGGCTCTTTTCACTGAATTTTTTTCCTCCCACTGTGAGATTTAATTTAAACTTTAAAGGAATTTTACTGCCAGAAAGGTTTACAGAAATTGCTTATGAAATACATTGAGATGTGCATACTAGAAATTAAGAAAGGTATCACAAAATTTAGAAAACACAATGAACATTACAAGTACTGGCAAAGAGAAATCTATGCTTTCATTTTGGGGGTCAAAAGCAAAACTGGGTCATTCTGAATAATCCAAAAGGACCATTGAACTCATTTATTAATGAACTTGGATAACATTTGGTCTCGATTATTAATTGAAGTTATTTATGCCTATCTTTCAAGTCATCTTACAAGCACTTCTCAAATTTCTTGAAATGTCTTTGAAGTAAAAATTATTTTTATATGAGAACTGTGTGCGTGCAAATATAGACAATAATTTCAAGGTAACCTCGGTCCCTCAAGCAAAACAAAATCTTAATGTTCCATCTAAAAAAATCTAAATCTTAAAGACCTAAAGAGCTGGACTTAAAAACCAGCAGACATATATACACTACCAAACGTAAGGTAGATAGCTAGTGGGAAGCAGCCGCATAGCACAGGGAGATCAGCTCGGTGCTCTGTGATCAGCCTGGAGGGGTGGGATAGGGAGGGTGGGAGGGAGACGCAAGAGGGAAGAGATACAGGAACATGTTTATGTATAACTGATTCACTTTGTTATAAAGCAGAAACTAACACACCATTGTTAAGCAATTATACTCCAATAAAGATGTAAAAAGATAAATAAATAAAATTAACTTCCATTCAACCACTAAAAAAAAAAAAAACAAAACAAAACCCAGCAGACATCACAAGATAAAAAGAAAATAAAACTTCTGGGCTATTGTGAAAAGCTCATTAATATTCTCCGTTGACACAGAGCTGAGGGAGGCCAGGCAATGAGAAACTTTTCCCCTCCAAATTTCCAAAACATGAAAAGTTTGATCTGTAACACAAACTCAGAGGTGTTTACTGAGCGGGTCAGGTATGATTAATGCACATGATAGCGTGATTTAAAGTCTTCATACTAATTAAATCACTTGTCCCTGTCACCTACAATTCCTCAGCAGACGTTATATTTACCAAAAAGCAGGAGCCATACTTCTTATCACATAATCTTTGAATGCACACATATCACTTTATCTCATTTCCTGTCATTTCTTTCTATTCTATCCTCACTGAGCTACTGCTATTTAATACCTCTGTACCTTTGCCCATGAAATTCTCTCTCACTGCAAACCGTTTTCTCTCTAGCAAACTTGTACTTGCATCTCAAAATCTAATTCAAGTTTCCACCACCCCCCGAATTTTCCCATAGCATTTTGTACATACATTTTCTACATTACTTATGAAACTATCTGGTAATTATTTGGTTAATATTCTGCCTTCCATACTAAGTTGTAGGCTCCACAAAGACAGGGCCATTCTCAAACATGAATGTATCTCTAAGGGCTATTATATGGCTCAACACATAGTAAAAAAATCAAGATATTTTAAATAAATGAAAAGTGTTCTTTGATAATTTCTTTATTCCATAGTGTACTTAATATAATCATTAATCATCAACAGCATAAAATTAGAGTTCATATTGGAAACATATGATCTTGAGTCCAAACCAGTAATGTTCAAATTAAAATTTGATTGAGAATCCTAATGAAGAAAATTGCCTCAGCTTTTCAACATTGATGAGAGAAGGAAGTTCTTGTTAGCTGATTAGAGAAAGGTTAACTTATTTCTGTCACGGTATTAGCTGGAGTTGAGATCTAGGACAGGCCTTCATTTACCAATATTTCTGAAATAATGGGCCTGGCACTCACTTCAGAATTTTTAGAAATGTACCCTTTACTAACTGCCCCTGCTTCCTTTAAGTGATTGTCAACTGGGAGCAGAATCTTCACCCACAGGAGGATATTTGCAAATGTGGTCTAGGGACATTGGTTGTCACAACACTGGAGGATGCTGGTGGCATTTAGTAGCCAGGAGCTTATATCCTACAATGCTTGGGAAAACCCATGTAAAAAACAAATGTTCCCCCCCAAACCATAATACTTCATTATGTAATACTTCAAGTGATCCAAGAGTCATTTTGTATTGATTTGTATTACTAACTTCTGCAGACTTTATTACACCATGGGATACATTCCAATCTCACATTAGTCTATGCACGCACGTAATGACATTTCATTGTCATGCACAATTCTTAGCTAGAACTGTTAACCAAGTAGAAGTCTTATTGGAAAATTGTAAGAAAAAAAAAAAATAGATACGCTTCGTCAGCACATTTCCAGGTTGCCCTGAAAACAAGATTTTCATGGATGGATTACTAAAAGAAACTGCCTTTGTTGCCCAACTTTCTTCCTTTACTGGAATACTTCACAAAGACCAGTTTCCTTTGAAACTGATCAGGGTTTACTTTCTTTTTCTGTGGCGATTAAAGTTACATACCATACATTATTAGCTTACACTGTTAATGATAAGATGTTTCCAGAAATCCCTAATAATTTTATCCTCTAAGAATGAAAGCAATGAAGCCAACACCGGAAATCAGATATGTGTAGTGTTTCCTTAAAATAAGTATCTTAAATAGAGAAAGAAATTAGTCATGGGTTTATTGATAGATCTGGGTTTGAATCCTAACTACGACATAAGACATTTCATGTATACAACAAAGGGTCTGGATCACAAAATGGTGGGTACGGTGAATAATGTCAAAGAAAGCAAACACCTTATCAATAGTTTTACATATCTGAAGAAAGACTAGGTTAATGAAATGAAGTAAAGGGAATCTCAATTTATTAGTGAATAGCTAGCATTAATTTGAGGAAAGAATTCTCTGACCTTCCTATCCTGAGGATTTTGGTTTAATCCGCAGAAATATCCCAAAGTATTAATGATTCCATCTGATGGGTTAAGGACACTTGCCCTTTAGACCACCAGTAATTCCATTTATATGGTTCCCTTCTTGCCAAGTAAATTTCTATTTTGCCTTTTCATTCTGGTTTTCCTAACTGACCAGATGATCTCAGAATTGTGATTCAGCTGGCAGTCTTAATTCTCATTATGGATTAATAACTTTCTATTTGGTTTATATGGAGTTTTGTTAACTGAAAATTTATTCAAGTAGATTTCAATTTGACCAATTCCAGATACATGGGCAAAATTGAATTTCTGGAATAAACACTCTCAATTGGCTATCTGTCCAGATCCCACCAGTTAGATGCCCCCTAACTGAGTGGCAAGTGAGTCCTACTCAGAAATCAACTTGCATTTTCTATAATTGCAACAATAAACAGCAAATCTGGGAAAAATCCCTAACTGCATATTTATACATTAGATCTTTTAGCTTTCTGCCCCAATGGGAATATTCAAATTCAGAGTCCTAGAGAGTCAAACAAAGCAAAACTGGTAAGTCAAAAAAAGCAAAACTGGTAAGTCAAATGCAGATTCTGATGACTGAAAAATGAAGAGCCAGCCAAACACTTTAGAGGGAGAAAGGACAGTGTTATTTTGGTTTTGCACAGATATTTCACATCTTGAAGCTGATAATCCCTTTCATGTGGAAGCCCAATAAAATCACATCTCTTCAGTTTCGAATAGCAAAGGATCAGAACTGCAAAATATGTTGAAAGGAGCAGGCAAATGAGCAAATAGACTTAAATGGGTTAAGGAAATAGATGAACTAGGGAATCAAATTGTTCAACATTTTCAATATGGACTGAGGAATGACTAAGAAGAAAGAGGTTTTCAGTTTAGTTTTACTTGTGAAAGATAAACATTAAGGGAAAAGAGGAGGTATTTAGCATAGAACAAAAGCATATAAATAGAAGATCCAGTGATAAAAATGAGAAAATGAAGCTTTAGAATCAATAGCAAGTAAATATTTCTAATCACAAGAACTGCCTAGTAAATTGCTCATAAGAAAAGGCAACAAACAACTCAGATTCCCAAGAGAAATTTTCAAGAGCTATTTCAATCCAAAGGAAAAATTCAGTTACATAAGAAGTAATTCTTAAACCTTCTAGGTCAAAGTAGGTTTTACAAAAATTTTGGTTTTGACTTCAAGCATATACTTAACTTAGAAAGGATAAACTATTTGTTCAGGAATG
>NW_006783288.1:4160149-4162447 GCF_000442215.2 Lipotes vexillifer
TGCCTTAAATCAACAATGCTAGTAATAGATATGTAGGATGTAGATAGGTAGGTGAGTAGGTAGTCAGATAAAAGTATGGAGACAAATAGACGGATGGAAGAGTATATAGAAAAACAGATGAAAAGATAAAATTAGTTTAAACCCTTTGAAAATTAATTGATTAAAAAAATTTTTTAACTTATTGGAGTATAGTTGCTTTGCACTGTTGTGTTAGTTTCTGCTGTGCAGCAAAGTGAATCAGCCGTACATATACATAGATCCCCCTTTTTAGATTTCCTTCCCATTTAGATCACCACAGAGCATTGAGTAGAGTTCCCTGTGCTATACGGTAGGTTCTCATTAATTATATATTTTATACATAGTAGTGTATATATATCAATCCCAATCTCCCAATTCATCCCACCACCCCTCGTCCCCCCTTGGTATCCATAAGCTTGTTCTCTACATCTGTGTCTCTATTTCTGTTCAGCAAATAAGTTCATCTGTACCATTTTCCTAGATTCCACATATAAGTGGTATTATATATTTGCTTTTCTCTAATTGATCTTTAGAGTTCTTTAATAATTGCATTAAGGGTCTTGCGTTATAGAAATATCTGCAATTTCCTTTAAGCTTGATTGTGAATGACACAAATTATCTTGAATGAGAAAAATACTTTTTTTTATTAGGGTTTCCCAGATATAAGCTTATCTTGATTGGCACAGTGTTTCTCAAACTTGGCTACAAACCAGAATTCCTGCGGTGCTTGTTAAAGGTACACATTCCCAGAATCTATACCAGCTCATTCACGGGAAACAGAATCTTCCAGGGGAGGAGTCCGAGAATAGGAAGTTTTAAAAAGCACTACTGAGATTCGTATGGTTCCAGGATTCAGTGTAACAGCATCCATAAATCCAGGAATAAGAGTTTCAAAATGTAAACTTTTTCTAAGAGTCAATTTCAATTTTAGGGAAATTGGGATAGTAAGTGGTAGACTTTATCTGCTGGGTATATATTCAATTCAGTTTCCCAAGAATGGCCTAAAGCCTACTGACTACGTTTAAACCTCTGCTAAGTGCTCGAGGATGGGGGCAGGGTAAGAGGAGGTAGTAATAACCAAACAACAACAAAAGACAAGACTCCTGCCAACAGAGAACTTACAGTCTGGTTTGGCAAACATGAATAACAAAGACAAATGGAAGCTTATGCAAGACAGTATATGATAAAACATTTGGGGATTGAGGAAGTACAACGAGAATGTAAAAAGAAATTGTGGAAATTGATGAACAAAAACATCACTTACCAGTCAAAGTCAATTGCATTACCAACAGGAAGAATGGTACTGTTCCATCTCCAACAAGTAGCAAGAGGTTACTACTTACTACCCAGCAGGAGTTATTCCCCTCACCTGGCAACAGCCCACCCAATGAGAGACTGTCACAGTGCAGCCAATGAAATGCCAGTACACTTCGAGCTCCTAGTTACTTCCGTTGGGCACTTTGTTTACAATAGCCCCTCTGACCTCCGCCTTCTCCTGTATAACGCAACACTCCTCGGCTTCCTTCCGTGGACTTGTCTGTGGTCACCATAGATTGCATGTCCCAAACTGCAATTCTTTGCTGTTCTGAAATAAACCCGTTTTGCTGGTAAAATAACTAGCTGTTTTAATGGTTTAGGTCAACATAATGTCAGTGAAGGCTTGAGTTGAACCCCAGTTAAAAAATTGATGGACTGCTGTAGCTAATTTAGTCCAGTGAGGATATTTCGCAATAGAAAACTTTGAAGGGTAAGATTGCGATACCCAGGTATTCAACCCACTCAAAATGAACACAGTGAAGAACAGAGGCAGGAACAAGAGTGGGGTGCCGTCAGGTCATGAAGGAGGCCAATCAGGCAGAAAAACATAGAACCTTTTCTTCTCTTTTCCCTATCCTTCATTGTTTTGTTACAGTGTTCTCCAAACCAGTATTATTAGGCCAGAGAAAGAAATGCTGTGCTCTTACCTGGTTTCAAGAGGAGGACATATGAGAAACCCCCAGTGATTACTAGAGGATATTGGGGGGAGGTAGGGAAGAGGTGAAGGTTGAGAGCAGTAGAATATGCAGTGTTAACTGCAGGGAGTTTTTTATACACTCGATAATTTATAGTCTAAACTATGAGGTACCAGGGATTTATTTGTAGACTTTGGGTATTTTATTATTTATTTAAAAATGTTTTGAATTTTATTTTTATACAGCAGGTTCTTATTAGTTATTTATTTTACACATATTAGCGTATATATGTCAATCCCAATCTCTGAATTCATCCCACCACCACCCC
>NW_006783288.1:4162460-4165263 GCF_000442215.2 Lipotes vexillifer
CTCCCCACCACCCCCGCCACTTTCCCCCCTTGGTGTCCATACTTTTGTTCTCCACATCTGTGTCTCTATTTCTGCCCTGCACACCAGTTCATCGACTTTGGGTGTTTTAAGCAGCTCTGTAATGCTGCAGAGACTGAAGTAGCCTATAAAATTATGTTTTTATACAGTATTTTCTAAGAACGTCAAATTGCTTTCTCAAGACCACCACATTATCATCTCTTTTTAAGGAATAAATTTTGATTTATAGCTAGAGTCAGAACTTAGTATCTGTACTCTAATTCAGTTCCGGGATGTGCTTCTGACCTATTGTTGTGAACACTTGGAAAACATTTGCTCCATGTTTGAGCAAACTACGTGTTAATATCCTTTCTTCCTCCTCCCCCGAGCATTTTCTCTCTCGCCTCAGCAGATACGAAATTTGAACAGAAGGTCTTGAAGTTCCCAGCTTTGTGCATTCTTTAAATATTTTAAAATAAATTTTATATTTAAAAAATTCTTCCCTTTACCCACAAACCCCCCACCCACCAACGAACAGCTTCAACTAAAGTGGCATAAACTACTTTATTCTCTCCCAGGCTCAGTACCCTAAGATTCCTTGATCAGAATTCTTTCTAATTAGGGCTCTTTCTCTCCCAAGCTATCAGGACCTGAGGCCCTGTGGCTGATTTGCTCTGTGCTAAGGTTAGTCCTGATTTCCATGTCTTTGTTGAGCGGACAGATGGGAAGGGACAAAATTGTACTTTACTGTCAAAAATGATTCAATAAAGTTCCACTTTTTATTTTTAAATAGCATCTTGAGAGAAAGTTTTATCCCCACTCAGCCCTTCATATGGTAGCAATCACCACAGGAGCACACAGCCCTCATTGGTTATGAACTACCAGCCGGTCCACAATCAGCCCCCTTCAGATGTAACCGCCCACAGGTCAAAAGTGAGCAGTGGGTCCTAAACTTCCTGGATAGTCAACAGACGGGTTGCTATCTCTGGGCTCCTTTTTGCAACAATCTCTACCTTTAGGATGTGTCAGAATTGGGAAGGAGGAGAGCCAAAACAATTCCTACATAATCACCCTACCCTACGGCCACCCACAGTAATCTCAGTGTTTTTGAAATGAACGCATAAACAGTGCTCACTGCATGTGATATGCTAGGCACTCTTCAGAGCACTTTGGCAATACTGACTCACCTACTTTACTCGATCCTCAGAATAACCTTAGGAAGTAGCTACCATTATTATCCCCAATTTACAGATGAGGACACAGACGTGTAAAGAGGTTAAACAATTCGTCCAACCTCACACAGCTAGTCAGATTTCCAGAAAAGGGAAATTAGGTCTTCCCCCCCAAAAGACAGATAGTTGATTTTCCGAAAAACCGTGTGAATCAAATCAAATTAAAATATATTCCTGGGGATTCTTTTTTTGTTTTCTATGCCTATAATTTATTCATCCCTAGAAATGTCAGGTTAGGACAAAACTATAAATCAACTCTAGTTAACAAGAGGCAGTAGGATGGATAAGAAGATGGGTGTTGAAATTCTGAAAAAGTTCACCAGTGGTATCCTTTTGGTGAGGCTGGAGGATCAGGTTAATCTCTAGAAAATTCCCTCTAAAAATCTTTTGCCTTCCCCATGGATTAAATTGCAACTCTACTACAGCAACAAGAACTTTTAGGACTTATCTTGCTTCTTACCTATTGCCAGGTGGAAGATAAGAGAAGCTCTCTACCGAAGACTTGATGGAAAACAGAAAGAGAGAAAAGAAGAATTAAAAGCAAAAATAAGTTAGGAATAAAAACTATGGAGCTTGTGTTTTAAAGAGGAACTAATACCGTGAATAACCACTAGTTAGCCTAATATAGCAAAGATAGAGAAAGTACAAATACTGATTGTGGTTTGATAAGGGAAAAGAATTGCAGTTATAGAGGAAATTAAATGTTTGAAAACCTAGATAAAATGATTGATTTTCTAGGAAGACAAACTACCAAAATTGACTTAAGAAGTGAAAAAAATACTAACAGGTCAATAATCATGGAGGATATTAACAGCGTTTTCAAAGAGCTACTTTCCGAAGTAGAGCCAAACTTGATTTCAAAATTAAATTATTCTTAAGAAAACACATAATTCCTATGATATTTAATGTATCTCAGAATATAACAAAATAAAGATTACTAATTATTTTACAAATCCAGAGCAACATTTATACCAAATCCTGAGAAAGTTAACATGCCGAAATGACAAAATTACACTAATTTCACTTTTTATGATCAATTAAACAAAAACTCTAAACAAAACCCAGTAGTATATTGTGAGAATAATTCATTATGACCAAGTTTGACATTATTGAAAAGCAAAGATATTCCAGCATTAGCATATCAATAATTGTAACTGACTGTTGGAATAAATCAATAGAAAAAGACCATATAATCCCTTTAGTAGATGCTTAAGAAGTATTTGATGAAATCCAACATTTCCATTACAAATGAGGATTATGCAATACTTTCTTAACTAAACATGAATTTATATTTATGCATGCACACATGTACCTACATACACACTAAATATATGTATAAAATACCAAAGGTCAATATGATGTTTAGACTTGATGGTGATATTGTAGAAGCATTGCAAATAAAGTCAAGATCAAATTAAGGGTAACTTTTATCATCAGTGCTATTTATTATTATTCTGGATGTACTGACAAAGTTGGACACTAGTACTATGAATATTTAAAAAAAGAAGAAAATATGGGGGCTTCCCTGGTGGCGCAGTGGTTGAGAGTCCGCCTGCCAATGCAGGGGACACGGG
>NW_006783288.1:4165402-4226377 GCF_000442215.2 Lipotes vexillifer
AAACAAAAAAAAAAAAAAAAAAAAAAAAAAAAAGGAAAAAAAGAAGAAAATACTATAATCGTTTAAATTTGATATGATTGTTACTATAAAATCCCAAATAAGATCAATTTGAATTTAATATGAAAACTTATTGAAGACTTTTTACATCCTAAACAACGACTCAGAAGAAAATTTAATGAAAAAATCCTACTTTCTATGGCCATAAAACCACAAAAATTCTTGAGAATAAACAATACAGAGGTTGTAGAAATTATGAACTAATGAAGACTTGAAGAAAGTGACATATTTTTTTCTGGAATCAGATGATTCAATGTTGTAAAGTTATCAATGTTTCCTACATAAATCTGGAAATAAAACACTGCTCTCCCACAAAAATACCAACCAACTTATTTTAGAACTGATTTGGAAGAATAAATATACAATAATGCACAGGTAAATCTTAAGTATAATCAGGGCTTAATAAACCTACCTAATATAAAGACATAAACTGATTAACAGAGTGTGGTGCTGGCCAAAAAATAGATCAGTGGAACAGAAGAGAGAGCTCCAAAATAAACCCAAGAATATGTGGGAATTTCATGTGTATAAAAATGACCTTTTAATTTAGTAGAAAATAGCTATTAACTAAGTGTCAATGAGACAATAGGAAGCAATTTGAAACAAATAAAGCTAGAGCCTTTATTTCTTACACAAAATTCAGAGTGGATCAAATGTAATGTAAACAATGAAAATACAAAAGTTCTAGGAGAGGACTTCCCTGGTGGCGCAGTGGTTAAGAATCTGCCTGACAATGCAGGGACAAGGGTTCGAGCCTTCGTCCGGGAAGATCCCACATGTCACGGAGCAACTAAGCCCGTGCGCCACAACTACTGATCCTGCGCTCTAGAGCCCGAGCCACAACTACTGAGCCCACGTGCCACAACTACTTAAGCCCGAGCACCTAGAGCCCGTGCTCCACAGCAAGAGAAGCCACTGCAATGAGAAGCCCACGCGCACCACAATAGAGTAGCCCCCGCTCGCTGCAACTAGAGAAAGCCCACGTGCAGCAACGAAGACCCAACACAGCCAAAAACAAATAATAAATACATTTATTTTAAAAAAATGTTCTAGGAGAAAATTTAAGTGGATTCAACTTGCTGGTAGGAAATGCTTAAAATATGACAAAATCTGAAAGTCATAAAAACACTGATAATTTTAAATAAAAATAAAAATCACCTATTAGCTTACCTTAAACAACATAAACTGATAGGCAACAACTTTAGAAGAAACCAATTTCAGCATAACTATAAACCAAAGGACCAATATCCCTAATATACAAAACACCTAAATATCAACGAGGAAAAGATAAATAACTGACAGTCCTCAAAATTATTAATAAGGTTATAAAACTTTAATCAGAGAGCTCACTATTTCCTATGATAAGACATTTATTGTTTCTGGGAGTTTAAATTAGCACAATCTCCTACAAGTCAATCTGGCAATATCTAGTAAAATAAGAAATATTAATAATTTAGACCTAGTAATTTCACTTAGTGAACATTTGTATCAGTGCAGAAAGACATTTTTTCCCCCAAATTGTCAGGCGTTGGAAACAGCCTGAATGCCCATTTGTGAGGGTTGCATATATATGCTATAGTGTATCTCTATACATGGAGATAGGTCTCCATGTGTGGAAACGGTAGTAATTCTAATATATATATATATATATATATATATATATATATATATATATATATATATATATATAAAATAGGCCTTGTGTAGATTATTTACTGCTATAACCCAGAGCCTAGAACATTGATGTTCAATAAATGTTTGCATGTTGAATGAACAAATGTGTCATTATATGTTAAAAGTTAACTGTAAAATGACATGCAGTGTAAAATCATATACGTATAAAAAGTCTATCTCTTTAACAGTAGCATAGTAGTCTTCAAGTGATTTTCACTTCCTAATTTGTCAATGTCTATAATTTTCACATTTTAATAAACATGCAAATATCTATGATTAAAATATTAAAATATTAAGAGGAGAGAGCATTTCTCTATGCCTCTATACTAAAGCTATGCTATTTGGTCCTGCCTAAACTTAAATTTGTTGGGATTAAATTAACATTAGGTAGTGGGATACAATATTTCAGAACGATGTTATATTCTGGGAAAGGAAAAAAAAGAAGAGCATGGTTAAGGAATTTTCATTAAAGAAAGCAAATATGATCGAGACAAGACAATGAAAAGAGCTTTACCAAGCACCTTCACATACACATTCATTTAATTCTCATAGTATTATTTGTCTTTTAAAAACTAGAAGAGTAATGTCTAGAAAGAAGACCCAAAATCAGTACTGGAGAATCAAGACTTGAACTTGCTTTAATCACCCCATTCTATTTCGAGTGCTATGACAATCATCACTATGTAGCAGGTGCTTCTAGCTGGGGAGATGGTATCTTTTTGGGTGGTGGAGAAGAAAGGGGGAGGCAGGGGATTGGGTGGGGAAGCCCAAATTTCTATCTAAAACATATTTGTATAGCCTACTAGTTATTACCATGGCTATTTGTTTACTTGCAATATTTTTTTTCACCCATAAAGAAAAATTGAGACTTTGGGTGAGACTACTAAGGCACTGTTTTTCTACTCAAAATAAAGCTCGCTCCTCTCCTGTGCGGTCAAATTTCAATTTGTAAAGGTTATAAATCAAACATGAACACATGCTGATCCAAATGTAAAGAAACTGCAAGAAAAAATATGGTGTTTCCATTTATGTATTGTTTGGTCTGCTTGGACACATGCCTATGAGTGAGTTTTTATTTATAAAGACACAGGATAGATTGTATATTATTCTTCTGATAGGGGGGAAATTCACAGGCTTTATGCACAGAGTATTATATTTCTGGGCATCAAAATTACTTTCTACCTGTATTAAATCCCTGTGTTTCCATAATGAAAAGAAAGCCTTTGTGCTCTAATGAATGATACTGTGCAATTTATAATCAAAGGTTATGAATTTCCACTTTGCAGCATTCCCTTTTCAAACACCTACAGACTTTCAATATGTGTTCCAACTGCACTTACAGAGATAACAATCTCATCCTAATAATGCCCTAATATTGGATTACAAGGAAGAACACAATATTAGGTTGGAATGAAACACAGTTTTTCTCCAATGAAGAAAACTGGAAAGACAAAAACAGAAAACTCAACTTGTTTCATTTCTTACTTTTAGGAGAAGCTTTAGAAATAATTTGCTTTACTTTTCAATCACTGACTCCCCAGCTGTTCGGAGGCAGAAGGGAAAAATATGAGTACATTGCAACTGCTATTGAATTTTAATTCTCCTCTGTGAATTCCAGTCAGAAATTCTCATCATCGGTACTTTATTTATTGGTAGCTTATTTATTTGGAGAGAAGCTCTATGAGAGCATTCAGATTCATTTAAGAAAAATATGTAAGCCATGGACACATAATGGTTTCCAGCTTTGGGGAAACAAGTTTACCTTGATAATACCATACATTTACTATAAGAATCTAGTTGCTCTGTACTTCGATTTCCAGCAAATTCAATAACCTGGAGCCAGGAATCCAGATGTAACAGGAAACAGAAGCCACATGCAACATGAAAGGATCAGGCATGAAAAGTTACGCCTCTAAGAGGGTCCCATACGTTCCTACTTAAACTCTCTTAGTTTTCACCTTTGCACACAACCTTAACAAGTCATATTTCCTTATGTCTACTCTGTTTTCTTCAGTGTTCACCCCATAGTCAGAATGGTCTTTTTAAAACACAAGATTGTTTATGCTACTTCCAGCATAAAACTTGTGCACATAGGATATGCCCAATATGTGTTTGTGGAAATGAATTACTTCTTTTTCTGTAAAATAAGCTCCATTGAAATGACAGAATTTTAAATTACATGCCAGTGTACATAACTATTTATAATTAAAAGACAAAATTGACTCTGGATTTGAGGAAACAGATGATACAAGGTAATAGGTCCAGATGACTAACCACTACTGATTTGAATCCCTTCTTTCTAATGAATCATTTACTAAAATAGAAAAGATCTTTATTGAAACAAATATCTAAGAAGATTTGGGGATTCTATCCTTGCTTGCTGGGTCTAAAGGTTTTTCTCCCGTTTCCTCTTACATACCTCTTAACTATGTATTAAGTGGAACAATAATATCAGACATGATGGCCTCAAAGTACACAATATCCTCCCTAAACTGGAGGCAAGTCCAGGAAATGCTACTCCTTTCAACAGAAACTAACAGGAGTCAGTATAATTCAGTGAGAGTAACCACTCCAAGGAATGTTTTTTTAAACATGCAGTAGATCCAATTAGCATTGTTAAAGAAACTACTATGCACCAGGCAGTGTACTAGGCATTTTAAAATAGATGCTCTCATTCAATCCCCAAATATCCACATCCATTTTATCACACGGGCATTTTAATCCCAATTTTGCAAATGAAGTTCACAGAGATTGAAATTTTCCAGTGAAAATAATACATCTCTCAAACCTCAGGCAGATGAAAATATAATTTATAAAATTTTTTTCTGGGATATTATAAAGGAAAAAAATTGCTAATTTGCATTGAATCTAGGAAGATGAAGATCAGACAGGAATAATTTATTAGTACTTAGCCAATAATATCCAGTATATATATATGTAATATATATAATATCCATATATATATATATATATATATATATATATAAATATCCACTGCCTCAGGTAAACTTGAGCATACCAACTGCTAAAAGAATGAGCTCTTTGCAGGAGCAAGGATGTACCTCCAGGCTGCTTAGATGAATCACCTGCCTCAGGAACTTGAGCATACCAACTGCTAAAAGAATGAGCTCTTTGCAGGAGCAAGGATGTACCTCCAGGCTGCTTAGATGAATCACACTCATGATGATGATGATGGTAATGCTATATTATACTGTAACTTACTGAGCACTTTCTAGATGAGAAAACTGGAGCTCAGGGAGTGTAAAGAAGTTCTGAGAGGAACAAAAACTTTGGATTGAGGTAACTGTGAGTCCAAACTCATGTTCTGTACTCTAGCATGGGTACTACAACTGTCCAACTGCCTGACCCATATCCATGCCCCTGCCCTAATGCTGTGCTCACCCAGCAACCTCCTGGTTAGACATTTGGTTTCCCAAGTACTCAGCCAAGACATTAGCCTAGATATTGAAGATTCGAGCACTTTGAAGGTGGCCACACATTTTGTACCTAAATGCATTGGCCTTGTTAGTTTACTAACTACACAGGATAAGTTTATTGTGACTCTTATTTCCCTCCGAGTCTTCTTACTCTGGGAGCAAATGAAGAAAATCAAGTTTCTGTGACTGAAAAGCTCAGACAGAAAGAGTGCCCTCCTGTGAACCCCGACAGCTCAGGTTGTCTCTTCTTGTAATTCTGAGTAGTTTATCAACAGTGGTTTTCTCACAGTCTGCAGACACAACGGGAAGGCTTCTAAATGAAGTGCCTCACACTCCTGCCAAGTTTATCCACAGGAATTTCCTCAGAGGAGATGTTGCTATCAGAAGCAAAATCTCTGAAGTACCAGTGAAGAGCCTTGAGTAAGAGAAAAGGTAGTAAAGGAAAGACAGAGAAAGGAGGGCCCTTCAAGATGGTTAGGGAGACTGGAAGACAAGGAAGCAGGCCTCGCTTCTCCCCAGCCATTTCCTCCCTCAGCCTGTCACGTGTCTTTCCTTCAGTTCGTCTCCTCCTTCTCTTTCAAAACTGGATTACAACTACCTCGGAGCTCAGCAGAGCATGCCTAAGGACAAGGCCTTGAGTGGGAGGGAAGCTTCTATTAGGATACCTCTGGGGGTGACAACGAAGGGCCAACCTGGGCATAGACAAGAGGGGATTGCCCTTCCAACTGCTATTTCCACTTAGAGCTCCTTGGCAGGGGAGTACAGCAACTCCCAAGGATGCTCTAAGAATGAGTTTCAGAGGAAACAATCCGACTGTGCAGTTACAATAGGGCTAAGGAACCATCCTCACAAAGTACCCATTAAGGAGGAATTGGCTAGCTCCAATTTTCACTTCCACTGTAATTACTTATAAAGGACCAGCTTCAGAAACAAGTCTTTATTTAGATTATTCCTCATTCCTTTATTTTGTTTGCAAAGTACGTGTATAACAGAATGGTATACAAATTAGCAAAAGGCTCAAAGAGAAAAATAAGAGTACAACAATAAAACAGCTAAAAGAAAGCTGCACACAGACATACATATGAGGGCAGACTTGAATAATTGCTAAATTCTCAGATAATTCATCATTTTCATGCTTGATTTAAGGGTATAACAAACTGCTTCACATGTACATAAAAATGGTGATTGTAAATATTTTCTTATTTTGTCACCTGGACTGCAAATCGGCATAGAATGGAAAATATTTTAATTTTGTTTTGTGAATTATTTAAAAAGTGATCTGCACAGTATTTTCCCATACGTATTATAACTGTGTAAATGTCTGAGGTGAATCCACAGAGAATTAAAATACTGAAATAATGTTATGGTATATTTTCAAATGAAAGTTCCCTTTGCTCAAAAATAATAACAGAAAAGGTATCTAATTCTTTGTTTCAAACAAGTTTTAATGGGCAGATTTCCTTTATTCTTAGATAATTAATTTATGAACTTTTTTCTGATATAAATTTGACTTTCATAACTGAACATTAGAAAAAATATTAATTTGAAAATACAAATAAACTTTTAAATTTCTTTATAGCCTTCTGGGGTTTCCTGGGATTAATTATTTACAAATCTGATAAAAAAAACAAATGATGTTTCCTGCTTTACTTGATTGCTTAGCTAAATAAAGACAAAAATGATCTCAAATAAGCTTCAGTAACTGAAAACAGTTGATATAACGGAATATATTTCCTGTCACCTTTATTTTGCTTGCAACGTATATATATAATAGAATTCAATACTGACATTATTGTAATAAGATTAGAGCAAAGAGCAAAATAAGAGTAAAACAATAAAACAGCTAAAAGAAAGCTGCACACAGACATATATGAGGACAGACCTGAATAACTGCTAAATTCTCAGACAGTTCATCATTTTCATGCTTGATTTAAGGGGATAACACACTGCTTCACACATGTATAAAAACGGTGATTGTAAATATTTTCATATTTTATTAAAAAGGTGACAGTTTCTGTTCAGAGAAAACTGACTAGGAGATCCCCCTAACCTCAACTCATTGAACAGGAACTCATGGTTCAGACGACTGCTGACATGGTGTGACGATGGCCCGGCTGTCAGTGAATACACTTCCCTGGGAATGTGCTGCCTTAAAAAAGGGAATCTACATCAGTTGTGAAAAAAAAAACCTAGCGACTAGGATCATTGTCTACTGGTCCAAGCGGCAGGGAAGACCTGCTGAAATGAGCATGTCAATGTACTGCTTCTGCTGATTGTAGTCTAGTGGAGTCTAACTGAAATAATGTCCATCTTTTGCAATATTAAGAGAGAGGGTTCTGGCTTACAGTGATTTTCTGTGAGGGGGCCCACTAATTAGAAGGAATGATGACGCCCCCCAAACCTACTGTATTAAAAAATAAGTGAAGGGCTTCCCTGGTGGCGCAGTGGTTGAGAGTCCGCCTGCCGATGCAGGGGACACGGGTTCGGGCCCCGGTCTGGGAGGATCCCACATGCCGCGGAGCGGCTGGGCCCGTGAGCCATGGCCGCTGCACCTGCGCGTCCGGAGCCTGTGCTCCGCAACGGGAGAGGCCACAACAGTGAGAGGCCCGCGTACCGCAGAAAAAAAAATAATAATAAAAATAAAAAAATAAAATGTCAGAATCCGTCTTTTCTGTTTCACCCTTTTACCTCCCCTTCTGCTCATGCTCATCTCTGCAATTTGACACTCTGCAAATGTGCGTCGTCAATTCTTTCATCCTTCTACAGCCATTCATTTATTCACTGAGTATTTAATGATAGCTTCTAAAGAGAGGTAAGTTGTTCCTCTTTTGTTCATTATTCTGTGTTCAGTGCCTGGAACAGTACTTGATAATATCAAATAGTAGTTACTGAATGAATGAATGAACTGTCAGGCACCATACTGATTGCTGGCTTGTGGCTGCACATTCCCATTAATCAGACTCTTTAATCCACCAGGATTCTACTATCTTCTTGATTCTCTTACTACCATTTTGAACATCCATGTCCCTGCACAGTGTTTGATGTTATTCAATCTTCCAGTTCCTATCTTTCCAGTGTTTTCAGGTGGGGACTTCCCCTATCAGCCCTGGGGCCCACAAAATCTCATCCATTGCATCAATAGCTGGAACACTGCACCAATGTTCCAGACAAAGGTCGAAGGACAGAGAGGGCAAGATTAATAATATACATACATAATACTTTACAAAGTGAAGTAACTCTAAGTTGTATAAACAAACACAACTTTGTTCTTATTTGTTAGACTTCTTTAACCCCAAACTTTGTGCCCTGAATCTCCCCAGCGTGTCAGAGGGTCTGTGCGGTGAAGTGCAGCAAAGTAACAAAATTTAGTGTATAATTAACAAAGGTTTAGCATGAAAAGGACCAATAAAACACTACTGATCCACTTCTGGTTTGAACAATACCAGGGAAATACCATCACGCAAGTCAGGTGTGCCTTAGAACACCAGGACCGCTTGGGGGGAAAAAAAAAGAGCTCATAGCAAGTAGGGGAACAAGATCGGGATGCGTGATGTTAAGAATATAATTAGAGGAAAAATATGTTGGCATTATCCACAGTTATTTTTCCAATTAATGTACAAAAGATATAAGTATAATGATTCTTCATTTGAAAACAAGTGAAAGAAGTACATATTTTAAACACAAACTCATTAAAAATTACTTGGTACCAGTATAAACTAAAAGATGATAGTATTAGTCTCATTTGTTGAAAAAAAAAAAGACAAATCGAGTGACCCTCCTAAAGCTAGAAAGGAAACCAATTATTATAGTTTCCCGTCTCTATTTATATTGCAAATCGAATGAGAAGGATTCGCAACAGCCAAGGTAAGGAAACAATCGAAGTGTCCACCAATGCATGAATGGATAAAGAAAATGTGTTATGTAAATGTGTGTGTGTGTGTGTGTGTGTGTGTGTATACTTACCTATAGGTATCTATGTGTGTACACACACACAGTGTAATATTGTTCAGACTTACAAAAAGAAGGAAATCTTGCCATTTCTGACAACATGGATGAACCTGGAGGACACAATGCTAAGTAAAATAAGCCAGACACAGCAAGACAAATACAGCATGATCTCACTTCTATATGGAATCTAAAATAGTCTAACTCATAAAAGCAAAGAGTAGAATGGTGGTTACCATGGGCTAAGGGCAGGGGGAAATGGAGAGATATTGGTTGAAGGGTACAAAGGTTCTGTTATACAGGATCAGTAAATTCTGGAGATCTAATATACAGCATGGCTACTTTAGTTAATATACTATATTATATAATGGAAATTTGCTAACAAGAGTTGATCTTAGCAACACACACACACCAAACTTACTGTGTGAAGTGATGGGCATGTGGTAATAACTTCACAATGTATATGTATATCAAAACATCACTTATATACCTTAAATACACGCAATTTTTATTTGTCAAGTATACTTCAATAGCAGTAGGAGAAAAATATGCTCCAACAACAACTATCCCTAATAGTAAAGTGGAAGCCATATTCTGAGAAATCCAGGAAGAATTGAGTGGTCTCCTATAAATTCAAAATGTCCTTGGGGTTTTATATCCCACAATTTCAAAAACAGTTTGGATCAAATTCCTTAATATATCCATATTTTTCCTGCACTTTTTCGGGAACATATGACAGAAAACAAGACCAAACTAATTTAGGCAAAAAGGGGATCTTCATTAAAATACAGGAAGAACAAGATACTTGCATCACGTTAAGTGCCCCCGGCTTCCCTTCTACACATGAAGGAGGCAGTCTTTCATGTCCCAGTATTGTTGAAAAATCACAAGAAAAGGCTATGACTCACCTGGCTTAGGTCAGATACACACCAGATCAACCACCTGGAGCTAAGGAGGCAGAAATACGGTGTAATATGGAGGCCTTCTCAGAAACACGTGGCTTCTATAAAGGAATAAGCCTTTCCCCATTCAAGGAAGAAACGCTAAGGAGCTCAAACGGCAATAGCAATTCTACTACACTTTTCACAAATATGAAATGTAATTATTTATTTACTGTGGGTTAAAATTTGTGTTTTAGGAAGACAGTTTGCATTTTCTCTGCATTATTTTATCTCCTTATGTACTACTCTCTATTCTGGAGAAGGCTCAGCGGTGGCAGTCTTAATGGGGTTCTAGGGTCCCACCATGTGGCCGTAGAAGCTATCAGTTACACGAGTCTTAATTTAGATATGACTGTTCATGCGTGTTAGCACAACCGTAATACAGTAGAGCATAGAGAAGACTGGCATGGGCATGTGGGAGAATACTTTTTTGTTGTTGTTGTTTTGCGGTACGCGGGCCTCTCTCTCACTGTTGTGGCCTCTCCCGTTGCGGAGCAAAGGCTCCGGACGCGCAGGCTCAGCGGCCGTGGCTCACGGGCCCAGCCGCTCCGCGGCATGTGGGATCTTCCCGGACCGGGGCACGAACCCGTGTCCCCTGCATCAGCAGGAGGACTCTCAACCACTGCACCACCAGGGAAGCCCCGAGAATACTTTTTGAGTGCACTGTTAAACTGGTGAGAATGAGGTGGAGGTACGGTGCTGCTCGTGGAAAGCCAAGTGCTGGGGTCCTCTGAGGAACAGGTTGGGGTGTTTAGATTTTACTCCCTCGGCAACAGAGATAAGTTAGAAATTTTAAAGCTGGAGAGTTACACTCATATTTCTGTTTTAGTAAGTAACTCTCAAAGGAATGTGAAAGGTCAACCAAAGGAGCCAGAAACCAGAGGCAGAACAGTCACTGAATTAGTCTATTATAAATATTCCAGACAAGAGGACACTGAAAAATAGGCATCAATAGAAACTGTGGTTAAGTGGGGATGAGTAAGAGAGAACCGTCAAAGGTAAGGGAGACTGACTGCGAGCTACTGGGAAGAACGCCACAGTAAGAGAATGGATCATTTGTAGATACTATGTGGTCCCCTGAAATTAATGTGATACAAATGCAAAGTCTCCCTGTCTTTTTTTTTTTTGATACATTGTTAACAACATTTGAAACAATCCAACTGTTTAAAACTTTCCGAAGGAATTCTAAAACGCACTCAAAATAACCTGTAGAATTCAGATGGAAAGATAGGAAAAACTGAATCAGAGGCCTAAGGGTAACGTGTGATGGTACCATATGCTGTTTCTTTCAATAACTTTTTGGCTCGTTCTTAAGCAAAGACAAAAATAAATAAAAATAAGAATACATGTTCAAAGACCCACTAGCAGCATCAAGATCAGGAGGCTGAGTTACTTTTCCTTCTCTGTGGACTCTAGGGTCCGCCCCATTCAGTAATCACCACCACACCCACCACATACCTATGGCACAGTTTCCTGCCTCAACAGGCGCCAACCTGCCTACTTACAATTCACTGGACTTTGCTGAAACTCTGTTAAGGATTGTTCCACTGATTTGACTTCCCGGCGTAACCAAGAATGGTTCCACAGCAGCCCAAAATTAAGATTTCTTTTGGCCCTGGCTTGTAACATTGCATCAAGATGTGATTAAATAGGTCAGCACACACTTGTTCAGGAAATGATTCTGCCTATACTTTTACCTAAAGTCAAAATCATCAGGAAAAACACTTTCTTTAAACTTTAGAAAATTTTCTTTATGTAAATGCAGTAAAAAATATTCCACTAGCCCTATCACAGATTGTAATTAACACTTCTGACAACTTTTAAAAAGTGGATGGTGCCTATATATATTGTTCATTTTTATCCGTACTAGAGGTGACTGTTTTGACCTTTGCACGTACTTTACAAATTTAGGATTCATGACCTTTCATTCACCAATTCACTAGATATTCACAGATCACTGAAAATGTGTCAGGCGCTATACTAGATATTACGGTAAAATATAAGATGATAATGAATATATTAATTTTAAATGTTACTATTCTAAGAATTTTATTTACTTATTAAATTTTCTCAAAATATTATGAAATCTGGAAACTTTTAACAACTCCATGTTAGAGATGAAAACATAGAAGCATAGAGAGATTAAATAATTTGCTTATAGATACACAGCTAGAAAAGTGTTGAAGCTAAGATCTGGAGCCAGGTTATCTATTCCTAGAGCCATTCTATGGTAAAAGATGAATAATACTGAATTACACTGGAGCGTTAGAGATAAATGTCTCACGAGTAAAAAGAAGCAAAGATCACCTTGAACATTGGGAAATCCAAAAAGCCATCAGAGGGGGCAACGTTTGCAAAGTATTGGGACTGGTTTACGCCTTTGAGCTGGCTGGTCCACTCCCATACATGTGGCTGGCACTACTGCATCAGGGGAAGCTCTTGGCATCTCAGCTAAGGGTTCCAGCCCCAAGCCTTGAGCTACTCCTTCAGTCCCCTTGCACTTTCCTGACTGGTTTCACGCCTCCTGTCCCCTTGGCTCCCTGTCTCTCGCCTAGTATACTGATAGAGGGCTCCCATTCATCACATTGAATTATTGCTGAATATTTTTCCTTCCTTAACAATTTTGACTTTCAATTGAGTATGACTCCCACTGGCCCTTGGGCAAGCTTTGCCTCCAGTCACTCGGGCTCTTTGATGCAGTGAAGCACCAATGTCATCTCCTGGCAGCTTCTAGGTTGGGCCCTTCTTCCTCCCAGTGAATCCCTAAAACGTGAAACTAGACATAAAGGCCTCTTAATTTTTCACTTTGTTTCTAATTTTGACAAAGACATTTTAAGTGCAAACCCAAACTTCTAAAATAAGGACAAGTACAAAGTCATAAAATTTACAGTTTCTCTAAAGAACAATATTTCTTATGGTTCATTGTACAACATTTGTTCAAACCAGAAGTGGATCAATAGTGTTTTATTGGTCCTTTTCATGCTAAACTTTTGTTAATTGTACACTAAATTTTGTTACTTTGCTGCACTTCACCGCACAGACCCTCTGACGCGCTGGGGAGATTCAGGGCGCAAAGTTTGGGGTTAAGAAGTCTAACTGTGGAGGGAAGCGAGGTACAAAAAGGACGTGGGATAATTCATCACTCTCCTTCCACTACTCACTCCGAGGTTTTACATAAAAGATGCCTGGTTTTCTCTGTTCAAGCCATATAGTAATTTAAC
Organism: Lipotes vexillifer; assembly: GCF_000442215.2. Classification (NCBI taxonomy): domain Eukaryota; kingdom Metazoa; phylum Chordata; class Mammalia; order Artiodactyla; family Lipotidae; genus Lipotes; species Lipotes vexillifer. The sequence continues at coordinate 4,178,678 of NW_006783288.1, forward strand.
TGAAAAAACTTGCAATTTCAAATTCTTTATTACCATGCCATTCCCTATTCATTTTCAGCTTTAAAATAAGGGAAAATAAATGCACGAAAATGCGTTCTGAAATAAAAAAAATCATTGAGCCTGTTAAGCTTGTGGTTTTGCCTGTAATTGTCTTCCTTCTTTTTCCTTATTCCTCTTGAACTGGCATTTTTCCCTCTAGAGGAGCTGAGGGAGGCTGCTTTTCAATGACTCTATTTTCCTCTCTCAATTTACCAAATCTGACTCTATAAAACAATTTCATGTTTAATGATGAGAATATTGATCCCTACATTGGCCAGCTCTGAAAACATAATCTGTTTCATGTGTCAAAAAAGTATATTTGGTTTCGAAATCTTAGCACAGAAAAGAGAATAGATAATCTTAAAAAAATCAAAAGCAATTTAACACAACTGATATTTACTAAACAAAAAAGCACCAAACAAGACATCAATAAGATACCTCTTACCCTGCAGGCATCATTTATACCTAGTATGAACTGTAACACCATCACCTTTCAAAAGATACTTATAATTTTCATGCATGAATGCATCTATTCATTCAACAAATTTCTTCCAATAACCAACTACCGACAAAACACTATTATTAAGTGCAGGGCATACAAAGATGAAAAAGACACAGCCTTCGTGTGACAAGGAGCTTCTAATCAAGAAAAATAGACAAAGTACTTACTGTTGTGGAGCTGAAGAACTTGTTTTCTGCAGCCAAACTGCTTGCGTTCAACTCCCGGTTTTGCTACTTACCAGCGCTTCTAAACCTCAACTTCCTGAGTAGAGAAAGGGGTGGGGGGGTAATAAGAGTTCCCATCCCACGTGTTTGTTGTCACGGTTAAATGAGATACGGTTCACGTGTGCTTGGGGATGTAACTGTCTCACAGTGATTAAGAAATATGATTACTGTGAAAAATTACTACTTCATGCTACTAAAATACTCTCATTTGTACTCATGAAAGTTTGGAAGCCACGGGACCTTCAAATAAAATGGTTCAGAGGAGGGATGATCCCGTTTGTTTGGTGTTAGAAGGATGCTCAGGATGACTTTATGGCATTTATGACAGACAGTAAAGGAAGAATGAAATTATAATTTATAGAGATGAGGCAGGGTGCAGGAAAGGGAGAATATCAATTCCATGTAGAATATTTTTGAAAAATGTAGAGAGCAGAAGTGTTACCTGCCAGGACTGCAGAACTTGACACCAGAAAAATATGTAATGGGGTTTTCTCTAATCAACGCTGTTATCAACACTATTTTCTTTTATTTTTTTCTCTCTTAAATTCTGGCTTCATGTCCTTGTATCCTGGGGGGGAAAATGGGCTTTTGGATTCTATCAAGTCCTGACTAAATTAAGAACAACTACTGCTTCTCCTACTAGTAGTATTCCACACTAGTTGAATTACCTGCTCAGGTGTGAGTAGTAGAGACCCCTGTTCTTTTGCGGTCTCTGCTAAATGCCGCGGATGGTCAGTGAGTACTCTCATCTCCACCCTGCCAGAACTGAAACTTCTCCCAATTCTTTGTGAATCTGGGCCCTGTCAGTAACAGAGCTTCCTGGTTGGCTTTTCTCTAGCCTGTGGAATCTCAACCTATGTGTACGTGGTTTATCCTTCAGGAGGAGCTTCATGGAAATGTATATGCAAATTCCTGGAGCTTTTTCTTAATATAGCTCCTTTATCTCCAGTTCTTTGTGCTGTAAATTCCAGAAACCTCAGCTTCCTCAGCCTCTGATCCATGTCTTCTCAACTTTTTAAGACCTTAAGACCCTCATGCTGTGCTAGGACTTGTCATTTCTGCACCATGATCTGTAAAGTTCCCCTGGGCATAAATTCTGGATAATCATAGGACTCATCTCACTTGTTTCCCCTCTCTAAGGACCACAGTCTTTTTCTGATGCTAATTTTTTAAAACAATTGTTTTATGTATTTGTCTATTTTTTAAATTTGATTATGGTGAGAGAATAAGTCTGGTTCTAGCTCACTCCACTGTGACTGAAGCAGAAATTACTCGAATTGGCATCCTATGGATGAAGAAGCATCCCAGGTGGTTCTAATAGAAGGCCAAGATTGGAAACAATTAGATGGGGCATAGTAGCCATCTCCTTCTCTACATACTGGGAAGTTTCTCCACAGCACCCCTGTAGCCTTTGTGGGGGACTATTCCTTATCTTCCCCTGGGGCCATGCTTATCCCACATCAGCCCCTGAGCATAACAATTCACTGGCCACAATGATTTGATTCCATCAGACTTATGTTTGACCTAAGTTCTTCTGGGAAAGAGCTTTCCTTTTTGCCCTCTGAAGGGGAAGCTGGCATGCTCTAGGTTTGAGGAAGGTGTCTTAATGGCATCATTTGTGCCCTGCCTCAAGCTGAGCTTAAAGCCAGATGCACTTGCTACTGCTGTATATTTTGACAATCCAGCTCTCTTTCCCACATACTTGAGGCAGCAGCACTCGTACAAAAAAAAATCACCAGGCCATTATCCATAAATGGTGAATGACTGATCTTTTTTTTTTTGCTAACATTGAAATATTCTTTAACATAAGTATAGTCGGTGAGAGAAGTTAAGAGCCATTTTTTTTTGTAAAAGCAATCATTTTCACTGTATTTTAAATATAGTAGTCCAGAAGCCAAAAAAAGCCTTTCAGAAGTTAAGACCTCATGGAAGTGAAATTAGAAGAAAATATACTTAATGATAATGTGTCAATAAGTATAGGAATTCTAACTCATTTATTCTTTCAAAACTTATTCACTAATTTGTCCACTAAAAATTATTTGTCAGGTGCCTATTATTACCTAAGCACTATTCTAGGTTCTGGTGATATAGTAGTGAATAAAATGGACAAAATCCCTATATTTATGGAGCTTGTAATTTACTAGGGGAACAGGCACGAGGCAAACACATAAATATGTATAAGACATAGTCCAGGACATAGACGATATACAGAATGAAAGCCAGCAATGAAAAATAGAATGGTAGCTGGAGGGGACAGTGGGTTAAAAAATGAGTTGGATTATTTTGTTTACTAGATGAGAGAGATAATAGCATGAACTCTGCAGCTGGAACTCTTCCCATCTGGATTGCTTTCATTTTCCCCCAATATCTGCAAGTCCAGTTCTCTTATATGTTCTGCTCAAATGTTACCTTTTCAGTGAGGCCTTCACTGGTCACCTTAGTTAAGACTGTACCCTTCTCCAGCCACCAGCACTCCCTATCTTATCTATATTTTCTACATTTTCATTATTGCTTCTGTTTATTTTCTGCCTCAGCCCCACAACAATGGAAGATCCACGAGGGCAAGAATGACTTTCTGTTGAGTTCACCGCTAAGGCTTTAACACCTGAAACAGTTCCAGACATACACCTGGTATTTAATAGATATTTCTGGTTGAACCTAAGTGAGCCAGCAGAAGGTTTGACATACGTTTGAGGCACAGAAAGGACGTTGGTTGGAGTGAACATAATGAAGACTGCAGTGAATAATGAACAATACACAGTCCCTACCATTAGCACCTATTTTCCAGTAATATGAAATAACTAAACAGACAATCCCAATCCAACATGCTGAGAGTTATGGGTGTGCTGGTAACACACAGGGGCTCCCTTCTCCGATGTGGACTCAAGGAAGTCTATCCAGGAGGGTTGATATCTACGGGAAGACTTGAATGTAGGGCTATCCAGGCAAAGAAAGGGGAAGAAGCCCTTTCTAGGCAGAGAGAACAGCATGTGCAAAATAACTGATGATAAGGAAGAGTGTGCCACTTCTGGCAACTGTAAATACTTTAGTATAGCTGAAGCCTACAGGGTCTTTGATGACCTCTGAGGACACTGGACTTGATGCAGAGGGCAAGGGAGAGTCACTGAAAGGTCTTACACAGCAAGTCACAAGATCATACCTGTGGTGTTGGCGAGAATGATTGGAACGTGGATATTGGCATCAGTTATGTTGGCATTAGGTGATGGGGGACTAAACCTACAGAGTGGCATTAAGGATGGAAAGAAGCAGAGAGGTTTGGGAAGTCTGGTGACAGTCAGTGCATGGCTTTCCCTGGGACAGGAACAAGAATCTGTCGTTCAGGAAAGAGGAACAAAGAATACTTTACTGCCTTTCTCTGGTCAAATATGTTGTTTGCAAAGTTAAGATTAACTCCTAGAAAAATTCCATAGCTGAACTTTCCTATCTGTTCTCCTTGAAGTACACACAAATATACACTGCTCCTCAAATCATCACTGTCCACACATGGGGCTTCAAGGATAAAATTGGGGAGGGACTCTAGTTCTGTTTTATCAACCATCCGAAGCACTAGAAGGTTAAAGCATCTTTTGCAGGACCAGCTAAGGTATCAGGTGTTAGTCTAAGAAAAAAAGTTGTCTGGAAGAGCAGAAGACATCTTTATGGGCCTTTCTTCTTACTGTCTTCTCTAAAGCCCTCACTCCTTTCTTTCCCTTGACTTCACCCAAGAGCATTACGTTTTTCCTTAAGACTGACATGAGACACTGTTGTATTCTGTTCAATCTATAGTACTAATTCTGCCACTTTCATCACCCTTTTCTCTTTCTTCTCTTCATGTCTTACTCATATATCTCACACACATGCACATGCACTCATACACAGGCATGTGCACACACACACACACACACACACACACACATCCTGTATTTTTACGCTGGAAGCTCCACCATAATGCTATGGTCTATCCTTCCTGATTTTTCATCTCCATCATGCAACACAAGTTCTACTCCCCAAAAATGTTGGTAGAATGAATGCATGTATGTTAGACATGAAATGAAGAATGGTGTTTCATATTTATAGGAACACATCCTGAAATACCCAGAGCTGGAAAAAAAAAAATAAAGCAGAATAACAGTATCAAGAGGAAGAGAGGAGATGCCACTATTGTACATGTGTCTACTGGGGGCCTTAACAAGAAAAACATATTTTCTCACAGTTCTGGAGGTTGGGAAGCCCAAGATTAAGATGCCGGATGATTTGGTTCCTGGTAAGGACTCTCTTCCTAGCTTGAAGTCAGCTCCTTCCTCACTGTGCCCTCACATGGTAGAGAGAGAGAACTTTGGTGTCTCTTCCTTTTTTTTTTTTCTTTAATAAGGGCACCAGCCCTATTGGATTAGTCCTCTAACCTCATGACCTCATGTAACCTTTATTACCTCCTCACAGGTCCTATCTTTAAATATAGTCACAATGGGGGTTAGAGCTTTAACATGTGAGTTTTAGAGGGACACGATTCACTCCATAGCAATATGCATGCTTACTGAATCTTTGACAATGTTCACATACCCAGTGCTTTCATGTTACTGTGTCGCCAAGATTTTTCATATCATTACCATCTTCTAAAATATCATGCATTAGAAATGGGGGCAGTGCTCTGGAGACTAGTGGGTTGCTGCACTGAGAGTCTGCATAATGACCTAGAAACAGACTTAGTGTTAAAGCCAAAGATGTACATTTGAATTCTAGCTTTGACATTCCCACTTTTGGATAAATTATTTACATTCTCTCACTCCTACTTTAGGACAAGTTATTTACATTCTCTGAGACTCAGTTTTCTCACCTATAAGTTGGAGAGAATACATCCTACCCTGTTGTTGTAAAAGCCTAAATAAGTGTCACACAGAAAAATTTTTGAGCCATGAAAATTGGGCAACAAGCCTTTCAACTTCATTCAGTCTAGTTACTCGTCTCAGTGACAACCATCAAAGTTGTACATCTTATCGGTAGGGTTCATAATAATTGGCATTTACTCTGTGCCAGACATTGTTATCAGTAACTTTACACACATAAGTAACAATAGATGTGGTATTATCTAAATTAATACTCACAAAAATTCCCATGAAGTAGTGATTATTATTACCCTCAGGAAATAAAGACAGCTTCTACTGACATGTAAGAGGAACCTAGTGGTTATTCATTCAGCCTACTCAGAGGCAGAAAAAAGCTAGAAAATGTAAGCCAAGAGGTCCCTAAACTTTGAGAAGCTACTTTTGATTTATCTGAGGTCTTGGGACCACAGAGGAGGGTAGCTTTCCTCCAGCAACTGCCCTTACAACCAAGAGGGGTCATGTATTAGTTTTCTATTGCTGCTGTAACAAATTTCCATACATTTAGTGGCTTAGAACAACATAAATTTATTCTCTTGCAGTTACACAAATTTATTCCCTCTTTAGGGAAGAATCCATTTCCTTGATTTTTCTGGCCCCAAGAGGCTTCCTGTGTTCATTGGTTTACAGCCCCACATTACTCCAAAATGCTTTCATCATCACATCTCCTTCTCTGACTCTGCTCTTGCCTCCGTCTTTCCTTTATAAGCACTCTTGTGATTATATTGACCTGACCTGGATAATCCAGGAAAATCTTTATATCTCAAGATCTTTGTTTTAATGAAAACTGCAAAGTCCCTTCTGCTAGTTAATGTAACATATTCAAAGATACTGGGGTTTAGGACACGGAATTCCTTGGGAGGCCACTATTCTGCCCACCACTGATGACTACAGGCACCATCCCACCACAGCTTATAGACCAGTGGGTAGACACTCAACCTAAACCAGACCAAGCAGCTTTGTCCTCCAAAAATTTGGTAGTTGGTTATTAAGACGCTGAGGTTAGCCATGGGATCAGACACTGGAACTTCTTATAGAGACAGGGCCATCATCACCACAGTAAACCAAAACCAAGTACGACCTGAAACTGGAGAGACGAGTTAGGGGCAGAGACTATGAGGAAACAAAGAATTCCAGCCTGCAGGGAGAAGAATGAACAAATTCTCAGAGGGAAGCAGAGTTTTAGGATGTCTTTCATTAACAACCTCTTTATTGCTTATTAAATCTAGCTTTAAAATTCCTGCTCCCTGCTACTAGACCAGTGTTAATTAGAGCCATGCTTGAGCAGGGTGGAGGTTGTACCTGAAAGGTCTTCCACCAATGCTAAAACTCCATCAAATTGTGGGGAGCAGTTGTTGTAGGCATCACAGAGGGTGAGTGGCTTGGAGGCTCCCAGGAACACTGAAAAGATAAAGCATCTTAGGGCATGGACAGAAGTCCCAAAATTCAGGACCATAGGATTTGCTTACTATCCAAATATGTATTGGGGCTTTCACTATTCAACAATTTGTTGTCATTATTTCCCCTCCCAATTCCAACATTGTACTGTGACCAAAGAAATGAACCTCTGGATCCTGTGAAGCCCTCGTGGCTGAAATACAATGAAAACAGCATTTACTAGCACTGCAGTAGCAGCTGCTGCTATAGCTAACACAACAGAGGATTCACCAGCGCTATGCTAGCACTTCCCATGTGTTATCTCACTGGGTCCATATAAGAACCCTATAAAGTGGAAGCATTATTATCTTCATTGTAAACATTTCAACACTGGAGTAATGTTAACCTACATGTTGAATTTTTGTGATTAAAAACACATTAATCTTTGAATAGTAAGTCTATAATCAAACCCATATGAACACTCACTTGAAAAAGGAGATTTGAAGGGAAACTTTCAGGGAAGAATGGAGAAAGCAGTGTTAAGAGTTCCCACTGCCGAGAATGTATGGTCTGGCTTCTGTTCATTGTCTTTAGGCATGATTTCCTTAAAAAAAAAGTTCCTGAAGCTTTTTGTTCTAGTTCCAACTCCTTTTTTTATCTTTGACAGAAATCTCTTGCTTCTTTGTCTTCTACAAATGAATGTTAAGGAAAAGAATACAGGTTGAAATATTGCCCTTTTGCCCATGGCCTATTGCTTATATGCATGCACAAGTCTTAACCCTTTAGCATTCAGGGACTGGGGTAACAGAGGGAGGCCAACCTCCCTTCTGGAGTCTAGCATATTTGATTACAAACCCGTTGAAACTATTCTCTTTGGCTGTTAGATTCAGCCACCGAGTGCTCAACTGTTTTAAAATTGTGCAATCTGAAGGCTCCAATTCAGCAGAGGCAGTTTCCCCTTCAGAACACTCTCTTTGATTATAGTTTTAAAGACAGCTTAAGATTTCAAGTGTCCTCTTTTTTTTCTATAAAAAATGAGATGTTTTAGGTTTACTGGAGCTTATCAGTGAATTAGAAGTGGGAAAAAACAATTAAGCATCTAATAATACTCTGCCTAAATCCCAGCTTAATTTTCCCCACATCCTTCACCTTCAGTTCCAAAAAGACCTGGCAGATCACTCTCCTGAGAATGCATTTATATCTGGCATTTGCTCTCTTATAAGCTGGACTTGATACTGTGAGGCAGATAGCTGAACTCTAGGGGAGTGGAAAATTGAAAAGTGAGATATAACAGGAGAAAAAAAATTGAAGAAAAAACTATTTTTATTGAGGCTTAAAGGGGATAGAACCAACATTTCTGGGTTATACACGGAAACTAGGAGACCATAAGATGAGCAATTCATCTACCACCAGATAAAGAGAAGGTGCATTTCCAAGGACGAGGCTGTCCCAAATGGGGACAGGCCCCCCATCCATTTGAAATTTTGGTGAATATTCTCTTATAGAGAAACCATGAAGATTCAGTCCAGATCTAGAAATGCCATACAAGTGTTCTACCACATAGGCCCACAGAATGATTATCAGAATGTTTCAGTTTTACTGTGTGTATAACTAGTGAGGAAATATTTTTCATTTATTTATTTAGCCTAGTATGTATATGTTAACAGTCTGATATATACTGTGCCTGATATGTTTTATCTTGTTTATCCACTGGGTAAGTTTTTTGTATTTTGGGGGATATAAATTATTCATTTAAAGTCAGAAAACATTAACTTCCTTATCCACCTACATTTTCAATGGCTAACATATGAACACGGTATTAGAAGTGGCTGGTTACTGCAAACTCTGCTTAAAGATTTTATTAATTCTTTTTTTAAAATTGGTAAACAAAATGTTGTTTATTTAAAAAAATTTTTATTTTTTTATTGAAGTAGAGTTGATTAGATTGTATTAATTCCATATAGTCTACGTGGCTAAGGAAATTATATCCAAATCAAAGAAATCTATGCTATATAAAGCTGAGATCTTTTCACTTAGAAGACAATAAAATAAATACTTGCCAAGGTATCAATGTGGATGCATTAAGCAAGGGCTTACCAATGCTGGCTTTTTACAGGAGAATAGAACAATGAAAAAAATGCACATACCGTGTTTCTATTAACCTATTCCAAAGGCCGCTTGCTCAATAGAGGATTTAGCTTAGTGGGGGTGATAGCTGCTTGGTGTGAACCGCGACATTTCTAAAATGAGAACCGACTCAGAATTATAAGCCTTCATTCGTTGCATTAATTGTAAACATGCTATAAAAGAAATGTTCCCTTCTTGAAGATGGAGATGTAAACTATGAAATCAACATAGAATGCTTCAGAACAGCACTATGTGAAAATACTCACTTTCAGTTTACAAATTGCCACTTGCTCGTGACTCTTTGTACATGTTGTTCCTTCTTCCTCCCAAATCTCTCTGTTACTTTCTCTGTCACACACAGACACACACACACACTCCACATAAGCATATGCACTTCGTCCAACTAGTTATTACTCAACTTTCATATTTCTGTTTAGACATAACCTCTTATAGAGAGATGACTCGGACTCGGGTCTATTCTTATGTGCTTCTCCTAGCTTCTATCGCTGCATCCTATACTCCCATCATAACACACATCACACTGTATGGTGATCGTCTGAACACTTTTTTGTATCTCCTAATGGATGATAAGCTCTGTGAGAGTAGGAACAATATCTACTACGCTCCTGGTCCATGACTCTGCTCCCTGAAAGATATTCAATAAATGTTTATGAAATTAATGCTTCAATGAAAGAGCTTTCAAAGAATGACTTGTAGTCTATAACGAAGCTTACTGAATTGATGAATGTACTTAATGACAAAATGTGCCAATCAGTCAAGGGTAGGTTGGCCAATGACAGAAAGACGATTATCACAGAGGCAAAGGGTAGAAGTGACCTTGCAAACTGCTTCTAGGGGAAGAAGCACCCTCACCAAGGCTTCAGTTCTGCTGGTTTTGACAGTAGATGCATGTTCATTACTGAAATGAGTGTGTCAGGCTACCTAAGCCTGATGTCACTGAACATTTGAATCATATAAAGAACTCTTTTGGATCTGTTTCCAGGTGCTCCAAAGCAAACTTCTGAATACAAATCAGGTATAGGGAGTTATAATGAGAGACTGTCCCATGAGAGAGACAGAGAGCGAGAGAACACACATACCTCTCCATACTCTCCATACTTATGAATCAGATTCTTGGGCCTGCAAAATAGAGGACAAGACCATAGACTAGAGTGAGTTCATGAAAGTAATGTCTGTAATGGTCTGTCCATCTGTGTGGCCAATTGAGAATTCTGACAAAGCAGTCGTCTGTCTTGTCATTCAAACTTCTGTGTTAACAGCTAAACAAACCAGAAGCCCTCCAAATAGCAGCTTTTGAAATGGAAAAACAAATGGAAATCTATGAATCATCGTACATTTCCTGTTATTGTTAGCAATCTTAAAGGTTTTATTGAGCACAGAATATGCCCAATTCTTAACTATGCCACATGAGGAATATATGTGATGTATTAAATAATATTTTCCAAATTCAGAATTTTTTAAGGAAAAAAATATTTTGCAGTGTAAATTATGTCAATTTACTCTATTACTTACCCAGAGTGTAAACTATTAATGCTTAAAGTCCTTATACAACTATAAAAGAAAAGTAAATTTTAAAATTAAATGCAAATAAGACTGAAAATCTAATGAAATTAGAATTAACAAAATTAAGTATAATGAATGATATTGCTTTTTTGAAAGCAAAACTACCATTTGTAACTCGAACACGAAAGTCATGGCTAGGGAAGTTTCTTTTGCTTTTTGATGTGCATGTTCTGTTATGTCTTATGTAATGTAAGCTCAGGGAGAAAGAGAGAGTGGTGGGGGGAGGGAAGGAGGGAAAAAGGGAGGGGAGAGAAACACTTTATTTTGTTAATCACTCTGTCCTCGAGGTAAGATGCCTACACATGGTAAGTCCTTGATAAAAATTTGTACAATTAATAAAAAGGAATAAATTTTCTGACTGCTTTTCTCTCTCTGTTTAAATTTCTGTGCATAGGGAGGGTGGGAGGGAGGGAGACGCAAGAGGGAAGAGATATGGGAACATATGTACATGTATAACTGATTCACTTTGTCATAAAGCAGAAACTAACACACCATTGTAAAGCAATTATACCCCAATAAAGATGTTAAAAAAAAAATTTCTGTGCAGCCACTGTTGAGGCAGTGATATCATTTGTCATTTACTCAGTGATAATGCTTCATTTTCCTATTCAGTAACTTTCTGTCCTTTACTCATTAGTATTAGCCATTAATACTAATAAAAATTAGTATTGTTAGGCATTATTGTAAATTCAAACATGGTCATCAAAACCAAGCGCTGAGATTTTCTTATAATATGGTCGTTAAGACGATCCGATGTATATTTAAATTCTTATTTTCAAACCATAAAGATAAAAACATAATTCTGGATTTGATCTTGGAACAGAAAAATAACATTAATGAAAAAACTGGTAGAAAGCAGGCTGGAGTTTAGTTAATAGTAATGAACCAATGTTCATGGATTATATTCTTATAATATATATATATATATATATATATATATATATATAACTAATATATATATTAGTTCTTAACGTTTTTATAGTTTCTAATATGTATAACCAGTGTAGCCATTGCTTTAAAATGCACCATGTAAATATAAACACATCCTATCAAAATATGCATATATATACTGGCAGGTAGAAAGCAACCTGCCAGTATGTATATGCATATTTTGATAGGATGTGTTTATATTTACATGGTACGTATTGTGTGAAGGTGACTGGCCACACCTGTATCAGTCAGTGTTTATTAAGAAGAATTCAATCTACTCTATGTATTTCATGCATACCAGGTTTTAAAACAGGGAAGGGGAGGCTTCCATAATCATTGGGACAGCCAGGAAAGCTAAGTCACCCAGAATTTCAGCTTGCAGCAACAAAGCCTGTGGTTCTCAGAGGGTCACCCAGAGAATCTCTGGAGGCATCCACCAACTATCTCAGTCCTCAGCCTAAATGCAGATGATCTTCAAGATATACCTGGAAGCCACTTCCAGCTCTACACTTGCTCGTGTGCCTAACTGCAACTCCAGAGAAGACTGGCCCACATTTCTCTTTTTCCTTCCAAAGCTCTTGTAAGTTCCTCTCATTGGCAGACACTGACATGGAAACATGGGAGAGGGAGGTTCTCAGAATTGTAGTTTTAACCTCTCTGTAATTCAGACAATCCAATACAACATCTTCAGTGAAACACTGGTAACCTAATGAGTGGCATCTCATTGTTATAAGAATTTTGTTCTTATTCATGTAATATAAATGACATACCAAATATATGGAACTCTGTTCTAGAATGTAGTGACTATGAGATATGATCCTTGTTCAGAAACAGACTCAGTGGGGCCCCAATTCGGGAATGCACTTCTGGACCACACGTGGCAAGTCGTTAGGGCAAACTCTGAGTTAGTTTTACCTGGTCTGCAAGATAAGGAAGTGCCCAGGTCTAGTTCACTCTTATTAAGATGTTTATTCTAGAACCTCCCCAGTACCCTTAGATGTTTGATCTGTAGATGACCTGCATTAGCTCCAATAACTCTAGACTATACTGGATGAAACTCTTACTCTGGTCTCAGCCTAGGTTCTGGTCCTGATGGTGAAGGTTAAGGAACCAATATGTCTGTGTATACATTGATATGACCTTCTTAGTCCAAGAGAAACATCTTAAGGGCAGGGATGATATCACCTTCACTCTTACTTCTCTTCCAAAAACAAACAAACAAACAAGATATATGTCACTTCCCTGCTGAAACTGTTTCCACCCACAGCGTCTTACAGTATTCAAGATGAAACTCCAACTCTTAAGTATTACATTCAAAAGTCTTTACTCACAACCTTCCATCCTGTCTTCTGGACTCATCTCAAATGTCTTTGACAGTCCAGTCACAAGAGGCTACTTTGTTATGCTTTTGTACTGATGTTCACATAGTCCCTTCTGCCTGGGCCATTCTTACCTAGAATATTTTCTTCCTTAAAAATTCCCTTCACAGCTTTCAGAGAAGGCCCAATATACCACTCTCACCTGAAACTTCTCTAACAAATGGCCTCCTTGCTCTGAATTAAGGGTGACCCTAATTTCTACAATACCAGATTGCTTTGTACATTCTAGTAGCAGTTTTTGTGCTGAATTTTAATCATGTAGATAAGATACATATCTTCTCATTAGATAGTTATATCCTCGAGGGTAAAATAACCTACAATTTAGTCTTCGGATTTGTATCACCAAGTGGATTATGCTCAATAAAGTTTTAATTGGCTGAAATTAATAAAAATCTGACATTTGTATAATACTATAGTTTACAAAATGCTTTCACATGAATTATTTCACTTAATCCTGATAACAACCCAATGAGGCAGATTTTTTTTTTTTTTTGGCGGTACGCGGGCCTCTCACTGTTGTGGCCTCTCCCGTTGCGGAGCACAGCCTCCGGATGCGCAGTCTCAGCGGCCATGGCTCACGGGCCCAGCTGCTCTGCGGCATGTGGGATCTTCCCGGACCGGGGCACGAACCCGTGTCCCCTGCATCGGCAGGCGGACTCTCAACCACTGCGCCACCAGGGAAGCCCCTGAGGCAGATATTTTTATTATTTCTATATTGTAGATGAGGTAACTAAAGCTCAAGAACATTTAGTATCTGATCAGCACACCAAGCACTCACCATCAATACTTCTTGATTGATGGCTCATTGTAGACAATTGCTCACGACTCTCTGTGCTTTTACAGAAAACAAAACCACCTGCAGTCTTCATGCCTGAACTTCGTGTCAGCAGCCTGTGCTTCATATATATTATCAAATTATTCAAAACTGAAGAATCACATTTTCATTCTTTCATTACAACTCCCTACACAAATATGACTTAATATATGGTTCTGACTTCATCTTGGTTACCTTTCCTATAAAATTAGCACCATAAAACTGACCCACCTGTCAAGCCTCCTGAGTTGTGATTTGATTGAGATAGCATTTACCAAGTCTTAGGCATCCCTTAAAACGTAGGGGATGTGTGAATGCGAATGTTTTACGGAAAGATGGCGATGCAGCTATAGAAGGTACATTTCTTATTTCAGCATGAGGAATTCCCTCTGTTGTCATCTGATAGGATTTTCCTACTGTGCTGTTTATTTAGATACAATTACAGACCACCTCTGTAAAGGATGGGATCATTGAGTACACATGTGAATAGAAACATGACAGAAGACCTTGAGTATAACTAGCTGGTTGTAATGGGGCATACAAAAATGTTGTGAATTGGAACTGGCCAAGGTTTGAAAAGACTTTTCACTCTGCAGCCCAGGCACTCCCAGTACTCCTGGAGAATCAAAATTTACAACTTCTAGTTTTCTGAAATCAGTTGCTTCAGGAATTCTTGGTTAATGGATATATGTCCAAATCTCCAATCCACTACTGACTTTTATGCACCTCTCTGATTATCAGCATCTCATTCTTACAAAAACTCTGAAGTAAGTTTTTGTAGCATCCCCGCTTTATAGACAAGGAAACTCCAGCCTAAATAGTGGGTGATTTGGAGGTCTTACTCATGCACTATTACCCGTCATAGGTGACACGGCCAACAATTCATTATTCGATAGCCAACCACTTACTCTTTGCTTTTTTATTCTTCTTTACAAGGGGCGTCTGTTTTAGACCTCCCACTCTCCACCTGCTGTTTTGTTTTTTTGTTCTTTTGTTTTTTTCGGTACGCGGGCCTCTCACTGTTGTGGCCTCTCCCGCTGCGGAGCACAGGCTCCGGACGCGCAGGCTCAGCGGCCATGGCTCACGGACCCAGCCGCTCCGCGGCATGTGGCATCCTCCCGGACCGGGGCACGAACCCGCGTCCCCTGCATCGGCAGGCGGACTCTCGACCACTGCGCCACCAGGGAAGCCCTACGGAAGCCCTCGGGAAGCCCTCCACCTGGTGTTTTGAAGTCATACAAGAAACTATGCAAATGGAGATGTTTCTTCCTTTTACTGCCCTCAGGAAGGATCCTGAAGTCCTAGGAGCTATGAAGCCCACTTGTAAATCATCATCAGTTATCAGCCTTCCATCACTTTATCTCTGTATTGCTACCTAAGCTTTACCAGGCGGAAACTGATTGGCACAGCATTGTCTATCAGCCTGACACTTCAGAGTATAAACCGTGGGGGGAAATCAAGCTGCAGACACTAGCAGCTCCCGCAGTGTTGTGATAAAACTTAAATTACAACTCAGAGAAGGCAGTGTTTACATTATATGAAAATGCCTGGGCTCTTACATATGGTGAGAGGAAACTTGAAACCACAGCTTACAGTCTCACTGAATTTGCAGAGTGAAATGCTTCATATGAATGAAATATGCATTCAAAATACATAACAAAATGACAATAGATGCTTCTGCAAAAACTTGCTAAATATTAAATATGGATAAAGGATCTTGGTTAATTTAGATACCAGAGGTGTTTTGGTTTTAAAGTGCTACAAGCATTAATATTCATTACGGAAATAAGATTTGATAACCAGAGAAGGAACCTGAACAAAGCTTTGGTGATAAGAGGAAATTATCTTCTCAATGTTCAGAGAACATTTTGCTCTCCATTTTCACAAGTCAGAGTTGACACTCAAAGTTATATTCCCTTTAGACTGGATTTTCTTCTATAAGAGTGCTCTTTTCATAGCTGGATTCTTGTGTTTTAATTTTAGCTATTACAATATAATTGATTCCAGTAAAATGCATATCATAAACGTTATTATTGATAGCTGGAGGGTTTTCAATCCAAGAAACTTTCCAATGGGAAAGAGGAGTCAAGTGAATAGTCTAGTACAGCAAAATAACTTCTATTAGCTTCTTTTTAAGTTGGAAATGATACATATTCCATTTTCAGTTTTTCTGAATCCATGTGCCATTGGGCAATATCAGTTTTCACCTTTAACATCAGCCAAATAGGTTTGAAAGGAGATAAATTGAGATTCAAAGAATAATGGAGTTTCTGAGGATATAATAAAGCCCACTAAAATGAATTGAATAGCAGCTTGGAGCAAGTGTTAAAAAAATTTTTTTTTATACGTGTAATTGGTATCTGCTAGAACCATTTATTTAAAGGTCCTCCCATATTTTATTGGAAACTGATACTTGAAAGGATTTATAGCATTGCCAGTAGACTCACTCAGAGCTGGACCACTGTGTTTGTGGAAGCATTCAGTTTTAACTCATTTTTCTTTTATATCATATAACAAATGCATAGTATTTTCCCTTAAATAATCACTTACAGAAAGACACAGAATCCTAAGTTTACAATGTCTTACTCATTTTTTTTTTCTCTTTCTTACTTTTTCCTTACTAGAAAAAATGTGGTTTCTAAGAGTACCTATTAGACAGGCATTCATGTCTAGGATTCTTTGGTACATTAAATTTGAAAAAAAAAAAAAAAATCAAGTAACTACTAAAATAAAACTTTGAAGTGAATCAGCTATTTTCCTCTTTGAATGTATTGTTACAGGCACAACTTAGGTAACCGCAGCCTCAAAAGTCTATAACGACATTAGCCCTCCTATCTGTATTTTCTGTCCGTGTCATTGATCTGTCACTCACTAGGTGACCTTGGGCAAGGAGCATTCTCCTGGTGCTTCAGTGTGGATTAGGGAAGTGAAAAAAGATAATTTTTCTATAAACCATAGACAGCACCTCAAAGTAGGAAAAGCACTGGGAAAGCAGGGTAGAGTCTGTTTTATCAGCAGCCACTGGGCTGCCTCCATTCCAGGTGCTGACTCCCTCTGGTGAAATTTCTTTCGGTGGTTTTGTGGCCAGGTGTATCTTCAGAGATAAGGAAGGTCCCCAGTGAAGTCTTCAGCACTTTGCTGGGGCATCTGTCCTATACATTGGTGTGAAGTTTTCTATTTTGTGGATTTTAAAAGATATTTCCAAGTATCTATTATATACATGTGTGTAAAGCTATGTGCGTGTGAAAAGCATTTCCAAATCCTGTCCTCTGTTTAGCATTAGCACACTGATCACTAGGGTTTGTCTTAGGCCCAAAGCAGAAACGGTCCAGTTCCTGGGCTTTCTTTCCCTGTTCTGTTCTCTTCACCTCCCTTCTCTATCTTTGTGTTCTCTCTCCCATTTCAACTTCTCTTGATCCTCACCCAGGTATAAATGATTGCTAACAGCTTAAAGGTCCACTTTTCCAGACAAAACAACATGGTTCCAAAGACAGAATTCAGGCAATAGCTGGTGAGTAAAAGCTTTTTTGGAGGAAATAAGGATGGCCACCAATTCCACTTATTCAAGTAGATATCACTTTCATTCTTTCTTCTCTCAAGAAAGAGAACCCTAGGAGTGTCCCATATATCACACACATATATACACACATAGGATGTGCACTATTTGCATAAGAGATGGGTAAGCAATCGATGGTTCACTAGTCTAGTAAGTGTGGTTAAATCGGTAGTTATATGCCAATGTAGTCTCCTATGTACTTTCATGGAAACAAAAATCACATGAGATTTTGAGACTGTATTAATAGGTGAGGACATCTACTGTTTGATTTTTATGACATTCTGGTAGAGACTCATTCCCCTAAACCTCTGCTCTAGAGGCTAAGGTAAGTTGTCACCACTGGCCAGCAGAGATGGATAGACCTGCAGGAAGGCAGCCAGCACAGGAAGCCTGCTGGTCTGGGACTCCTTTGAGCTGCAGCTCTTACCACCAAACAGCACTTCTGTGGACCTCAGGTTGTATTTTCTGGGCTGCCTGCAATAGACACCTAACTTGCCAACAGGAGGCATATATTAGTTGATCAAGTAGAAATGTTGTGCAATAACCTTTCTACGAGCAGGAATTGGAGGATGAACCAATACCATTGCTGTTTGAATAATATTTTCTCAATATTGAGCACCTTAGATTTTCTAGGCAAAAGGGACGGCTTAGGCCACTGGTTCTCAAAGGATGACTCCCAGGCCAGCTGCATCCATATCCCCTGGAGAGTTGTTAGAAATGTAAATTATCTGGCCCCAGCTCAGACCTAGTGAATTAGAGATGCTGATGGTGGTGCAGCAATCTGTGTGTTGGCGCTCCAGATGATTCTGATGTACATTCAAACTTGAGGGCCATCAGCATGTGCAGTTTTGTGATGCTCAGTGAAAACTTTTCAAACTGATACCGGCCAAGCCCTGCTTACAGTTCATTGAAAGTCACAGAACGTAAGGTCTGTTCAGAGTTCTTGAGATTGTCAACACAGGGTCAATTCTTGTGTCCCAGCGTCCAGAATCATTGGTGAGTTACTGTGCACAGAAATGTAGCTTTTATGCAGGGGTCAGCAACCATGATGCGTGGGTGAAATCTAGTTCACTGTATGTTTTTGTAAATAAAGTTTTATTGGGACACACCCATTCATTTACTTAGTATCTACGCTTATACGCAGCAATGGCAGAGTTGAGCAGCTGCGGCAGAGACCTTGTAACAGGCGATGAGAGTTGCATAATGTGAGTGGAGAAAACTGTTGCAAGGTCAGTGCATGAAATCCTATCATTAGATAGGATTTACATCTAGCCTATAAATATGTAAACTGTCCCTATAAATATTATATAGGGCACCATCAGCCAAAACTGTTGTCTTCTTGGGAATGAACTTATGTAAAAATGGGCTATTTTGGAAGGCCACAGCAAGAGCCCAAGAAGATGGGGTCAGCCTAGTAAAAGTTGGTTGGGAAAGGAAAGAGAAAAAACAGGTTTGGAATAGGACTGGCAAATACATATGCTGCAACTTAACTTCTCATGCAAAAGACAGACATCACCAACAATCTTGATTTTCTTATTCTCAGAGCCCTAACTGGGCCTTATGACTGTTCTCTATACAGCTCTCTAGGCAGCCCCTATGGATCTTTTGGAGTTGGTGCTTTAGAGGAACTTATTAGCTATCCTATTCCTGGATTAAAGAATAAGATTGTCAAGGGCTTCCATGAAGTGGCTCTCTGGAACCTATGTGGGAAATTTCTGGGGAACACAGGAGGGTGTTCAGGAAGGACAGATCTCCTATGAGGAATATTAATGAGAAAAGAGGAGGTAGGAGGGAAAGAAAAGCAAATTCTTTCACTTCAGCACTTCTATATATGCTATTTCAAAAATCCTCTTTATGGGGCTTCCCTGGTGGCGCAGTGGTTGAGAGTCCACCTGCTGATGTGGGGGACACGGGTTCGTGCCCTGGTCCGGGAAGATTCCACATACCGCGGAGTGGCTGGGCCCATGAGCCATGGCCGCTGAGCCTGTGCATCCGGAGCCTGTGCTCTGCAACGGGAGAGGCCACAACAGTGAGAGGCCCGTGTACCACACAAAAAAATAATAATAAAATAAATAAATAATAATAATAATCCTCTTTATGCTCTCACAAATTAGATACCATCCCTTTTTAGGGTAACCATGGCTCTTAAGTAACTTGCTGGAGGTAACACAGCCAGAAAGTAATATGATGAGGCATATCTGGTGTGACACAAAAGCCCATATTTCTCCACTACGACTTCTACCACTATATTGGTTTGCCTAAGGCTGCACTATTCCTTAATTTCACATTTGAAAGTGAATTGGACAGTATGGTATATCAAAATGAAGGACACAGAGAGAGAGACAGACAGACAGACAGACATTAAGAGGCAGACAGACAGAGAAAAAGGTAAAGAGACTGTCTGGGGACATAATTCAGAAAGTATATGGATATTTCTTCTAAAAGGAGAAAGTAAACAACAACAAAAAACTTTAACATCAACCATTCACTAAGTAGGCAAAATGGAAAAAGTCTAAAATAACCATACACCTTACACATAGCACGAGAAAACATCTGCTGCCTCGTCTGACCCAGGAGGCAAGACAGATATTCACGTAGAAATTCTTCATTCTCTGGAGAGCATTCTAACGGTGTGGTGGCTGATAATAGGAGGAATTAAAAAAATAAACTCTTCCCCAAACTGTGGAGAGACAAGATCAGAGCTGGATTTATGGATAGGTAAAGTAGGTGATTGCTTTGAGAACTGTCAGGAAGGCCCAGCTACTCTAAACTAGTACCCACTATAGGTACCAGTTTTCCTAAAACAGCATCTTTTGAAAATTATTCCTTCGATCTAAGCATTGCCCTGTTCTGGATTGCCTTTTTAAGGTAAGTAAATTTGGAAGTGATAACACGTTCAGACAAAATTCACCAGTGATCGAATGACAAAGGGTGAGCAAAAATGTCTTGCCACGTAATTTTAATTTTTTCAATGTTACACACAATGCAAAATGCCTGAAGCATCCTTCCTTGCCTTTACAATTGTGCTAAATTCTGTCTTATAAATACCATAACACTATGCCAGTGTTAATCAGATGTGTTTCCCAGAATACTCATTCTGCATAATTCTCCTTGATTAAAGGGTATAATGGTTAAAAAAAAAGAAAAAAGTGTAGAAAATGTCTATTTTATTCCCTTCATGATATACCACAATCAGTAACAAGTCATAGACAGCTCTGAGAAGCCCTCCAGTAATGGGATCTAACCAATATTTGCCCAAACGTATTTGTCCAAGAGAATCTTCACTCCCACTCCCCACTATCAGCACTCATTAGAAGACAGTTCAGGAAGTTGGACTGTCACAATACAATCCCTAACACTTCTTTCCACTCACAGATTTTTTTTCTTAGTCACATTTGAAGCTTTGATGGCTAAAGGCACTCCTATGACTTTATTGCCCATAAGAATTACCTAGAAGACTTTTTTAAAGTTTTGTTGACATTGTTCTGGATCAGTTATTCTAAGGACTGGTGAGGAATCTGCACTTTTATATCTTATAGTCTGACAAATAACTTATATAAGACTCATTTCTAACATTATATTTTGAGCTATAAAGGGAATAAAATGGTATCTGCCTTAAGAAGCCCAAGTTTTGATCATGAAATGATCTTATCTTGGTGGATTTGATAAAATCCGAGAACAGAACATCACAGATATTAGATTCTTTGGGACCCACCTATCTTTGTCCCTCCTCCATTTACCTGGCTAAAACCTCTTTCCACCCTCTGATTCCTGGCCCCATCATACTATTCTGGATCTAGCTTGAGGTCACCTTCTTGATTTTATTGTACCATTTCTCTTTGACAGAAATGCAACTGTTACCCATCCATGTCCCTGGGGTCCACAACTACATCTCCTTCCTTCCAAGCAGTCTCCAAGTACCAGCTTCTGTTCTCAGGGTGGATCCATGGGGCCCCCATAAGCATGAGCAGGCTCAGGCTTCTTTATGCTTCTACTAGAGGGACAGAAGGGATAAAATGACTTTACTTCATCTGAGATGCTGGATCAGAGAAGGACTGCCAGGTGTCAAAGAATCCCTTGGTTTACCTGCCCTTCACTCAGTCATTCGCATCCCTCCTGGTCTCTGTGCTTGCCTTGACATCATCTAATAGAGGGACTGGAGAAGTCTGGAGAGAGAGAGAGACTCCTATGCAAACTGATATTCCTTTAAATGAGAAGAGGCTCCTATGATATGTAGGGCAAGTCTCATAGAGGCTTTATCTTACTCTATGATACTATGAGGTACAACAAATAGAATTATTGTTCCAGTGTCTATTTATCTTCTATCCATCAGGATGGACAGAAGATAAAGAGAGAATTCAGAGATGACTCCAAATTTTGGACTTGTACAACAGATGGGAAGGATTGCCATTAACCAAGAAGGGAAAGGCGACTGGGGGGGTGGGGGTGAAGATCAGGAGATCAATTTCCGTATCTTTTGTGTTAGGCAAATACATGCATACTTACTAATTTAGACAATGGTGCATAATTGATCACTTCCTAACACACACATAACAGCATGATCTCTAAGGCTTTCCCATAGTCTAAAATTATGATTTAATTTCATGCTAGAACTAGAAAAAAAAAAAAAACTAAAGCCTCAAGACCCCTAAGTACTTGGTAATTGCCCTATAATCCTAAACTATGATTTTCTTCTTTATCTTCTCCCTTGTACTGGTCATCTCAGACACTTTCATAGCTTCCGGTCTCAGACAGCCAAGCTTGTAATTAGTTGCTCCTTAGAATGGGTTCATTAACCCTTTTAAATTTTTCTCTGCTATTTGCTTTGGACTCTAACTGTTTCTACTTGGCTTGTCTTCAGGTCAGATCATTTCTTCTGCTGTCCAAAGCTCAAAACCTTTGTGTGAAACTGAATGGCTGAAGGGCTCTTCCAATGAGCTGCTCCTAGGTTAACTCATAGTTAATATTTACTTAATCACTCAGAGCTTCTCCTTCTGGATAAGTGAACATTACATTTGACTACCTGTTTCCTTCATTGTTCAGATAATTCCTTCTAATAACAAATAACATATGGCATGTCTTTTAAAAAGAGAAATTGTTTCCTTCTCTCAGGTGCAGCATATCCTGACTTGTTAACATCAGATTTATAAACAGCCTCTATTTGTTAATGGCCATGCTGTCTTACCACCAGCCCCTAAAGTAGAACTATGGCAATGGCAGGGGTGATGAGGCCAGAGGCAAGAGATTTGAGACACTTCTTTCTTGTAATTTTGTCTGGGAAAAGCTCTGCTTCAGGAAAGGAAAATTTACTATTATGTTCTCCTCGATAACCCAAAATTGGGATAAGTGATTTTCTTTTTCTACCACTTTTGGACATAAGAGGCACCGAGAAAGATGACAGGAATTTCCTAGACATTCTTATGGTTTCTAAGGATAATGTCTGGAAGAGGGGGCCAAGCCAAGGAAAATGCAGCAATGGTCACCATATCCATAGTATATGATTCTCTATTCCTAGACTCAAGAAATAATGTCAAAGAGGCCTTTTAGGCTGGAATGGAGCCACCATCATTTATGTATGTTTACCATGACCAAATATGTTCCAAGCTCAAAACAAAGGACTTCACACTGATTTTTGGAACACAATGGATCCTTAGTTTTGGGAAGGGGGAATAGGAAAAGAAAAAAAAAAAAATGGGTCTGAACATTTGTATCAATTAAAGAGGGAATCATGGCAAAGATTAGAGGCTTTGTCTTAGAAAGTTCACATTCTGAGGCCAATTTTTGTGTTAGGTACAGGCTGTCCTGCAGGTTCAGAACACATTTCCTGAGGTTATTCTTATTTACCTTCCCAAGCCACACCAAAGTGAAAGATAACCAAAGCACTAATCATTTTTCTAATATTAATTAGGAGTGAAAGAAGCAAGATTTAAAAGATGATTAAATAATTTTTAATGCTTCAACAAGTGCCTGATATTCCATGGAGAACAGAAAGCTTGAAGCTGTTGTCATCAAGGAAGCCACTCTGGTTGTGTGAGGTGTGTGTGCGCGTGTGTGCGCACAGTGTGTGTGTATGCACTCTCACATGGTGTGTAAAAGGGGTGGTTGGTAGTCATAAGGGAAAAAGAAAGTGAACAGATGAGGAAAAGAAAATAAGTAGAACAGTATTTTCTATTGCTAAGAACAGGACTACTTAGAGAGGGTGCAGTGAACTAAACTCTCTTAATCTACCGTCCATGGACTCCCTAAGCAGTGTCTCAGATTGTACTATTACAAAGTTTTCAAACCTTTAACAGACGCAGAAATTCTGATTCAGCATGGGCAAGGAAACCATGTTTTCAGTCGTCTCCCCAAGTCCACAATGATTCTAATGCCAGGTCACCTTGCGCATACCTTCAGAATTTCTGAGCTGATCTGTCTATACATGGGGTTGATAAACACCCCAAACTGTAAAATTCAGGATGTACCTGCATTTTTCTTGGGAGGAAATCCATAGCTTATACAGACTCTCATGGGGCTCCATAATCTCCCTAATATGCTAAAAACAAAAACAACAAAAAAAGAACTGAGTCAAAGGAAATCAAAGTTGCTGGTATTTGCAGTTTCTCTATTTATTAGATCTGCAGGTACAAGGGAAGCTATTCATCAGAAGGAGCTTGGGGAAGGGCAACCCAAACAAGGCCAAATTAACTGAGAACATATACTTGTGCTGAAGAAATATCTAAATAAAAAGAGAATGACATTAAAGAATTATAAGAACTTAATAACTAATGTACCAAACAGATGTCTGCTCTTGCTATTTTGCGCTGCATTGACCAAATGATCCGCAGTTGCATAAGTAGAGAAACTGAATTATCTTGCTCTTTGCCAGCCAGGTGCCAATTAACATTTGAAGGCAGCCTGTCTTAAGCATCAAAGCAGCTGCTCAGTCTTTATTTCTTAATTTGTTTAAAATAAATGGCCAGTCCCCAATCACAGCTCCCTGAACAGAGGTTAAGAGAAAGCATGGGAAAGGTCCAGGGCTAAACTTGCTGTAGGCATGCAAGGCTGGGCTGACTGCCAAGGAGACATCTATGTGTAAAAATAGATAAAGGAATAAAATAACTCCTGGTCATATTGGTGAAGGAAGGAGGTATTTTACAATCAAGTGTGCAGACATTCATTTTTTTGTAAATGTTTGACTATTTACAGGAAAGCTGTATAAACCTACACCATTATGTATAGTTCATAAAGGTAAAGTACTGATCTATTGGTAAACTAGAATTCCTTAAATCTACTGCTAAGTGACCTAATCCTATGCTTGTTACCTATGATTTCATTCCCCAACCAACATCTTACAAAATCAAATATCAATTTTTGTCTAGGCAAGAAAAATATAATTGATCATCATCAGTTTATTTATCTAGCCATTCCTTGCTTCTTTTTCTCCTTCCTCCCACCTCTCCTTCCTTCCCTGCCTCTCTCCCTCTATTTCTTCCTTTTTTCTTTCCTTCTCCTCCATAAATATTTAATAAGCATCTATTATGTACCTGCTCAACGTCAGAAACATAATATGAGCTCAGGAAAACTATATGGGATGAATAAATGTCACCAATAACTTATATGATGAATCCAGTGGTAACATCTATATCTTCATCTTCCTTGACCCCTCAACAGCATCTAAAGATTTAACCACTCCCTCTTTCATGAAACAGTATCTTCTCCTGACTCATAAAATTACAATGACCTGACTTTCCTCTGACTCACTGGCAACTTTCCAATAAATTTTCTAGGTCTTCATCCCCTACTTGATCACTAAATACTGCCCAAGTGCATGTCCTAGGTTACCTTCTCTTTTCTATCCAGTTGTTTCCTCTAGTCCTTGGGCTTTATATATCATCTATATGCTGATAACTCCCAATTTTTCATATCCATCCTTGGCCTCTCCACTGAGCACTAGATTTGTTTATCTGAATGCCTACTTGATATCTAAATAAGTATATCTAAACGGAATTTGAGATTTAATATGATCAAACCTAAACTCCTATTGCCTCTTCCTCATTCTTCCCCATCATAATAGCACCACCATTTTCCCATCGTTCAAGTCTAAAAAGTTATCTCTCAAATGTATGTATGTGTATTATATATATATGTGTATATGAATACTCATATACACATATGCTACACAGATGTATATATATATATATATATATACATATACATATATATAGAGAGCTAATATTTTAGTGGTTTTTCATATTTCTCAAGTATATAAAATAGGAACCCAGCAAATGTACATTGAAATAATTACTTAATTAGTAAGTCTTTAGCATAAGTAATCTTCAGAATAAATTCCAAATGAGTGGAACCTTGTCTTCCTAGATATTTGGCTACATGACCACTGGCTTATCAGTGATCATGGTTCCTGCCTATTTCCTTGTAGCCTCCTGCCCACCCTGCCCTTTTTTTGTGTGTGTGTGTCTCTGATTATGGCATGCTATAATTCTCTTTCCTGGCTCATGGTGACATGGCTCTTCTTCATATAGATGAGAATCCAAAGTCAATCTGTTTCTACATACTTTTAAATGTTATCACTGCAAGAATCTGTGGGTCAAAAATTTTTAAAAATTTTAAAAAAGCTTATGCATACTGCTGGTTTTATTTCTGATCAATCAGTTTATAAGAATGGCCAAACTGGGTTCTCTTTTGACACAGTGCATACAAAAACAATGTTTGATATGTGCTTTTGGCTGTATAGTTTTGAAAATATAATTTTCTGTGATAAAACTTTGTCTTTGAAGCTGCTGCTTCCTTCCCATGTGGTATGAGAAAAAATAATTTCAACAATACCCACTGAGTCACATACTAAAGACATTAAGGGCAAGAGATAATTGGGAGACAGAGAAGAATCTAACTAGTATGTCATAATATACACTGCTGAAATGTCCACATTTGATGATTACTGACTTAGTAGAAATTTAATTTATTCCTAGAGGAATCAAGACAGAAAGATAGATTACCTGGCTACTCTCAAAAATTTATGCTGGGAGTTCAAATGGTTTGTGAAATTCTTTTATGCTACCACTAATAACATTATAAATATGGTTTCGATCCCCTTGCTTTTTCTCAGAATAGTCCCATCCATTTTTAGATATAACAGCTAGATTTACATTTATCAAGGCTATTTTCCATTACCATGCTATTTTAATGCAAAATATGATTAATTAGGAATTTCTGCTGCAAACTCACACGTGTTGCTCTTCGATTTTCTTAACTAAATTATTTGAAATGTATGAAAAATGAATTAATGTCTCCTATGATTTCTTAAATATTAAAAAGTATATATGGACATAAAAGATAAATTTATTTGTATGACAGATACGCAAAATGCACTTTAAGTAGACAATACTGTGTCATTAATATTGACTTCAATCAGCAGAAATGTTTTTTTGAAAACTACTTAAGAGATCTCTATTCTTCAACTACTTTCAGCAATGAGGTAGTGTATTAATGAGACATGTACACAGTGAATAGGTTGCTAAAGAGATATGATTTAGCCAGAAAAGACAGTTTCACACTTTATAAGCACACCTTACAAAGTGGTATAATAGGGTTAAGAGATATTTAAGGAAGTATCAAACAAGAAAAGTTCAAAGAGTTCGAAAGTTATAAAAGTAAGCACTAAGTAAAAATATATACTACAATTAGACAGTGAAGGAAGGAGAAAGTGGAAATATAGTACTCACATCAAGATTCATAAAGGGCCAATAGATACTGTCTCAGGAAGTATAAGATTAAAAGTATTATATAA
The DNA here is from genome assembly GCF_000442215.2 of Lipotes vexillifer. Taxonomy (NCBI): domain Eukaryota; kingdom Metazoa; phylum Chordata; class Mammalia; order Artiodactyla; family Lipotidae; genus Lipotes; species Lipotes vexillifer. The sequence goes on from NW_006783288.1 coordinate 4,205,877, forward strand.
AATTATTGCTATAAATATAACCACTAGAACCAAAATACAAACCATTTGTTCCAGTTAGCTATTGCTGTATAATAAATCATTTAGAAACTCATTGGCTTACAACAGTGACAATCATTTTATCATCTCTGTTCTGTGGGTGGGGCATTTGGAAATGACTCACCAGCACTTCTGGTTCAGAGTCCCTTATGTTATTCCAATAACGTGGCGGCTGGAGCTGGAAGAACCTCAGAGCTAGAGCACATAGAAATTGTTCAGGCATCCTGTTCTATCTGGTTTCTATAGGCTAGTTTGGTCTTCATTACATCATGGTAGTCTCAGTGCAATCAGACTTTATATGGCAGCTACCTTTTTCCAGAGTGAACAGCCCAAGAAAGTGGAGTGGAAGTGTATGGAATTTTTATGACTTTGCTTTGGAAATTGTACAGCACCTCTTTTACATTAATTTATTGGTCAAGGGAGACAAAGCCCACTCCAGGTTTACAGGGAGGAGCCATAGACTCCATCTTTCTGAAATAGGATTGTCAAAGTCCAACTGCAAGAAGAGTACATGGAATGAGAGACACTGTTGCGGCCATTGTTAGAAAAGACAATCTGCCACACTTTCCATTTTATCAGAAGAAATACATAATAAAAGAGATGGAATACAGACTGTACAATTTGACTTAAAATATAATAATAGTAGCAAACACTATGTGCCAAGCACTTTTTAAAATTCTTTACAAATACTAACCTAAATAATCCTCACAATAATTTTAAAAAAGATACCAGTAGTATCCCCATTTTATAGATGAGGAAATTGAGGCAAGAGAGAGAAAATAAACTGCCAAAGTCTCCAGAGCTAACTGAGTTTTGAACTGTTTTTTTTTTAAATTGGAGTACAATTGTTTAAAATGTTGTGTTATTTTCTGCTGTACAATGAAGTGAATCAGCTATATGTATACATATATCCCCTCCCTCTTGGATCTCTTCCCATGCCCCCCACCTAGCTTATCACAGAGCTCCGAGCTGAGCTCCCTGTGCTATACAGCAAGTTCCCACCAAGCTACCTATTTTACACATGGTAGTGTATTTATGTCAAACCTAATCTCCCAATTCATCCCACCCTCCCCTTCCCCCACTGTGTCCACAAGTTGATTCTTTACCTCTGCGTTTCTATTCCTGCCCTGCAAATAGGTTCATCTGTATCATTTTTCTAGATTCCACATATATGTGTTAATATACGATATTTGTTTTTCTCTTTCTGACTTATTTCACACTGTATGACAGACTCTAGGTCCATCCACATCTCTACAAATGACCCAATTTCATTCCTTTTTATGGCTGAGTAACATTCCATTATATACATGTATCACATCTTCTTTATCCATTCATCTGTCAATGGACATTTAGGTTGTTTCCATGTCCTGGCTATTGTAAATAGTGCTGCAGTGAACACTGGGGTACATGTGACTTTCTTTCTTTCTTTTTTTTTTTAATGTGTGACTTTTGGAATTATGGTTTTCTCAGGGTATATGTCCAGTAGTGGGATTGCTAGGTCATACGATAATTCTATTTTTAGTTTTTTAAGGAACCTCCATACTGTTCTCCACAGTGGCTGTATCAATTTACATTCCCACCAGCAGTGCGGGAGGGTTCCCTTTTCTCCACACCCTCTCCAGTATTTATTGTTTGTAGATTTTTCGGTGATGGCCATTCTGACTGGTGTGAGGTGATACCTCATTGTAGTTTTGATTTGAATTTCCCTAATAAACAGTGATGTTGAGTAGCTATACATGTGCCTCTTGGCCATCTGTATGTCTTCTTTGGTGAAATGTCTATTTAGGTCTTCTGCCCATTTTTGGATTGGGTTGTTTGCTTTTTTGATATTGAGCTGCATGAGCTGTTTGCATATTTTGGAGATTAATCCTTTGTCCACTGCTTCATTTGCAAATATTTTCTCCCATTCTGAGGGTTGTCTTTTCATCTTGTTTATAGTTTCTTCTGCTGTGCAAAAGCCTTTAATTAGGTCCCATTTGCTTATTTTTGTTTTTATTTTCATTACTCTAGGAGGTGGGGAATGAAAGATCTTGCTGTGATTTATGTCAAAGTATGTTTTTCCTATGTTTTCCTCTAAGAGTTTTATAGTGTTTGGTGTTACATTTAGGTCTTTAATCCATTTTGAGTTTATTTTTGTGTATGGTGTTAGGTAGTATTCTAATTTCATTCTTTTACATGTAGCTGTCCAGTTTTCCCAGCACCACTTATAGAAGAGGCTGTCTTTTCTCCATTGTATATTCTTGCCTCCTTTGTCATAGATTAGGTGACCATAGGTGTGTGGGTTTATCTCTGGGTTTTCTATCCTGTACCACTGATCTGTATTTCTGTTTTTGTGCCAGTACCATACTGTCTTGATTATTGTAGTTTTGTAGTATAGTCTGAAGTCAGGGAGCCTGATTCCTCCAGCTCCATTTTTCTTTCTCAAGATTGCTTAGGCTACTCGGGATCTTTTGTGTTTCCATACAAATTGTAAAATTTTTTGTTCTAATTCTGTGAAGAATGTCTTGGTAATTTGATAGGGATTTCATTGAACCTGTAGATTGCTTTGGGTAGTATAGTCATTTTCACAATATTGATTCTTCCAATCCAGGAACATGGTATATCTCTCCATCTGTTTGTGTTTTCTTTGATTTCTTTCATCAGTGTCTTATAGTTTTCTGAGTACAGGTTTTTGCCTCCTTAGGTAGGTTTATTGCTAGGTATTTTATTCTTTTTGTTGAAATTGTAAATGGGACTGTTCCCTTAATTTCTCTTTCTGATTTTTCATTGTTAGTGTATAGGAATGCAAGAGAATTTTGTGCATCAATTTTGTATCCTGCAACATTATCAAATTCATTGATTAGTTCTAGTAGTTTTCTGGTGGCATCTTTGGGATTTTTCTATGCGTAGTATCATGCCATCTGCAAACAGTGACAGTTTTACTTCTTCTTTTCCAAATTGTATTCCTTTTACTTCTCTTTCTTCTCTGATTGCCATGGCTAGGACTTCCAAAACTATGTTGAATAATAATGGTGAGAGTGGACATCCTTGTCCTTTTCATGATCTTAGAGGAAATGCTTTCAGTTTTTCACCATTGAGATGATGTTTGCTGTGGGTTTGTTGTATTTGGCCTTTATTATGTTGAGGTAGGTTCCCTCTGTGCCTACTTTCTGGAGAGTTTTTATCATAAATGGATGTTGAATTTTCTCAAAAGCTTTTTCTGAATCTACTGAGATGATCATATGGTGTTTATTCTTTAATTTGTTAATATGGTGTATCACATTGGTTGATTTGCATATATTGAAGAATCCTTGCATCCTTGGGATAAATCGCACTTGATCATTGTATATGATCCTTTTAATGTGTTGTTGGATTCTGTTTGCTAGTATTTTATTGAGGATTTTTGCGTGCAGGTTCATCAGTGATATTAGTCTGTAATTTTCTTTTTTTGTGATATCTTTGTCTGGTTTTTTGGTATCAGGTTGACAGTGGCCTTGTAGGATGATTTTGGGAGTGCTTCCTCTCTCTGCAAGTTTTTGGAAGAGTCTGAGAAGGACAGGTGTTAGCTCTTCTTTAAATGTTTGATAGAATTCACCTGTGAGGCCATATGGTCCTGGACTTTTGTTTGTCAGGAGAATTTTTAATTACAGTTTCAATTTCATTACCTGTGATAGGTCTGACTATACTTTTGTTTGTCAGGAGATTTTTTAATTACAGTTTCCATTTCATTACCTGTGATAGGTCTGACTATATTTTCTAATTCTTCCTGGTTCAGTCTTGGAAAGTTGTACCTTTCCAAGAATTTTCCCATTTCTTCCAGGTTGTGCATTTTATTGGCATAGAGTTTCTTGTAGCAGTCTCTTATGATCCTTTGTATTTCTGCAGTGTCAGTTGTAATTTCTCCTTTTTCATTTCTAATTTTATTGATTTGAGTCCTCTCCCTTTTTTTCTTGATGAGTCTGGCTAAAGGTTTATCAATTTTGTTTATCTTCTCAAAGAACCAACTTTTAGTTTTATTGATCTTTGTTACTATTTCATTTATTTCTGCTCTGATCTTTATGATTTCTTTCCTTCTACTAACTTTGGGTTTTCTTTGTTGTTCTTTTTCTAGTTGCTTTAGGTATAAGGTTAGATTGTTTATTTGAGATTTTTCTTATTTCTTGAGGTAGGATTGTATTGCTATAAACTTCCCTCTTAGAACTGCTTCTGCTGCATCCCATAGGTTTTGGGTTGTCGTATTTTCATTGTCATTTGTTTCTAGGTATTTTTAAAATTGCCTCTTTGATTTCTTCAGTGATCTCTTGGTTATTTAGCAGCACATTGTCTAGCCTCCATGTGTTTGTGTTTTTTACGTTTTTTTTTTTTTTTGTAATTGATTTCTAATCTTATAGTGTTGTGGTCGGAAAAGATGCTTGATACCATTTCAATTTTCTTAAATTTTCCGAGGCTTGATTTGTGACCCAAGATGTGATATATCCTGGAGAATGTTCCATGTGCACTTGAGAAGAAAGTGTATTCTCCTGCTTTTGGGTGGAATGTCCTATAAATATCTATTAAACCTATCTGGTCTATTGTGTCATTTAAAGCTTTGAACTGGGTTTTGAAGACAGGAGTCTGACTCCAGAGTGTATTCTCTCAACCCTTTAATCATATTTCTCTCTTAAGGACAATGAAGACCTAATCTATCTATCCTAACAAAAAGTGGCTAAATTCACTAGTTAGAAGGAAAAGCTCTCAAATTCATAAAAAAGAAAACTCCAACTAAATGTTATCTGAGGAATGTATGTAAAACAAAGTGACACAGAAATTAAAGAATGGCAAGAAAGGGTAAAACATACCTGTCAATGCAAACAACTATAATACAATGCACTTTTAATGAGGTTTAATTCAAGGCAGAAAGCTCAAACAAAGGACCATACCATGATGAAAGTATAATCCACAGAGATCTAACATTTACTCATATCTATGCACCAAATAATATAACATTTATGTTTATAAAGCAAAACTACAGAAATAAATGGAGTAATCAACTGAAACACATTAACAGTAGAATTACTATTCATCCTTGAAATAGTAATTCTACTGTTACTATTCATTCCTCTTTTCGTCCTTGGTAGAGCAAATGGACTAAAATAAACAAACAAAAAATGTAAGGATTGTTAATACTACTAGGGAAAAGGAAACAAAAACACAAATACTTGCTTTCAGAAAGTAAAGAGAAAAAACATATTCTCTTAAATAACTTTTGATCCCAAAAGTAAATCAAACCTAGAATGACAGAATATTTTAAAAATAATTCTGAAAACACTACATATCAAATGTATGGGTGCCAGCTAACACAAAGCTGAGAGAAAAATACATGAATTTGATAGTTATCAATTACACCCACCTTAAATAATAATGTTGATTAGGTCCCCTCTGTCCTTGTTTATTTTTGTCCATCTTAATATATTATGAAACTAGTAAACAAATTCAAGAAATAGACCTTTGGATAACAATATTGTCAGCAACAAAATAGGCAAATCATTAACTAATCTAATGTAGAAAAATAGAAAAAAGTGTAATTATATGAGAAATAAGAAATGATAATAGAAAAATAGCAACAAAAACAGGATTTTGAAAGATATTGAAAACATTACTTTTATCAACTCTACGCAAATAAGTCTGAGAGTCTGGATAAAATAAATAATTATCTTGAAAAATAATCTTACCAGAATATGTGAATTACTGTAGACAGAACTGATCTCAAAACTTGTACCAATATCTCCCCTCTCCAAAAAATAAGTGAATAAATTGTTTATTGTTTATAAATAGTTTATAGCAAAGATGATTTTATAGGAGGAATTCTACCATTTTCAGTAGTAGAAATGTCCAGTTCTATTTAAATTGAGGCAGAGAAAAGAAAGATTCCATATCTCTCTTTATATTAGGGGGAGGATAATTTGGTGGCAAAAATGTTCACATACACTAAACTGCACACCATGCTCACTTATATGTATCAGTGATAAACTCCTAAATTATCTACACACAAAATTCAACAGTAGAAAAAGTAATAATAATCAATGAAGAACTATGGCTTATTCCATGAATACAAGAATACTTCAACATAAATAAATATATTTATACAATTGATCATATTAATAAATCATATAAGATCACTTGATTACTTGCATTGGGACAGATAGGTATGTCATAAATATATAAATACTTCAACATTCCTTTTTAAAAAAAAATCTCTTGATAAAATGGAAATACACAGATACTTTCTCAAGATAATGAAGTGCACACAAATGTAACCTATACCCTTACACTTAAAAAGAAAACATTCACGGGCTTCCCTGGTGGCGCAGTGGTTGAGAGTCTGCCTGCCGATGCAGGGGACATGGGTTCGTGCCCCGGTCCAGGGAGATCCCACATGCCATGGAGTGGCTGGGCCCGTGAGCCATGGCCGCTGAGCCTGTGCGTCCGGAGCCTGTGCTCCGCAACGGGAGACGCCACAACAGTGAGAGGCCCGCGTACAGCAAATAAATAAATAAATAAAACATTCACATCAAATTGAAGATTAAGGCAAGGATGTCCTTTAGTATCACAAATATTATTGCTTCAATGGTACTAACCTAAGCAATTAGATAAGAAAAAAATTGAGTTATACAACTTTGAAAAAAAACGGCATAATTATCAGGATTTCTATATTTACATTTGTATACCTGGAAGAGACCAGAGGATCCATTTAACTATAAAAATAGATAAGAGAACTGTGTAAGGTAGTCACTCAAAATTAGGGTACTGGAATAAAATGCCCATGTATATATATATATATATATATATATATATATATATATATACATTTGATTCTTGAACAATGTGGGGGTTAGGGGGTGCTGGCCATCTGCACAGTTAAAAATCCACATAAAACTTTACAGTCAGCCCTCCATATATGTGGTTCCACATCCACGAATTCATCTAAACACAAATGGTGCAGAACTGTAGTATGTATTTAGAGAAAAAAATTGTGTATAAGTGAACCCATGCAGTTCAAACCCATGTTATTCAAGGCTCAACTCTACAAATGATAGTCATTTACAAGGAAAATTAGAGTAAAGTATTTCATTTACAATGGAAAGAAAAAGGTATAATATCTATAAAAAGTTTGACAAAAATATGAAGAATTTAAATGGCTTAAATTCTTAATTTTAACTAAGAAACAAAAAGAAGATTTAAACAAATAGAAAAGTGTGCCATTTTCTTAGATAGGAAGATTCAACATTATAGGGATATCAATTCTCCAAATTTAATCTAAAAAAATTTATGGTATTTTAATAAAATACCCATAGGTTTCTTTTTTAAAGAAATCTAGACAAGTTAAATCTAAAATATACATGGAAAAGTATAAGCAAGGATTTCTGGGAAAATTCTGAGAACAATAATTAAAAGAAGCTAGTCTACATAATATTAAACCACGTTATAAAGATAAAATAACTAAAATAGTGTACATATTTTTAGAATAGACTAAAAAGACCAGAAATTAAATTTAGTGTACAATAAGGTAAATATAACAAAGATAAAATTTCAAACCAGTTGGAATAGCATAGGTTATTCAATAAAATGCTATTTAGTCAATAGTAATTTGGAAAAATAATAAAGTTGTATTTCTACCTCATACTTTTTATCAATATAAAGTACAGATGCATCAAAGATTTTAACACGAATAAAAACAGTAAAAACTGGAAGAAAACCTTGGTGAATAATCTTTAAGAATCTCAGAGTTGTGAAGGTTTTGCTAAGTATTATACAACACTTTGAAACTATTATAAGGAAAAAAATGTATAAATTCATTGCATAAATATTCAAGGGAATTTTCATGGCATAAAAATTATGAAGTCAAAAGATAAATGGCAAGCCAGATAAAACATATTTGGAATTCAGATCACAAAGTGCTAATTACCTTAAAGACCTCTCCCAAACCATCCAGAAACAGATAATTTGCATGAAAGAAAACACAAAAGGCTACTGATCACCATCATTCATTATAAGAGAAATGCAAAGGAAACTTACAGTGAGATACCATTTTTTGCTTAATATATTGGGGAAAATGGGAAAAGTTTAATAATATACGATGATGATAAAAGTGTTGATAGAAGTGTAAATGGGAGGGAAATTTCTTTCTTTCTTTTTTTTTTTTTTTTTTTTTTGCGTTATTCAGGCCCCTCCCTGTTGTTGCCTCTCCCACTGCGGAGCACAGGCTCTGGATCGCGTCTCCTGCATCGGCAGGCGGACTCTCAAGCACTGCGCCACCAGGGAAGCCCGGGAGGGAAATTTGATCAAAATTTTGGGATGGCGATTTGACCTATCTATCAAAATTACATGTACATAGCCCTTGACTCAAGCATTTTACTTCTAAAGAGTATATCCCACAGATATATATTTGAGGAACGACATAAAGAAATATTGGAAAAAATCTAACTATCCATCAGTAGGGTTATCTCAAAGTAAATTAGTATGTTTTGTTAAAAATAATGTGTGTTTTATATGCACAAATGTAAAAAGATCTCTGAAAGTATGTTACAGAATGATGTGTGTGTAAATGTCCATGTATCTACTTACACCACATGCTTAGATATGCATAAAGTATAATATTTTAGGATAATATACAAGAAATTGAAATCAGAGGTTGCTTCTAGGGAAGAGAGATAATGGAGATAGAAGTGAATTTACTTTTCACCAACCATACATTTTTGCCTTTCAAACTTTTTGCTATGTAAATGAGTACCTATGTAAAAATAGAGAAAATATTTCCATTTTCAACTCATTTTGTCATTTCTTCCTTTTCTTTTTTAATATGTCAGATGTGTTTTTAAAATGAAAATGTCTTGAGAAACTTCCAGCTGCTAAGAGGTCTCAACTACCAATAAAAATCATTACTTTTTTCCATTACACTCTTGGAAGGAGACACTTTATACTCTTGGAAGATAGGAGCTAAGAAAAATGATGACCCTATTGTTTGGTGCATTTCCAAAGTCCAGCTCAGTAAAGTTTAGGACAAGTTTGTCATCATGTCTGTATATGGTCTCATGGTTTCATAGGATCTCAGAGACAAAATGGACCTTAAATGTCACGTCTTTTGCTATGTCTTTAATGATTTCCTGACAAGTGCTATGGCTCAGCTTCTGCCAAAATATGTGAAAGTTTTGCAGTTGTCTTTGTTGTAATTAAAGTAAAAACCTTATTGAAAGATAAGATATGAAGATATCCTGGATAATTTCTTTTCTATGTACAGTTTGAAAAAAAGTCACCGTATACAATCCTGCTTCTCTGTGAAGCGCATTTTTCTTAGAACACATGCCATATCTGTGTGCACACATACCATATCTCATATTACACAACACTGCAAACTCCTACTTATTTATCCAACATCGCTCCAAGATTGTTATGAATCCTTATTCCCACTGCCTACTTAGCCCGTTGCCTGGAACATAATAGGCAATTAATAAATGCTTCGTGATGAAGGCATGCATGTCATTAAATCTGAGGGCTATTTTTTTCCAATATGCTCAGTAGTTTGGAAGATGATGGGCTAACTTTCTTCCTTTTGAGGTAATTCAGCTTAATTCTCACAATTCATCACAATTCAAATCAAAGTCTCTCTCCCCATCAATATCTGTTTCTGCTAATATGAATTAACAAATGCCAAATAAATTTCCTATTCTCAAACTGACATTACACCAATAATAGTAATAGTTATGTAGTTATGACTTCCAAAAGTACAGACAAATATAACCAAGTAAAGACCTTCACAGTTATTTTGTGTGAGCTGAAATTCAATTTTAAGTATCAGGTAAACTGAATTTAGGGAAAAAGAGAGACTTCCTGTGTAAAATGAAATCTAATTAGAAAACAAATGAGCAAACAACAATGACAACAAAACACTCTCTCCAAAAGACACATGCTCTACCTTCACAAGTAACACAGAGCTATTATGGGATATATGATGCAATAAGTATTTAAGCTATTGTAGTTCTTGCCTTTAAAGGTTTTAAACTGCAAAACAGTGACTAAGATAGGTGACCTTTCCTCTAGAGTTATTTTAAGCAAAAAGATAATGCTTGTGTCTAGGTTTGAGTTGGACTCACTGACTTCTCAAACTTCCGTTCAGTTTTATAATTTTATTGCTTTTTGAAGGAAAAAAAAAAAGCCCTCCAAATTTAGAAGAAGAAATGAGACTATATTTCTGAGAGGAAACATAGTGGCTTTATCTGGAGCAGCATCCTCCTTGAATAAAAGAGAACTAGGTCATGGAGGTTACAGCAATGACTACCAAAGCAGAGACAGTTTTCTTAGGGAAAAATCAAACATTTACATATGGCTTCAAAAATACAATTACTTCTAAAAATTCAGGATTTAGTCAGAATATACTGTTTACAAAGGTATTACTCACAGTGTCCAAGATGTTCTCGATAAAAATCTGCATGTAAGTTTAGTTGTTCTGTGAAGTTGAATTTAATTGCAATAGGTCTATTTAATATAGAAAGGATAGAAGTGATACAAAAATAAATAAGTATCCTCCAAGCATCTATTTTGTACTACAAATTTCTGCATGCAGAATAATATCAGCATTTTAAAATTTCTGTGACAAAATGTCAGAAAATAAAGTGAAAGTCATTCAAAGTGACTTTGGTTAAAGACAATGAATTGATTCCTATGTATTTAAATAATAAGGTAATTCTACAGAGATGATTTTTTTAAATAAATATATTACCATGCAAGAACTCTGCCCTGGTTACCAGCTTTAGCTACTGGGCTGGAAGATTCAGGTTTTGAGTTTTTTTCCCCTATTATCTCCTTAATTCCAAATCGTACTGCTATCTTTGAGATTCTAAAGTCTCAGTTGTCTTTTTTTTTCTTTCCTTAAGAGGAAATCGTGCCACAAGAGCCAGCCCTCTGATGTTGTGCTCCACCTCCCCTCACAACCCTCTATGATTCTCCCTCTCCCCTGGTCTTCTCCTGTTTCTCTTCTTTCTCCTCTCTCAAAATTCTCCCACTACATTAGAGAAAGCCATAAAACAAGCCCCGGCAGTTACTGCGACGCCTATGGTCCACCTGTCTATCTCATGAGTTGATGCTAGTTCATTGATTCTCAGACTTGAGTGTTCACCAGAATCATCTGGGATACTTCCTTTTAAATGCATGTTCCCCCATATTTCAGTGTGCTAGGGCTGCTGTAGCCAAGTACCTTGAAGTGAATGGCTTAAATCACAGAAATTTATTGTCTCACAATTTTGGAGTCTGGAAGTCCTGAATCAAGGTGTTGGCAGGGTTGGCTCCTTCTGAAGTCTGTGAGAGAGTCTGTTCCCCATTTCCCTCCCAGCTTCTACTGCTTTGCGTGTCCCTTGGCTTGTGGACAACTGCCTTCATTTTCACGTGGTGTTCCTCCGGTGTGTGTGTCACATTTCCCCTTTTTATTAGGACACCATTCATAATGGATTAATGGCCCACTCTGTTCCAATATGAGTTCATCTTAGCTTGACTAATTACACCTGCAATGATCCCATTTCTGAGATGGACATATTCTGAGGTACAGAGGACTAGAATTTCAACATATGAATTTGGGAGAGGGGACACAATTCAATCCATAACACCCCTTTTGAAAGTTTGATTCAGTTGGTCTGAGGTAACAACCAGCAAACTGTATTTTTAACAAATATATCTGGAAATTTTGATGCGAAAGGTTATCAGCTAATCACTTTTGAAAACCACTGAAAAGACTGGGAAGCAAAAGCTCACTTATTAGTTTTTAGAGTAGTGATTCTCTCCTGGAGGTGGTTGCAATATTTCTTCTGACTTTTTCCACTAGAAAAGCTTTGCACTATCATTTCCTTTAGAGTCATATATATTGTTTAGAAGCAAAACAAAAAAGAGGGACTTTCAATGCAGAAATCCCTGGCTCGGATTCTGTTCTTGTGGCTTCTTCAATCATTAGTGGATAATCTTGGGCAAGTAACCTAATTTTTGTGAGCCTACTTTCACAGTTATATAATAGGGATAATCTCAGTTGGAAGAAACAGGAAAAGTGCCTGGCACAAAGCAAATGCTCAAAAATGGTAGCTATTGCTCTCTACCCTAAGCTTAAGTCATGGCACAAAATAATATTCTTGTAATATCTACAGGAATAGACACTCCTCAGACAAACAGTCTCTATCTAAACATCAAGTAAACAAACAGAGGGTGGGAAAACTCATTTAAAATAATTCTTAGTTATTTTTTATTGCACAAATAGTGCATGTTTGTTGTGTATTAGAATGTAAACTCTGTAAGTTGGGAGCTTTGCTTAGACCACTGTTATCACCTTAGTATATGTTGCAGTACTACCAAGTAGTGGCTCAATAAATAATTAAATACATTTACAAATAATTAGAGAAACAAAAAAGCAGGAAATAATTCCATTCTTCAAATTCCAAAAAAGTATAGCCTTCCATATATAATGATTGAGGCTATATTTTATATAATATTGGGTTGGCCAAAAAGGTTATTCGGGTTTTTTTTCTGTAACATCTTATGGAAAAACCCAAACGATCTTTTAGGCCAACCCAATATCATGCAGTGAAAAAATTATGTGACATTAAGCATTCTTATAAAAGACAGTTTTAAATGACAGCATAGTATTTCATTGTGTTCAGGTATCATTATTTAACCATTTTGGGGGGAATTTTGGTTTCTTTCTAATATTCATTCTTTTAAGCAATGCTTTGATATTGTTGGTAAATATTATTTTCTTGTGATAAACCCCCTGGAGAAAAGTTATTGAGTTAAGGAAGGAAGCACCTACTTGGTTTGGGCAGCGTATAGATGGACTCCAGCCACTGAAGTATGACAGTACTCCCCTCTTATGGACTGTTACAAAGAGGGGTATCCCTTCTGGCTTAAGTTCTGAAGAGGGGAAACAGGAGGGGAAGGTAGTGAGTCATGTAAAGAGTGAGGAACCTGGAATGATACATGGAAGGATTTGGAAAATCAAAAAGTCAAGAGCTGAACTGTGATAAGCATTGCTCTATTAATTAAGGTTTCCATAAAGAATGTGAATTGACTCTCAGGAAATATATACTGTAAAATAAGACAACAACAAAATAATAAATAGAATTAGGAAAAATGCCATATCATACAAAGTATTAGCATTAATGGAATACACCAAATAGATACATCTGCATCACAAAATGTTATAAATTAGAACACTTGTTATAAACTTCCTGAAAGCAAACAGCACTAGGCTTCTGAATCCCAGAGTATTCAGTGCAACACTATTTCATGGGGATATAATGGGTGTAAAAAGAATCAAACATAGGAAAAGGGATTATGTGACCAATGCACTTGGGAAATAATGGGCTAAAAAAATCCACAAATTTTTTTCCTGTGGTTCATCAGAGCCTGTACTATTCTGGTGTGCACTCCAAGTCTCAAAAAAGGGTCACAGAGTGTATATAACCCTTTCAAAACTTCTTTGACACCAAACATTTTTATTCACTGAATGTCACCAAGGGGCTAGTGTTCTATGGAACACCTTTTAATACTGGCTTCCAGAATATTCAAAGCCAGGTTACAATGTCACTGTAGCAACTACTGTTCACTTAGTTGTACTTTTCCTAGACTTCATTCGCATCTCTATCTATACATTATCTATATTTATAACTTTTTGTGTGTGTATATATATATATGTATACACACACACACACACACACACACACACACACACACACACGTCATCTTATTTTATTGTATTTATTTCCTGTGAGTCATTTTGAATCTTCTATGGAATTCTTTGTGGAAAGAATTCATTATTAGTTATCTAAATAAATAATGCTTATTATTTTTACATTTGTGCTATAACGAAAAGACCTGCCCAGACAAACTGTGGAATAGTAATGCTCTTTCTCCAACTGGATTGGCATGTATACTTTTCCTCTGTTTTTATGTCATCTTTTCCACTATAGTTACATGGTCATTTATTCCCATCATGCTTCCAAGTTAATTGTTAGCTATATTTCTCCTTACACAGTCATGTGTCACAGCTGCCATACTGCAAGTGGCCAGTATATGGGAGTAACACTAAATGACCATCCCTCAGTTCCAGAACCTGGATTGACATTTTCTTCATCAAAGTATTATTTAGGTTAATTGCATTACTTAAAACAAAACTGTTCCCAGGAGAATTTGTGTATTTAATGTTTAATCACAGAATCTGATTTAAGTCCTGTGCCTTACATATTTGCTATTATTTGTGACTTTTGTTTTAATATTTGAATTTTATTTTATTTTTTTATACAGCAGGTTCTTATTAGTTTTCCATTTTATAAATATTAGTGTATTTATGTCAATCCCAATCTCCCAATTCAACCCAGCCCCCCCCTCCCCCCTACCCTGCCCCTTTCCCCCCTTGGTGTCCATATGCTTGTTTTCTGCATCTGTGTCTCAATTTCTTCCCTGCAAACCGGTTCATCTGTACCATTTTTCTAGGTTCCACGTATATGCATTCATATATGATATTTGTTTTTCTCTTTCTGACTTACTTCACTCTGTATGACAGTCTCTAGATCCAGACACATCTCTACAAATGACCCAGTTTCGTTCCTTTTTATGGCTGAGTAATATTCCATTGTATATATGTACCACATCTATTTTATCCATTCATCTGTCGATGGGCATTTAGGTTGCTTCCATGACCTGGCTATTGTAAATAGTGCTGCAATGAACATTGGGGTGCATGTGTCTTTTTGTTATTCATGACATTTTCATGACAAATTTTCACTCTACCTAAATGCAGTTCTTTTTTATATGATCATCTATAAATTAATACTATTCAAAAAAGGTACTTTAAGGTTAGCAATGAAATTCATGTCAAATGCAATTTCCCCTGTAAACATAGTCAACTGGAATAATCACAGCCTGTTAACAAGATTAAGACTATTTAATACTTTTTAGGATTCTTAAAATACTAATTTCATAATTTTTAGTTACTTTACATAAATTGTAAAGGATTTATAAGGATTTCAGACAAGTTGATTAATGCCTTAAAAATCTTTCCTCAAATTTTACTCCTTTCTTAAGGACCCGCTTGATTTCTTGTAATGAGGAGGCATTTGTCTTCAATATATCTGACCAATAAATTCCTCATTAGGAGAATAAACTCTCTCCTCTCACTTCCAATATCTAAAAACACAAAAGGTCTACTCCATTCTAAATCATCTTTCTCTTTCTCAGTCCTCATCCTGATTCATTAAAACCTAAAGGAGGTTCTCATATCTGTAGTTTATATATGTATCTCAGCTCTGGAGTATGAGCTATAGTGACCCAAGAGAAAAGTCCAGAAACCAATTTTGGAAACTGCTGAATCTGAAGACATAAGCTTTTGGTGACATGCCTAAAAATAATTAGCTATGTTTAATTCCAAAAATAGACTTTCAATGTCTGCCAATATTTTAAGAACTGAAGGAGAAACTTGAGAGATTTTTTGCTTTTTTTATAACGAAACTTGGCTTTTCCTTATGTTCACATGGGGCCCAGGTAAGTAGGTTGGAAATGCAAGGTCTGCTTTTTGGCTTAAGTGAATGTTACCAATTGGATCTAGTTTTCAAGCCCATCTCAGAATGTAGCTCCTTTTATACCAAATATTGGACTAGTGTCCATTATTTTGTTGCTGGCTTACTTTTTGTTAAAACTAATGTAAGAGTCTTACAGTTGTTCCTAAGAATGTTTAGAGTTTATAAATATATGATTGCCAATTTATATCCCAAACGCAATTAAAAGAGACTTTTATGTTTAGAATTTTCAGTTTGACTTTAAAAATCACCATAAACCTTAGAGCCAAAAATAATAGTCCTCTACTACAACAGCTCCTCAGGGGGGATCAAATGCAACTCAATATTTTGATGGAAATAACATTTTGTTAAGTCCATTTAAAGTATTTTATGATGATATATCTTGCACCAGTGGATCTTCTTTATTCATTGCACCCATTTCTCCACAGAAAGAATGAGAAAAGAGGAGACTGGAATTATGAACCTTTTATTGCAGAATTCTGGTGGTGGGTAGCTAGGGGAAAAGAATCATGTGTAATTTGGGGGAGATTCACAGTTAATTCTCATTTCCTGTGTACATAATGGTCCCTACTCTTCCATTTATTGTATCTGGTGTTTTGGAGAGCTTTCCTAATTTAATTTCTATAGAGAATAAAGTTCCTGTCTATTTTAGTTGACTGAAGAGATCTGGGCTTCTAAATGCTTTTTGTACAGAATTTCAAATGATACACCAGTTTTCAGACACATTCCATTCACAGGCACACAATATCTGTAACTCCTGAGCGTTTGGGTGGCCTTGGATCAGCTCACTTCACACCTGTGTCACCTTCTGCAGGTATTTAGGCTTTCTGTTCCTCTGCTCTCCTAAGTCCTTCGCACTTGGTCATCGACTTTCCATTTCCCACCATTTTATTGACAACACTTCTCTGCCGTTATCTTCTCTTTCATTTTCTTTGTCTTTTCTGGGTTTGTCCCTGTATAGCTAAATTAATGAAATTTTAGGAAGGAGTAGAGATAAATGGATGTGTTCCATATGCCATATTTCTTCCTAATCCATTTATCACAAAGTGCAAAAATTTCTGTAATAAGCTTATGTAAACTTCAAAGCCGTTATGAAATTGTGCTGTCAATCCCCACACTCTGTACTGATTTTTTTAAAATAAATTTACTTATTTTATTTATTTATTTTTGGCTGTGTTGGGTCTTCATTTCTGCGCGCGAGCTTTCTCTAGTTGCGGCAAGCGGGGGCTACTCTTTGTTGCAGCACGCGGGCTTCTCGTTGGGGCGGCTTCTCCTGTTGTGGAGCACGGGCTCTAGGCACGCGGGCTTCCGTAGTTGTGGCACGTGGGCTCAGTAGTTATGGCTCATGGGCTCTAGAGCACAGGCTCAGTAGTTGTGGCGCATGGGCTTAGTTACTCCGTGGCAGGTGGGATCTTCCTGGACCAGGGATCAAACCCGTGTCGCCTGTATTGGCAGGTGGATTCTCAACCACTGCGCCACCAGGGAAGCCTTATACTGATTTTTTTTAAAGCTTCCTCTCATGGATCTTATTTACCCACCTTCTAAACATTTTATGAGAATACTGACTTTACTTTTAACACATTAGAGATTTTCATATATCAAACATATACTGAATGCCTGATATATGTGATACATGTGTTGGTGCTGGAAACATTCTGTTAGACTCATTGTACATATTATTCTTTCTGTCTCACTCTGTTGGTTGGAGTCATCTGTCCTGAGCACATAAATCTTAAGAACTCTTTCCAGTAGCTCCTAGCTTCAGTTTCCTTTGGGAATTTCTGTTCATACTGCTATTGGTCTCATGACCCTATTGGTACTTTCTGGTTGTAGTGGCCATATTTTCTGAACTAAAAGTCAGGGTCTATTGTCTGATGGTCTTACAAAGAATTTTTGTGTCCTGACTTGTGGATTTATTTTAAAGTATAACAATCAAATCACTGTTAGTAATAGTTCAGTTTAATAAAACTTCTGAATTCTGGGTCTACATTAAGCTAAGATGAAAAAATAAAGATATCTCTGTCTTGGAGGAACTTAAAGTATAAGTTCATAGTTAATAAGTTGCCCATTTTGAAAGAGTACATTTACAGGAAATCAGAACTGTCCTAGAACATTTCAGGAGTATGGTGAAATGATGTGATGGTATGGCTTGGTTAATGAGTAACTGGAAAAATTTCAGTAAATGAACACCTTTCTTGGTGTAATTTATATTTTACTTCAACTGATAAGAAAACAGATTCACCCTCCCAGGCTTATAATCATGGGAAGACAAGCTGTGACACTACTCACACAAAAATAAAAAATTCCACCAACTTATCTTCTTAGCTTTAGGGCTATAAGCATAAATAATTCAAAAGAACTGCCAGTGATCTTACTCTAAAGCTATTCTAATCAAACTAAAAGAAATCCTAAACGAATTTACTTCATCCTATAATGACAGAAACAATCCATGTTCTTCATGCCACAAGTACATCACATTGACTTTTTTATATTAAACTCAAGCCCCAGTTATTTCAGTGTTTTCCCAGTTTCTAATAGCTTTGGGTTCTTGGTGGTGGCTACATCTCCAGCCATGTTTCTCAATGACTTAAGGCATTGAATCAGTAGATTTTAAATAAACAAATAAAGCTCAAGACAAACATTTGAACAATTTCCTATACTTCAGTAGTCCCTGGACCACAGATTTGTAAAGTAGAACCCAATAGAGTAATTGGGAATTGTATTATTTTCTATCCTTGAATTCCATCAGTTTAATGGGATAATGTTAATTTATGGAAACTTTAGCTGAAAGAATAAAAATATTGGTTTTCTTTATAATAGATGCTATTCATATGAGCTAATAAGCTGAGAGAGATACAGTAAATAATGTTTTTGTGATATTATAATTAACTGCAAGTTTTATATAACTCTTCTAAAAAATAAGAGCCACATTACTTTAAATGGAAGGACTGTATATGTGTGCTTAATAAAACTGAATTCAAGCTTCCACACCTGTGTAAAATTTGATAGAGAAGAGAATCAAAGCTATAAAATTGGTAGAGTTCTACGAATGTTGTACTCATCTCTGTGTTCTGGATACTGATTGTTTCTGTGGATATTTGGTGGTGTTAGGACAAATGTTATGTTTCTTAAATTAATTTCTTCATGAGACTCCTATCCAGTTAGACAGGATGTCCAAATGTAAGAGGAAGTATCATATAACCAAGAAAGGAGCGTCATCCCCAGAAAGCCTCAGGAAGGCCAGAGTAGAGCCAGGAACTGAGCTCCAGCCTAGAATTCTATTATTCATGCCAGACTTTGAATGATGAGGATTCTTCCATAATGCCATTGCTTGTATTTATCACTTGGTGATGGAGAAAATGCATAATTTAATAAGCACTCTGAATTTCCTGTTTAAAATCAATCTCTATCTTCTTAATTAAACCACGTCTGTAAACTTTTAAAAAACTGCAACAAATATATGCAGGTTATATAATATTTATTTACTTAGTCTACCAATCATGGACTACACAAATATAGATTACTCAATGAGCTCTTGCAATTAATTACTATAGCCCATCAGGGCTCAGTTACTTACCAGTTAGTAATCATGACCTAGATTACTTGGATTTACCAAGAAAATGTCAATTCCATCTCTGTTTTTTGTTTTGTTGTTGTTGTTTTGTTTTGGTTTTATTGGGTTTTTGTTTGTTTGTTTGTTTTTAGTTTAAGGGCAACTGTATTTCCTGCCACTGAGTTATAACATAGATCACTCTCATCTCTAGGGAACACCTATCAAAGGGTTTACCACTCAGGTAGTGGAATAATTTTGAAGGTGTATTTCCAAGGTCTTTCTGCCATGGTTAAACATAGGTGAAGGGACTTGTTGGTCCCTCTTGCAGTCAGGCTTTTGTCTCCCTACCCCTATTCCAAGGAAGAAAAAGTTGCTGATTTGACTAGTCTAAGCCTGACATAATGATGGCAATGAACAGATGTGGGCAAAATTATGTTTTTTGAAAGGTGGGAACCCATATTCTATAACCCTTTTCTTGCATTTAGTGTTTGAAATAGGTAAGCAGAGCCAGGCAGGGCTTGAACCTTAGAGACAAGTCACTCATATTTGCGTGATTCATATTCTCTCTTTCTCTCTGCCATACACCCCCCATTCCTTCTTTCAAGAAGTAGCAAATGTATGTTCCTCAAATATAGATTCAGGGAGAATTACTCCCCCTTCTTTCTTGCTTTACTCTTTTCTTCCTTTCTTGCTTTCTTTCTTATACTATTTTAAAGGTCAAGGTTAAGATCCAGCTTAGTATTCTCATGCTTAAACGTGACTTCAATCACCTTCTGGGTGACATACTTGTAGTTGAGAATGAATAGTTTAGACTTTTAACTGGAGGTCTAATTGGTTACTACAAAAAGAGGTAAATTGGTAGAAAGAAAAGAACAGGACTTTAGAATTAGAGTTATAATTTAAATTTTGGATTAGTTAAGTGACCTTAAATATAATGACTTTGAGCTTCAGTTTTCCCATCTGGGGAGTGTAGATAGTATTTTTAATAAAAGTGATATGAGGATTAAATGAGTCTGAATGTATGAAGATAACACCACCATGAACAGGTTCATCATCACCACCATTACTTCTCTGTGTCGAGTGATAAGCTTGGTATAGACATGACTTCATTATTAGTAGCCCCAATTACAACTTAGAAAATGGAGACTCAAAGAAATTTAAATATTTTCTCTAAGATAAGATGGCAAATGGGGGTGAGAGACAGGATTTGAACTCAAGTCTGTCATATTCTAAAGTGTATACTCTGAACTACTATCTAATATGGCCTCCTGCATGTTCCCTTTATCAGTATAACCAGTTTCATCCTGTTAATGCACAATGTGTGCATGAACTGGATTTAGGGAAAG